>NC_041389.1:305917535-306042088 GCF_002162155.2 Triticum dicoccoides
ATGAGTCTAGGGTGCCTCGACGTCGAAAAAACCACCTATAAATGAGTCTAGGGTGCTTCGACGTCGAAAAACCACCTAAATAAGTCTAGGGTGCCTCGACGTCGAAAAACCCACCTAAATGAGTCTAGGGTGGCTCGACGTCGAAAAAACCACCTAAATGAGTCTAGGGTGCCTCGACGTCCAAAAAACCACCTAAATGAGTGTAGGGTGTCTCGACGTCGAAAAACCACCTAAATTCATCACATTCATCATATTGGAAGATCCATAGATAAGCAATACATAACTAATAAGTAGCATAATTGGGGGGTCCATACATGACCATTACATAACTAATAAGTACCATAACTGGGAGATCCATACATGAACATTACATAACTAATAAGTAGCATAATTTGGAGATCCATACATGACTAATAAGTAGCATAATTGGGAGATCCATACATGACCATTACATAACTAATAAGGAGATCCGTACATGACCATTACTGCCGAGTGTGGCTCATTCAGCTAAGATTGCCTTGATCTCATTCATCTTGGCCTTGCTCTGCTCCACAACCTTCTCAAGCTCATCAATGCGGGCCTGCAACTTAGTCTTCTCTTCAGCAAGCTTCAACTTCATGTTCCTAATGACAGTGGCTTGAGATACTGTCAGCTCCTTAACCATGTCATACTTCTCCTGAAGCTTGCTCTCATCAGGCTTCCTTTCCATCTGGGCCCTCCTCTCATTCTCATCCAAAAGGGATTGAACATCTCCAACCAACTTGTCATAACTGGCCTACAGCCTGATCTTCTCTTGTGTCAGTGAGTGAACAACAAATGAGTTCATCAGATTGTCCTCATTCCTGTCTCTCTTGGACTGTTCATACATATCCCACAACTTGGACAATGCATTCTCCATTGTAGCTGGCCAAGATGGATCAATCCATTCAACAAGTTCACAGTTTTTAGCATCCTGTTCAATTACAGTGTTAAACAGCAACATATAAGCTACATGCCAAGATGAATTCTTTACTAATAACAAGTAGGCACTCCAACCAGTACCAACAATTAGGCAATCTAAATGAGTGCTTACTAACTAAAAGCAACTAGGCCAGCAAGATATAAGCTACATGCCAACATGAGTTCTTTACTAATAATGAGTGCTTACTAACTAAAAGCAACTAGGCCGGCAATACTTAATAACAATTTTTAATGAGTGCTTCCAACCCCATCCACATGCTGACATATAAACAAACCTCACTGCTCCACACTGTCACATGCTGACATATTAACAAATGACCTCACTGATCCACACTGTCATATGCTCACATATAAACAAATGAACATGCCACAACACTATGCACATATGCTCACATAAATACAATGAGTTAACTGACCCAATAAGCATTGTGCAAATATTTAAACAGCCTAACTAACAAGCCAGATCTGCTAACTACCAAATTAAGTACTAAACAATGACCAAATGATTAGACCACAACAGCTAATCAGCAGAAATTTGACACATACCTTCACAGCACAGCCAAGGAACCTCCTGCCGGTATGGATGCCCTTGAAAGCAACAAGTCTTTCTGCTTGCACCCCGTGTTCATGGCACAAAACAAAAATCATTGCCCTCAAATTCAGAGTCATCCGTCGTAGCAGGCATCTGCACGTGCAAAGAAAAGCAAGAGATTTGGGAAGGAAACTTCAGATCTAGCTCAGGAGGAAAATCCCCAAATCCAAACCCTAACCCTATTTCTACCAACTCACCCTCACGATGCCGTCGTCTGAACCAGAGGTGGCATACTGGTAATAGTTCTCACTGCTGTCATCATCCTCACTCCAGGAAACCATGGCGACGCGGTGGCGGCGACGGCGGCGGTCGGAGATGTGGACGGGTCGACGGCGGCGAATGAGTTGGAGCTGAGAGCGCGAGCAAATGAGGGTTGGGGTGGGTGGGCCTGTAACGAGTCGCGGGGATGGACCGGTCAAATGGGTTCCGGCTCGAGACGGCCCGCGCACGGCGTCTGACGGCGTCTAACGAGCCAAACGGATGAACAGTCACGCCACGTCGACAAAAGCGCGACCCACCTGTCATAATCCCACTTAAAACGACCGGACAGAGCGACTTGTGGTTTCTGCAAAAAATTAGCCTGGGAATTAGTGTTTTTGGGCACAAAACTACAGACTTGTCATTTCTGCAACTCTAGCCTTCAATATCGATGTTTTTGCAATTCACTCTAAAATAAACAGAAAGTTACCAGACGAGATTACGCGTGATCACTTATTTGGACCATGGGGACAGTATATTCTGAGATTTTAACATAACGCAGAGGTTCAAGCTACCATTTTACATTTCGTTGATGTTTCACAACTTAAACTACAAAGCAAACTATTATGTTGAACTGCATCGCAATCGATCTTCTGAATCGCAATGCTCCTCCCGCCCTACGCTGCTGTTGAACTGCATACTCTGTTGCTTTCTTTTACTGTTTCCATGGTCCAAACTGAGAATTCTGCCAGTTCAGTGTCAGTATGTCACAAATGCTGAAGTTTAGGCAGTGCAGCATCTTTCGTTATGACACATTTTTCACCAAGGTTACTATGGTAAATTTTATTGTGGTTGTATAGCGAGTTACGCCGGAAGCTGGTCACGGCACAATTGTAGTTGCCAGGAACCTCTGATATGTAACTTACTGGCAAGTGGCAACCAATAGACCTGTGGCACATCCAAAGTTACTGGTAAATAGTCCAAATGATGCGGTTAGCTGGCCTAGGTTGGCTTGAGTCCAACCATACTGAAATTTAACACTGAAATTCACAGAGTCGCTAGTAACCTTTTACATTGTACAGAGATGCCAGATTCAAAGCAAGTGTACTTGCAGAAATCTACAGACTAGCATGTTTCATCTGTTATCTACTGGAGATTGGACACATCCATTTGCAAATTCATATTGATGTACCGTGTACGTGATACACATATCTTCTTATTTCATATCATATACTCCCTCCGTTCCAAAATAGATGACTCAGCTTTATACTAAAGTTAGTACAAAGTTGGATCATCTATTTTGGAACGGAGGGAGTACATGCTACAGTTGTTACTTGATGAGGATGCATCTCGCTGGAGAACCTTCAGCGCCGCGCAACCTTAGTGGCAAGCAATGCAAGGTGTATATTCCAGTGGCAACATGTTCAAGGTTTAATGTTTCCACAAGGATGACTTCCTGAAAGGAACAGATAACAGGTTTAAAACGAGTCTCAATCTGGTTTTCAGGGATTTTACATGGAGAGAGTGATCTCAATATCAAAACCAATCTTTTTTTTGGAAGATATGAAAATTACAAGTAGCGAAAGGGTTACTACCGAACAACCAATTTTTATGTTGAATATGACCTTTTTGTATCTTCCAAATGAGGATGAGATTGATTTGAACCAAACGGGTTTATGTAATATGTCACCTCCCTAAGATATGTTCCCACAGAGACCGGTTTACCACTCGAATGGGTTTAAACCCTTACCCTTTTATCAAGAAAAACTAGATGAGCTGGAATACATTCATCATATGCTCCCACAGACAAGTAATCAACTCCTGCAAGAACAAAATATTAATTAAGATTAGAGAAGAGAATGTGAGGAAGATGGGAGACTAAGACCAAGATATATTACATGTTCAGTAATTTAAAACTTAAAATCAGTCATTTCTCTATGGTGATTTACCACACATTATTGGTAGCAACAGTATTGCTGATGAAAATATATCTTGCAAATTTAATCAAAAGACTGTTGTGCACAAAGTGGATGAATACATTTCGACTTACCAACTAGTTGGATGTCAGTGTTATCAATCAACCACTGAGCACCGTCCTCCATGAAGCCAACATAACTTGAATCAAACTCTTTCTTCCACATAAGCTTTCTGCATTAAGGAAAGATTGATGTTTGGTAAAGTTTATACTACATTGTATTTATTAAATAATAACTCACTTCGAATATGATATACATTTGTTCCATAAATGTCATACACACTCAATTAAAAATTGAGTATCAGGAACATTAAACAAATCAATGAACCATCATCATATATCAAATATACAATTAAAATGGGTTGATCCACTAAAAGGAAATATAAACAAAGACCAATATTGAGATTTCTGTTGTTTCGTATTGCGCTATCACATGCATTTTATATTCAATTTACATGATTAATATTACCTAACTCATGCGCACAACATAGACAACATAAGTGCAAGGGAAGTATTGAAAATATTTGGATATGCTTATCTTTTTTGTAACGTACTTTAGTTGTCATTCTTAAAATTGCATGTTTAAGACGATTTTTTGCTCAATATATATGTTCTTTTGAGATGGACACTATGAAGTTAAAAACTAATTGTCAACGAGTGTTAAACAGTAATAAGATCATACTATGAAAATCCAGCTATATAAGTGTAGGATGTGGGGGAATTGAACGGTCTAAATTTTCTGGCCGGCAGACCGCAGTGATCACATGGTTATTAAGAAAAATGACATGAGATGTAATTCCAAGTGTTAAATCCACCTCAATTTTCTGATCTGCAGTGATCACAAGGTTAAAAATTACATAATACGCTACTTAAGTTTTATACTATGTCCCATCACCATCATATAGTGAAGCCACCATGTGTTGTATGTGCATACATATACATTTTCTTTTAGAAAAGGATGTGCATACGTATACATGAATGTGATGCGAGTTCTTGTGTGCATGCATAGTATGGTGGTATTACCTGTCGGTGTTTAAGGTTCTGAAGAGTACACGGCGGGCACCTTTAGGAATATGCAAGGATTCCATGACATCAGCTGCAAGAAAAAAAATTGTTTTTGTGGGTGTTTTTCATGAACATGCATGCACACATTACCTACCATGGGTCCATGAAACGGTATGAATGAAACAATACAATTTGAGGTGGCAGAACCAGTATTACATGATCATGATGTAAAATGGAAATATCGTCTTTACAGTTCAAAATGAAAGACAATGGTGTGTGCATATATATTATTCTCGCTTGCGCTCTTAATCCTGACAGCTTGCTATTTTTACTTTCCAGTTGGTGTGTCTTACAAGGACACAAATTTGACATGTGCCAATTTAAATATCTGAAACCAAATTTGTCAACCGGGTGAGGTTACTTCCTGAAATTAAAAAATGTAACATTTTTTTACTTCAAATTCAGACATGTGAGATTACTTCCTGAAATTCAAAATGTGACACTTTTTTGCACGGGTCCAAATGATTGGGTTTTCCCCCTAAACAATACAGATGACATTTGGACATGAACATGTGTATTTCTAAATTTTTTGTATTTTTTTCACATTTACTAAACTATTTTAGAGCAAATGCTCCCTGGAACCTAATTGAATATCGGACTTCATTAACCTGAAATATGCAAGTGGAGTGGGGGCCTATGTAGTTTACCTGTTATGTTGCTGTCCCTTGGAACATCAACCAACAGCGCTGGTCCTGCAACACGCCAGAGGTTCAAAATTATTCCTGTGATCGATAATTAGTACTAACACTAATGAATCACATGCCTACTGCTAGCTACCTACCCAGCGATTTATTTATATAGGATCAAAAAACAAGAAGCGTACGCGCGGCGTACCGTTGAGGACGGCGAGGTCGAGCGTGTCGACGTCGAAGCCGGCGTCGTAGTAGTGCTCGAAGACGTGGCCCGGCGCGTCGACGTGGGTGCCGGAGTGCGCCGTGAGCCGGAGCTCGGAGAAGTTGGCGATGTCGGAGCCGTTGCGCATGGACCGGGCCAGCCGCAGGAACCCGGGAGTGCCCTCCGCCGACTCGAACGCCGGCATGTCCTCCCGGTAGTAGTGGCTGATGTCCAGGATCCGCCCGCCGTCGAACTCCTCGCGCCTCTCCGGCACAGGCACCGCCGCCTCCTCCTTCACGCCGCACGCCGGCTCGGCGTCGGTGGCGCCGTAGCCAGGGTACGCCGGTTCGCCGGAGGCCACGGTGGCGCCCAGGAGTAGCAGGAGGAGGAAGGGGAGGAGCTCCATGGCCGTGGAGTTGGAGTGTTTGCTTCTGCTACGCATGCGGCCGGTCAAAAAGGAACAAGGTGTGTGTGTGTATGGACCATTGGTAGGTGATGGTCTCATGGAGATGGACGTTTGCCATCATCTTGTTTCTTGTATAGTCTTCTTCTTCGGAAAAAGAATCATGCCAAATCTTCTCTTGGGACGGCTAGGAGTAGTTAATTCAGCAAAAGATACTTCGAGCATTTTACATGGACATGGATGTACATGCAGATAGGGAGCTTCGGTACACCCCCTCTTAATGTATAAGGGCATTCTGGGCATACGGTGCTTAATGTATCCCGCGCCGTATGCGGCGTGCCCATACGGGTAGAGCCGAGCGCACGGCTCGAGCCGATACGGCCGGCTCGCATGTACCCTCTTCCCGTCGCGCGAAAAAAAAATACCCACGACCTGCGTTGATCACGCGGCCCAATCCAACGTCGCCCCGCCCCACTAATCGTCGCCCTTCCCGTCGATCGCCGCATTTCCCCGCCGATCTAGCCGTGATCACGCCGCCAATTCCAACGTCTACCCGTCCGGCCGATCGCCGCCTTTCCCCGCCGATCGCCGACCATTCTCCCCGTCTTCACCCGGGATCTGGCCGGCGCGGACGTTGTTGGAGTCGCCCGCCGTACGTGATGTCACCTCCGTGCAGGTCTTCGTGGTGACGTGGCCTACGTGGAAGCCGTCGCCGCCCGCAACTCCGTGATCAACCTCTCCGGGAACGTCCTCGCCGTCCGCAGCCACGCCAGGCCGGCCGAAGTGCACGTGCATGCCATGTAAGCCGTCTAGTATGTTAAAAAAATTGTATCTGTAAATAAAAATCACTTGTTAGATAAGAAGTTCTCATCTGTATGATCGTAGTACATTTAATTTGATTTAAAATTGATAGATCACTTTTTATTATAATATTGCAGTGTTGGTTGTGAGATCATTCAATGGATAAAGAAACTGGATTTACGGATCTGTTTTTGGACACGAGTGAGTGGGATGGTAGCGATAGTGTTGATCGTACTAATGGTGATGATAGTAAAAATGATGATGATAGCAGCGACAATGAATCCTGGTCGTCGTACGATAATTTACCTGAGGAGGATTTTCAAAAGAATGAGGAGGGTGCTTGTAGTGAAAACGTAAGTGACGTGTACATTCTTTTCGTCGGATGAAGAATCATATGGTACTTACATGTGTATATGATTTTTTTAATGTGTAGGAGGATATTGACGTCCAGAACGAGGCAAATGATGGTGTTGAATCTTTTGCGGATAACATAAGCCAGGTTCGGTCCAAAATTTAAGATGTCATTGAATAATAAAAATTTGTTAATGACAACTTACACTTGCTTATGTGGAATATTATAGGCTAACTTTGATGGTTGGAGTGGTGATGATGGATATGAGCATGAGGATGGAGCGAATATGGACATTGAGGAAGCTGAAATCCAGCAACGTGCGCTGGAGACACAGTTGAAGATTATGGGTATGACATTTGCATCACAATGGGAGGCCTACATGTTCTTTAATAACTACACCAAAGACCGTGGATTCAGTATCAGAAAAGATAAGATGAAACGAGGAAAAGAACTTTCAACCACTGTTTGGTATAGGCGATACGTTTGCTCGAGGGCAGGAAACCGTCTTAGTAAAATTTTAAACCCGGAGGGCCGTACCCGCAGGCTAAGACCTGAGACTCGTTGCGAGTGTGGCGCACATTTAGTTGTGAAGTTGGACAAAGGACGTGGAGTTTGGTTCGTGGCAGCTTTTATGGATGATCACAACCATTTGTTGGCTAGACCAGATGAGGTGGTATTTCTGCGGTCCCATCGAGTGATGGGAGATCACCAGATAGCTGAGATCTTGGCGATGGAAGGAGCTGGGATCAGAAAGCATATCATCGTCGACAACTTCATTAGCAGGTATGGCTCGTATGATAAGGTGGGTTTCTGAGACGAGACGTGTACAACCTATGTTGCTGAGAAAAAATGAAGTTGATTGCGAAGGGTGATGCTAACACAGCAATCGGTATTATGAGGAGCAGAAAGGAGAAGGATCCAGACTTTTTCTTTGAGTATGTGCTCGATAAGGAGGGCCGTCTGAAAAGCATGTTCTGGTGCGATGCACAGTCGCGGCGGGACTATCAGTTGTATGGAGATGTGACTGTGTTCGACAACAGGTATAAGATGAACAGATATGGTATGCCGTTTATCCCCTTTGTTGGTGTAAATAACCACCGTTGCACCACAGTTTTCGGTTGTGCCATTGTGTCCGACGAGACCGAAGCGACGTACGTGTGGCTGCTCCAGACATTCCTGAAGGCCAATTGTCAGAAAAAGCCAAGGTCAATCATCACAGATGGAGATGCTGCAATGATACAAGCCATTCAATTGGTTTTGGTTGATGTGTTGCACCGTCTCTGCTCATGGCACGTGGAAAAAAAACATGCAGAAGCACCTTAATTACAAATCGCTAAATGAGTTCAGGTCACTCTTGTACTACTCCACCTCTCCAGCTAACTTTGAGGCGAGATGGCACGCTTTCGTCCGTAAATGAAAGACTGATAAAACAGAAGAGTGGCTGAATAGGATGTACATGAAGAGGAGTCTGTGGGCAGCATCATATCTGTCAGATGGTTTTTTTTCTGTGAATGCGCAGTAATCAGAGGAGTGAAAGTCTTAACTCTTGTCTTCACCTTCACTTGGGCGGTGGTATGACTATTGTTGACCTAGTTGTGCATTATGAGAATTGCATAGTTCGACTAGTGAGAACAAGGCGCATGATGACTGTGTTTCAAATTAGTCTTTGCCACCATCAGTCACAGAATATAAGGATATTGAGAAGCATGCTGCCGAAGTATTCACTCATTCCAATTTTTATATTCTTCAACAAGATCTGAAGAAGATGGGAGAGATTGAGATTTTTGAGACGCTAGTGGGAGTTGACTGCCACACCTTCATGGTGACATGGAGAAATAACCGCAAATTTCAGTTCAGCGTGAATTATTGAGCTGAAAACTCTGAGAATACGATAGACTGCAGTTGTGGATGAATGCTTCGGAAAGGATTGCCTTGCAAACACATTCTGTATGTGTTGGTTCATGTGAAAATATCTAAAATACCTAAGTGTTGCATCCTTAAGAGGATGTCGAAAGTTGCGAGAGGTGGATTGTCTGCACAACGGAAGAGTGACATGTTTGGCTGGGTTGGACAGGGGAAGAGCAGCGTGCTCGCTATAGTCAACTCAGTATAATAGGAGCTGAAGCTTTTCATGTTGCTTCAAATGATCCATTCGTCTTTGATGAGTTGATGCAGTGTCTGCATAATATAATAGCAAAGAAAAAGGTCCCTGAAAATGATGTTGTTGGTAGTAGAAGAAATGTGCATGAAGAGCCACGTCAGCCGGAACAACATATTGATGTCGTAGGTGATCCCGTGAAAGTTTCCACGAAGGGCCCCCCTAAACAGAGCATGACAGGGCGGGCAAAGAAAGATCGAAATGTTACAAAAAATGGAAGACCAAAATCATTTTCTGAGAAAAAACCCGATCCTCTTTGTGGCATTTGTAAGAACGAGGGGCATAGACGGCAAACGTGCCCTGAGAATGAACAGTAAGTTTTACATTATTTTAATTATTTTTTATTTCTCTCTTTACAATTGTCTGATGAGTTGTTTACAATTTATTATGTAGGAACCGGGCATAAAGATGAAGTATTCATAATCAATTGAAGGCGCTAGCAATTTTAGTTTATTTGTTTAAGGATAAGAGATATGGCACTTTGAGTTTATTCTTTAAGCCAACTTGTTCGGTGGAAGGCACTGACACTTTCAGTTTATTTGTTTTTTGCATAAGAGACATGGCATTATGAGTTAATCTTTATGCCACCTTGTTCGATGTTATGAGACATGCCTCAGATTTTTATTATTATGTGTGAAACATGAATTTGTCAATTGATTTACATTTGTAAAATTTAATGTAAGTGTAAAAACTATTTGAAAAAAAGGCCACGCCGTGGCCGGGCGGGCGCACGGTGTCATATACTACAACGCCTTCCTGGGAGGCGTTTAGGCCACCGAGCGGGGAGGCCACGGCGTACAACAGGGCGGGCGCACGGCGTCATATATTCCTGTAGTGAGCTTATGAGAAGGCGACGACGCGGGTATATAAACCGGTCGGCACGTCTCTCCGCGGGCGAGGTGGGACAAAACCTAGTCGGCACAAGGCGCCAGCGTCCCCATCCGCAGACGAAGAGGATCGGCCCATGCGCCCGACGCGCGTCATTTAAGACCTGACAGATCGCCATATTCCCCCTCGGGATCGTTGCCCGCTGGGTGGGGCGGGACGAGACGTGTGCCACCGGGCGTGCGGCTGTCGGTCGGTCGGCTGCTGGGCCAGCAGACCCGCGCGTGGCGCCTGGCGAATCGCGCCAGCCCGCACTAGCTGGAGTGCGCGGGCCTGCCACTGCCTTGGCTGTCGGCGACCGCACGGGCTGGGCTGGAATATTAGTCGGATCCAGCGCCGCTGCTGCCACCAGAATCGACGTGGGAATTTGTGCAGGTTTTGTCCACATCACGCCAAGTCAGGACGGCGGGGATATTTTTTATTAAATAAATGACCGCCGCGAGTTGAAACAACAAAAATACATATAGCATCGCAGCCGCAAAGTGATACATTTTAGGACAGCAATAATATTACTTGCCCACACGTATTTAAATTTTTAGTCTCACATGAAAGCGATAAATAAAACGTGAAAAATTGTCGAAATCTGTCCGAGTGTCATGTCGCATTACAATCGATCAAAGTATCCAACAAAGGTAGGGAAACCTTCTACGGGACTAAAACCCTACCAATGCTAATACCTATTCCTTCTCCATGATTTTAACAATCTTCATCTTGACCTTCTCTAATTTGTTCACCTCTGAAAAAATGATTTCCGCGACAATACATGGCCTTGACTCATTAATCTTTTCTTGGTCAAATTCATGTGTCCAGTAATCTCCGTCCCAGTATTTTATGCACCACATCACAAAAAGTTCACAATACACTCTGCAATAAACATGTATGATCAGCTTACGATATAGCATGCACTTGCTTGTACTCGTTTAACTTACCCATCTTTTTGTCTCGGCATTTTATACTCATTAATTGGCCACGTTGAGACATCTGGAAATTATTTTGATTCAAGAGTTGAGTTGGCCTCCATAATATCCTTAGATATTTCAGCGCTCTGAAACAAAATAACAAAACCAGAATTTAATGTATGCCTCAATATTTTTCTGAATACGAGTGTGGAAAATATAGCGTACCAGGGTGGCAATCATATTGCGAATTCTTTGGCTAATTGCGCCTTTAGAATTTGAGTCAAGAACTTGAAACTCCTCTTTGACGGTGTGCATCACTATGGTTATCCAATGATTATCATTAACATGCATAGGAAAATACGCCTACATAGTAACCAAATGACGTTATTTAAATTAAATAGCAATGACTAATAGAAACAAATAAATGTGAAAGCAATACCTTGTCCCGTCTAAAATACTCATCCATTACTCTTGCGATGACTTTTGTTTTCTTTGTAACATGTTTCGAGTCTAAATCATTTACTGACTTGGTCTTTCCCCTTGCCCTACTCAACATAAATTTGGGGATCCACGTTGTTGATATGTAACGATCAGAAAAATCACGGTGTTGTAGGTGTTTACAATATGCATTGATGATCTTCATACATAAACAAAAAAATTATATCAAGTTGTGAAGTACAAATGAGAGTTTTGTTAAAACCAAACACATACTTACAGCGCCATTCAACCATTTAAACGTGAGGACATCGTGAAGCATAGCTAGCGTGCATATGTCCCCATCTGGTGGCGGCACATCGACCACGGTTCGGTGTGCATGCTTCTTCGACGATGCGAGAGTGTCAACAAAAACTCTGGCTGCCTCTATGTGATCCGGAGTCATATTAAGAGAACTTGCTAGAATTGAATGTGATGACGATGCAAAGAGATCTAAAACAATGCAGCTGCAGTCATTTAAAATAATAACAAAATTTATATAACGCGTGAATGAATTATAAAGTAGTACTTGACTTACTTTTTTTAACATGTTTCTTGCAGGTAACGAGAATGTCGTAGGGGGATTGGCAATATTTCGACTTTTTTCTTTTGCGCTTACCATCATTTTCCTGACTGCCTTCACCGTTACCTATGTTTCTCTTTGCCAGGTAACTCTCGAACGTGTCTTCAGACTTAGTTGGTGACAAAGCATCCATAGACTCACCGGAAATATCAGCATTCTGCGGGGTTCGGGACATAGAAGGAAAGTCTTTTGTACGTACAGTTGATGCCGAAGATGGAGAGTTTCCATTATCGTCTATAATGAAAGGATCAGTAGCTTCACCTTTACCCGGTGTCGTCGCCGGAGCACCCGTGTCATCAACGGGCACGGATGTATCATTGATACCCGTGAAAGATGTTTCTATCTTTACGTCGGTAGGTGAATCAATATCTGGCCAATATTTTGATGACTTGTACTGGCCATTCTCCATCCCAACTCTTTCACCTACATTATCAAATTCGTCATTGTTGTCCCTCTTATTGGGTTTGTACAACACACCATTCGTGTTCAACCTTTCCATTACCATCTGCAAACACAAAAGAAACACGATAAGTAGTTGAACAATTATAACATGTTCAATACAACTTCTAAATTATCTGTGCACATCTTTCGGGTATATTTAGAACCTCCTTGTGAAGCAGCTTTATGTATGTCATCACACGGTCCATACTATAAGTCGTGCTCGAGGAAACTGCAGACATGCTTGGCTTTCTACTCCTGGCACCACGTTTCCGTTTAGGTTTCTTCGTTTCTTCCTCAGGGACAGTCCCTTCACGTGCTACCTTAGCACGTCTGTACTCTTCACTAACGCAGTTTTCAATCTGTACAACAAACAAAAAAATAAATTAAATACCAAATATACTTAATTAGTATGTGCAACCAATAAGGACTATACTTATTGACTCACATTGCCGGTGCCACGCCCATGCATGTTGTCATAGTCGTCTCGCTTTTTCCCTTCCGTTTCTGGCCAGTTAAGCATTAGTGGGTATTCACGAGACAATGGATCAAATGTATCCACACCAATTGGCTCAACTTTTTCCCAGTATATATACTGCATGATAGTAAACACAACTAGTCAGACACATAGATCACATAAAAATTATATGTACATACAAATTTTATGAAATGACTTGTACCTGAAGAAGAGCCAAGTTCCCGATAGGCCACTTGAATTTTTCAAGATCTTCGACTGATTTTTTAATAGCATCCATGCACACCCCCAACGTGAAATCGTTCCAATTGTATGACTTGATAGCGTTCACGTCCTCCACCATTTTGTAATAACGATAAGGAACAAACTTGGTGGATTGTGGTGCTAAGACTGTACCCAAAAGAACCAATACCGCCCTTCTCACAAAATCATCATCATATGACTGAGTATCAACAATATTTTTTATCAACTCATCGATGAGGATTAGGCCTGTTCTTTTGTCTAGAAACCGATTCGGAACAATTTTTTTGGCATCTAGTTGTACTGTTGCTATCATGCTAATGACATCATCACCCTCGTTACGTAGCCCGAATATGTCATAAACATCTTCATTAAAAACACTGATGCCGTCAGTATTTGGACGAATAATAAATCGCTTTCTACTACTATCATAAGTTGTAATCATAAATTCCAATAAATTTTTCCTCATTTTCACTGAAGGAATTCTCAACATACAGTCCAAATTTGTGCCACGTAGCATCATGGGTTGTCTGGGTGTGAATTTTCCCACCAATTCGCACCACTTCTCAACCGAGCAGTACACATCTCCCAATTCTTGCATTCTACATAAGATGACAGTGACCTAACTAGTTACGGGATTCAAAAAACATTATAGAAGTGATGGTTTAATACCATACCTTCCGGCGTCTCGACGAGCACCGGCAGCCCACGTTGCCTAACCCCGCCCGGTGTGGGTTAGTCCTGGCAGCCGCGCGCCCTCTGCCCACACCAGTGCACTGGCCGCCGGCCCGTCCTAGGGTTTTGGGTGCGGGTGACTTTGCCGAGACGGCACGGCCGGGACTGAGATCCAAGTCGCGCGCGCAGATGCCGGACTGTATGGCCGCTGTTAGGCCGACAGGGACGGGAGTTGGGACGGCCACGGCGGTGTCACCGTTGGATCGGGGGGGGGGTGCGTGGAGGCGGCGGGGTTAGGCGGTCCTGGGGCGACGTAATGGCGGCGTGGTTTCCATGCCATGCACGCGACTGATTAAAATATTCATTACAAAAAAACTCATTATCAATTAATTATCAAAAAACTCATTATTGTTTTAGCAATTAATTATAAAAAACTCATTAGTTTTTCGTATAAATTTTAATAAACAACTCATTATTATTATAATAAATATAGTTAACAATTCTATATTACGTATGGATTTTTATTAATATTATTTTTAAAACAAAAAACAAAAAAGTCTTCGACAGCGTGCATTGGCCGGCACAGTGACAGTGCGCGATAGTGCGCGTGGGCCGGCCCATTGACTCTGCGCACGGTGCGGGGGCAGGGTTGGCAGGGGTGAGGACTAAAGTTTAGTCCCACCTCGCCCGCCGAACGACGCCGCGACCGCCTTATATACCTGCCTCCCACCTCCCTTTCGAACTCCTCTGATTCCCGCCCCGTCCCGCCATTGCCCCGATTGACTGTGCTGCAGGCCGTAGCTGGGCCGAAAGGCCGGCCGTTTCGCCGCCCGGCTTGATCGGGCCGGACCGATTAAGCGCAGTTGTGGCCTGCAAGCACAGGAGGCAATTTTTTTATCATTGTTTTTTTTTCTTCTATAAATTTTTCTTATAATTGTTTTTTTCCTTCTATAAATTTTTCTTATAGTGTTCCACCATTATCGGTAGGATGCATGCCAAGTTTTTTGTATTTTTCATCGCTTTATGAATGTTCTATAATTTCTCCGAATATGTCGACAAGTTGGCCTCCTTCTCCAGACCCCGTTTGGGCAGGACCGAAGGCCCCGTCTGAAAGGAGTTTTTTCCGACAACCTTCAAATGTACCCACATTTTTTTATAGTGTTCCACCATCATCATTAGGATGCATGAAAAGTTTTCTGGCTTTTTTATCGCTTTAAGAATTCTTCAGAGACCGTTCGAGTATGAGTGAAGGTCCCATGCATGCGTAACCGAGCACTGATTTTTCTCGTAACGTTGAAATGCATGTTTCCGTTTATTTTTTGAAGTTGCACGACTAACATCAAATTAAACATACATTTTTTTTCCAGATAAGCCATTCCGAGTACATTCATAATTCAAACTACCTTACATAACACTAAACATAACCGAGCACTGCTCTTACATAACTTAGACTGAAATTTAAATAAAAACCCTAAAACTAGACTACTTGTCGTCGCTGGCGCCGGTGAGGTCGACGACCGGCGCCATACCGCCGGCCTCTCCTTCACCGCCGTCGCCGCCATCGTCGCCACCGTCGTCGTCGTCGTCGTTGCCGCTGAAATCCCACCAGTTGTCTTCCCGCGCCTGCTGCTCCTGCACCGCCGCTATGGCCGCCAGCCGCTCTCGTTCCTCACGAGTGTCCGCCGCCGCCTCCTCCTCTGCCGACTGGGCCAGCACCGCAAGTAGCCCCGGCGTGTCGTCGGGTTCTCCGTCTTGCGCGAGGGAGGCCTGCGCCGGCGGGATCTCGACCAGCGCCGGGTCAGGGGGCGCCTGCTGTGCCGGGGCAGTGGGGGCGGCTGGAGGTGGGCCGTGGCGGCGGCGACCACGGGAAGTGCCGGCCTCGCCGGTAATGTCCCCGATGGTGCGGCCGGCCGCCGCGTCCCTGAACGCGTCGAGGACGATGTCGAAGTTCTTCCCGCGCCAGAACCTGCGCCGGGCCCTCCGGTTGTAGCGGCTGCCAGGGAACGCGTGGAGCTACTGCCTCGTCGGCGGCGGTCCCATGGTGGGGATGCCGTCCGCCCCGATCCGCCACGGCCGCGGCACTTTGGCTGCCGACGGCACCATCACGCCGTACCGGGCCAGATCCTCCGTGTCGCCGACGGTGAGGCTCAGCGGCCAAATGCCGGTCGGCCACGCGCCCTCGTCGGAGTCACTGGAAGACATTGTCGGCGAGGAGAGGAAGATGGGCGTGCGAGGAGAGGAAGAGAGATGGGCGGGGCGAGGAAGATGGCACGGCCTGCTCAGGGCTGGCGCGGCCTTTTATAGACGGTGGGGAAGGAAGGTGGGCGGGCGAGCCGTCGGTGGCGCGTGCCCCGAGGGAGAGGCGGGCGGCTGGCGGCACGCGCGACAGCGGTGCCGTGTGAAAGCGAGGCAGCGGCGGCGTGTGAAGGCGCGACGCGGCAGGCGATGCATCGGTGGCGTGGGAAGGTGGCGCGACGCCGCAGGCGAGGCATCGGTGGCGTGGGAAGGTGCGGGGACGGCACGCGCGGCAGTCGAAGCGCTGGTGGCGTCTGAAGGCGGGCGGGTGGTCGCCGCAGCGGCGGCAGCCGACCGGTCCCGTCAGCTGCCGGCCCGAGGCGGAAGGCGCCCGGTCGCTGCACGCGCGGCAATGGAGGGCACGGACTACGATGGCAGAAGGCTGGCGGCAGGAGATCGGCCATGAGCAGTCAGCGCTGCAATTAGTGCACAGTTAACTGCACGATCGCGCCACGACCACACGTACGCCCCCACCGACACGCCCTGCATCTGACATTGTGGGCCCATGGATGCTAATGGCTCGGCTCAGCTCGCGTCCTCACGGCTACCAATCGGCTCGGCTCGTGCGGCAGCCCCGTATACACAGGCGCGCGGGGGGTATCGGCGTGGACACGCGGGGGGAGAGGGATTTTTTACATAAGACGATCATGCCCCTGACAGCGAAGGGGTATGGGCAGATCTCAGCCCTTGATGTGTTTAAGGAGGGTGTACCGAAGCAGAAGTGATCTATGAATACATCGTTAAGAAATTTCGGCCGGCCGCGCGTGAGCCCTAGGATTAGGCCACCCGCGCTATTTGATCGCAGCGGTAAAGAAATTCCCATCTCTCCCTTCACTCGTCTTTGCCCAGGTCGTCCCTGTGTGTCCGCCTCAAGCGGCACCCCTTGCAGCTCCCTAGTGGCAGTACTGGGTGCGCTGCCCCGTCGCCCTCCCTGTCAACACTCGACGTACGGGTGCGCAATCCTCGCTGTCATCTCCCGAGTAACCACTTCATCCATATGACCAGCGTAGCAAAACAAATCGCTGGATGTAGCTTTTACATGTGTTAGTCGCAGCCCGCCGCGGCACCACCCTCTCGTTGTCGTGGCATCGCTTCCATCGGTTGAAGATATGAGGAATATGCATGATCTAGGACACCAACTTGATGGAGAGAGATACATGGCCCACAAGGGATGTCGCTTGCGTTGTGTCCGAATTATTCATAGGGTGACCTCATTATTATTTTTCTTACTTGGAAGGCTAAGACCACATCAAGGTAGTGCCGCCTAGCACATGCCCTGATGGCCACGATTCATCGCCGACTCCCCTTGCATTTGGCCTTGAAAGTGACCGGTCAATATGATAGTAACCGACGAGCTAGTCGCCATCAACGAAGAGTTTGGTGAACTGCATTGGCAATGTGAGCAAGAAGTACATGGCGGTCCCTTGCGTTTGGTGCTAGTTTCTTCCCCACATCGAGTCCAATTAAGATGACAAGTAGCTCGGCTGTCGTTAGTGAAGAGCGCTGTGACCTACTGCGTCAATGTTGGCAAGAAGAACACGACGAATTATGTGCACAACATCCCCGGGGATGGAAGGAGGGAGCAACACCACGAACAACAAATTTTGCAACCCATGGAAGTCGCCATGTTAGCAATCAAGAGGAGCGCCAAACTGATGTTCAAACTACAGGCCGACCCAAACGACAACCTCGCCTACATAGCTGGGCTAGAATGGGCCAAGGTGGGGTGTTACCAATTATATCGGTGTAATTGAGTGAGTGGGTGGAGATGGAAGAAAAGGCTAGTAGTAGGGAATTGTGTTGCGTGAGCCATCGGCTTGTTGAGGAAGAAGTCTCCTTCTGCTTTTGTAATTCCCCTTGTAGCTTGAGATCTGGTGGCAATGGAAGAATTCGAACCTTATCCGTCACAATCTGGCATCAGAGGCTCTGAATCCTGTAGTTCCCCACCCACCTCTGCCACACCCGCCTAGTTGCCGACGAGCGGAAGCCATGGATAAAATTTTGCCAGAAACTTGAGTGATCTACGAGTTCCTCCACGCAAATTTTGATGCCGGTCTCGCCAAGTCCTCGGCGGAGCGCAACAAGGAGATGATCACAACCGTCACCAAGCTGGATCAGTTGTCCGAGCACATCGACGACATCAATCTTGCCATCGGAGTCGACCTCGATGAGCTCCAGGGCGAGATCAACGTTGATTGAGGGGCTGCATGATACGTCTCCGTCGTATCTATAATTTTTGATTATTTCATGACAATATTTTACAACTTTCATATATTTTTGGCAACATTTTATATTCCCTCTGTTCATTTATATAAGACGTTTAAGCCTGTTCAGACAGTGCTCTAAACAGTTGAAAACCAGTTGTCTAAAACGCCTTATAAAAACGAACAGAGGGAGTATTATTTTTGGGACTAACATATTGATTCAGTGTCCAGTGTTAGTTCTTGTTTGTTGCATGTTTTTTTTCGTGGAATATCCATACAAAACAAAGTCCAAATGCGACAAAAACTTACAGAGAATTATTTTGGAATATATGTGATTTTTGGGAAGAAGAATCAACGAGAGATGATGCCGAGGGGGCCACAAGCCTAGAGGGCGCGCCCCCCTACCCAGGGTGCACCTGACAGACTTGTGGGTCCCCTGTAAGGAGTTGTTGCCCTTCTTTCCCCGCAAGAAATATAACATCTAGAAGAAAATCCCTCAAAATTTCAGTCCAATCGGAGTTATGGATCTCTGGAAATTTAAGAAACGGTGCAGGGACAGAAAACTGGAACACAAAATAGAAGAGAACAAAGAGAGAGAGAGATCCAATCTCGGAGGGGCTCCTGACCTCTGGGAGTCATGGAGACCAATGTCCAGAGGGGAAACCCTCCTCCCATCTAGGGGGAGGCCAAGGAAGAAGAACAAGGAGGGGGGCTCTCTCCCCCTCTCCCTCGGTGGCGCCAGAATGCCACCGGGGCAATCATGGTGTGACGGTGATCTACTCCAGAAACTCCGTCATCTTCACCAACACGTCCATCACCTTCTCTCATCTATATTCAGTGGTCCACTCTTCCGCAACCCCCTGTACCCTCTACTTGAACATGGTGTTTTATACTTCATATTATCATCCAATGATGTGTTGCCATCCTATGATGTTGGAGTAGACTTTTGTTGTCCTTTGGGTTAATTGGTGAAATGTTATGATTGGTATAATTTGCTTGTGGTTATGTTGATGTCCTTTGGTGCCCATCATATGAGCGCGCGTGTGGATCACACCATAGGGTTGTTTTATGTTGATAAGACTATGAATTGGAGGGCAAGAGTGATGGAAAATTCATCCTACAATATAAATTGATTCATACTGGATTGAAGGGGGACCAATATATCTTAATGCTATGGTTGGGTTTTACCTTAATGAACTTTGATAGTTGGGGATGCTTGCTAATAGCTCCAATCATAAGTGTTGGGGATGCTTGCTAATAGCTCCAATCATAAGTGCATAGAATTCCAAGTAAGGGATGGCATGCTAGCAGTGGCCTCTCCCACATAAAATTTTGCTATCGGTCTAGTAAACTTAGCCAATTGCTTAAGGACAATTCCGAAAATTCTGTCACCACTTTTCCACGCTCGCTATACTAATCTAATTGTCTTTTAGTAGAACATCACCTAACTTTTATTTTCGCATTCTTTATTATCTTGCAAACTTATCCCACTACACATACACATTACTTCTAGTTTTATTCTTGTTCTAGGTAAAGCAAACGTTAAGTGTACGTAGAGTTGTATCGGTGGTCGATAGGACTTGAAGGAAATATTAATTCTACCTTTAGCTCCTTGTTGGGTTCGACACTCTTACTCGTCGAGAAAGGCTATAATTGATCCCCTATACTTGTGTGTTATCAAAACCTTTTTCTGGCGCCGTTGTTGATACGTCTCCAACGTATCTATAATTTTTGATTGTTCCATGCTATTATATTATCCATCTTGGATCTTTTATATGCATTATTATGCTATTTTATATCATTTTTTGGGACTAACCTATTAACCTAGTGCCAAGTGCCAGTTGCTGTTTTTTCCTTGTTTTGTCTTTCACAAAAAATCAATACCAAACAGAACGAAACTTTTTGAGGATTTTTTTTGGACCAGAAGACACCCAAGAACCTTTGGGAGGGGGTCAGAGGGGCCACCAGTTGGCGACGAGCTCGGAAGGCGCACCCTAGAGGGGGAAGGCTTGTGGGCCCCCAGATGCTCCTCCAACCCTAATCTTTGCTCTATAAATACTCGAATATTCCCCGTATACCAGAGGGCACACCAAAAATACTTTTCCACCACCGCAGGTTTCTGTCCTCGTGAAATCCCATCTGGAGACCTGTTTCGGTACTCCCCCGGAGGGGGATTTGATCACAGAGGGCCTCTACATCAACCTTGCTACCCTTCCGATGATGTGTGAGTAGTTTACCACAGACCTACGGGCCCATAGCTACTAGCTAGATGTCTTCTTCTCTCTGTTTGATCTTAATTACAATGTTCTCCTTGATGTTCTTGGAGATCTATTCGATGTAATCTTATTTTGCGGTGCATTTGTTGAGATCCGATGAATTGTGGATTTATGATCAGATTATCTATGAATATTATTTGAGTCTTCTCTGAACTCTTTTATGCATGATTAATATAGCTTTGTATTTCTCTCTGATCTATTGATTTGGTTTGGCCAACTAGATTGATTTATCTTGCAATGGGAGAGGTGCTTTGTAATGGCTTCAACCTTGCGGTGTCCTCACCCAGTGACAGAAAGGGTAGTGAGGTACGTATTTGTATTGTTGTCATTAAGGATAAAAAGGTGGGGTTTATTCATATTGATTGGATCTATCACTCTACATCATGCCATCTTGCTTAAGTTGTTACTCTGTTCTTGTTAACTTAGTACACTAGAAGCATGCTGGATAGCGGTTGATGTGTGGAGTAATAGTAGTAGATGCAGGTAGAAGCCAGTCTACTTATCATGAACATGATGCCTATATTAATGATCATTGCCTTAGATGCCGTCATAACTTTTACACAAGGTTGATATACAAATTGCCTATGTTGTCCTAATTTTTCAGAGTTTTTGGAGTTACAGAAGTTTGGCTAAAGTTTAGATTAGTACAGATTGTTCTGTTTTCGACATATTTTGTTTTCATTGTGTTGTTTGCTTATTTTGATGAATCTATGGGTAGTATCGGGGGGGTATGAACCATGGAGAAGTTAGAATACAGTAGATATAATGCAAATATAAAATTGGAATGAGCTTACAACAGTACATAAATCTGGTGATTTGATTTATTATACTAAGGGATCTGACGAGTTTTCTATTGAGTTTTGTGTTGTGAAGTTTTCAAGTTTTGGGTGAAGTTTCGATGGACTATGGAATAAGGAGTGGCAAGATCCTAAGCTTGGGGATGACCAAGGCACCCCAAGGTAATATTCAAGGACAACTAAGCATCTAAGCTTGGGGATGCCACAGATGGCATCCCCTCTTTTGTCTACGATTCGTCGGTAAATTACTTGAGGCTATATTTTTATTGACTACATGATATGTGTTTTGCTTGGAGCATCTTGTATTACATGAGTCTTTGCTTTATTTGCTTTTTAGTTTGCCACAATCATCCTTGATATACACACCTTTTTAGAGGGACACACATCAATCATAAATTTATTAGAATACTCTATGTGCTTCACTTATATCTTTTGAGCTAGGTAGTTGCTCTAGTGCTTCACTTATATATTTTAGTGCACGATGGTGATTATATTTTTAAGAAATGGATGAACTCTCATGCTTCACTTATATTATTTTGAGAGTCTTTTTAATAGTATGGAAATTTGCTTAGGTTATGAATTTAGTCCTAATATGATGGGTATTCCAGAGGGATATAATAAAAACTTTCATGAAGATCATTGTATATATGAGAAGTTTGATTCCTTGTATTTGTTTTGAGATATAAATATGGTGATATTAGAGTCATGCTAGTGAGTAGTAGTGGTTTAGTAAGAATATTTGTGTCAAGGTTTGTGATTCCTGAAGCATGCACGTATGGTCTGTCGTTATGCGATGAAGTTGGAGCATGATTTATTTTTGTTTGTCTTCCTTATGAGTGGTTGATACGTCTCCATCGTATCTACTTTTCCTAAAGCTTTTGCTCTTGTTTTGGACTAGAAATGGAATGATTTAAATGAAACTAACCCGGACTGACATTGTTTTCAACAGAACTACCATGGTGTTGTTTTTGTGCAGAAACAAAAGTTATCGGATTCAGACAAAACTTTTTGGAGAATTATTTTGGAATAAATAAAAAATATTGGAACCAAGACCCACTGGAGGAGGGCCCAGCTGCCCACAAGGCACTAGGGCGCTCCACCCCCCTCTGGCGCGCCCTGGTGGGTAGTGGGGCCCATGAGGCTCCGCTGAGCCTAAGTCCAACTCTATAAAATCATATTTTTGGAGAAAAAATAGGAGAGGGAGTTTCATCGCATTTTATGATATGAAGCCGTCGCCACCTTCTGTTCTTCATCGGGAGGCCAGATCTGGAGCCCGTTCGGGGCTCCGGAGAGGGGAATCTTCGGTGTTCGTCATCACCAATTCCATGATGCTCCCCACTGGGAGTGAGTAATTCCTTCGTAAGCTTGCTGGACGGTGAGGGGCTGGATGGGATTCATCATGTAATCGAGTTAGTTTTTTAGGGCTTGATCCCTAGTATCCACTATGTTCTGAGATTGATGTTGCTATGACCTTGCTACGCCTAATGCTTGGCACTAGGGCCTGAGTGCCATGATTTCAGATTTGAACCATTTATGTTTTCACCATCATATCTATGTTCTTGATCCGATCTTGCAAGTTATATGCACCTATTACATGTTATGATTTGCATACCCCAAGGTGATAATAATTGGGATTCTTTCTGGTGATTACCGTAATTTGAGGAGTTCATGTATTCATTATGTGTTAATACTTTGTTTCGGTTCTCTATTAAAAGGAGGCCTTAATATCCCTTAGTTTCCTTCTGGACCCCGCTGCCACGGGAGGGTAGGACAAAAGATGGCATGCAAGTTCTTTTCCATAAGCACGTATGACTATTTACGGAATACATGCCTACATTATATTTATGAACTGGAGCTAGTTCTGTGTCGCCCTAGGTTATGACTGTTATCTGATGAATATCGTCCAATGAAATCACCAATCCAATGCCTACGAGTTTTGCTCTTGCTAAGTTACTACAGTTGCTGCTACTGTTACAACTGATACAAAATCATTGATATCACTGTTAAAGTTACTATTATTGTTACCACTGCCATTATTACTACTAATATCCAACTATCATACTACTGTGCTACTGATCACTTTGCTGCAAATATTTAATCTCCAGGTGTGGTTGAATTGACAACTCAACTAGTAATACTTACAAATATTCTTTGGCTTCCCTTGTGTCGAATCTATAAATTTGGGTTGAATACTCTACCCTCAAAAAATTATTGCGATCCCCTATACTTGTGGGTTATCAGTGGCGGTCGGGGACGAGCGATGGTCTTTTCCTACCAATCTATCCCCCTAGGATCATGCATAGTAGTACTTTGCTTCAAGGGCTAATAAACTTTTGCAACAAGTATGTGAGTTCTTTATGACTAATGTTGATTCCATGGATTATATGCACTCTCACCCTTACGCATTTTGCTAGCCTCTTCGGTACCGTGCATTGTCCTTACTCACCTTGTGTTGTGGTGGAAACTTCGCCCGTGCATCCAAACCCTGTCATATGATACACTCTTTCACACATAAGCCACCTTATATCTTCCTCAAAACAACCACCATATTTACCTATTATGTCATTTTCATAGCCATTTCGAGATATATTGACATGCAACTTCCATCGTTCCGTTTTATTATGACACATACAATCATTGTCATATTGCCTTGCATGATCATATAGTTGGCATAGTATTTGTGGCTTGGCTACCGTTCCTATTTTTTATACATGTCACGCTACATCATTGCACATCCCGGTATATAGAGTCATATTTTTGTTCTAATATTGAGTTGTATGTAAATAGAAGTGTGATGATCATCATTATTAGAGCATTGTCCCATGTGAGGAAACGATGATGGAGACTATGATTCCCCCACAAGTCGAGATGAGACTCTGGATTAAAATAAAAAAGAGGTCAAAGAGCCCAAAAAAGAGACCAAAGAGCCCAAAAATAAAAATAAAAAGAAGAAAGAAAAAGAGAGAAAATCAACAAATTAAAAAAAGAATGAGAGAAAAAAAGAGAAGGGACAATGCTACTTGCTACCTCTTGAGCACTGTGGTGGTTTTCCTTGAAGAGGAAAGGGTGATGCAGCAAAGTAGCATAAGTATTTCCCTCAGTTTTTGAGAACCAAGGTATCAATCCAGTAGGAGGCTCCTCAAAAGTCCCACGCACCTACAGAAACAAACAAGAACCTCGCAACCAACGCAATAAATGGGTTGTCAATGCCTTCACGGTCACTTGCGAAAATGAGATCTAATAGAGATAATATGATAAGATAATATTTTTGGTATTTTTATAATATATATTGGAAAGTAAAAGATGCAAATAAAAGTAGATGGCAAACTTATATGATAAAAGATAGACCCGGGGGCCATAGGTTTCACTAGTGGCTTCTCTCAAGATAGCATAAGTATTACGGTGGGTGAACAAATTACTGTCGAGCAATTGATAGAAAAGCGCATAGTTATGAGATTATCTAGGCATGATCATGTATATAGGAATCACAGCCGTGACAAGTAGACCGAAAAGAGTCTGCATCTACTACTATTACTCCGCACATCGACCGACTCCTGCCTGCATCTAGAGTATTAAGTTCATGAAGAACAGAGTAACGCATTAAGAAAGATGACATGATGTAGAGGGATAAACTCATGCAATATGATATAAACCCCATCTTTTTATCCTCGATGGCAACAATACAATACGTGCCTTGTTGCCCCTGCTGTCACTGGGAAAGGACACCGCAAGATTGAACCCAAAGCTAAGCACTTCTCCCATTGAAAAAAGATCAATCTAGTAGGCCAAACCAAACTGATAATTCAAAGAGACTTGCAAAGATAATTTAATCACACATAAAAGAATTCAGAGGAGATTCAAATATTTCTCATAGATAAACTTGGTCATAAACCCACAATACACCGGATCTTGACAAACACACCGCAAAAATAGTTACATCGAATAGATCTCCAAGAAGATCGAGGAGAACTTTGTATTGAGAATCAAAGAGAGAGAATAAGCCATCTAGCTAATAACTATGGACCCGAAGGTCTGTGGTAAACTACTCAGAACTCATCGGAGAGGCCTTGGAGATGATGTAGAGGCCCTCCGTGGTGGATTCCCCCTCCGATGGAGCGCCGGCGAAGGCTCCAAGACGGGACCTCGTGGATACAGAAGGTTGCGGCGGTGGAATTAGGTTTTCGTGGTCGCTTCTGATGTTTTCAGGGTACGGGAGTATATATAGGAGGAAGAAGTAGGTCGGTTGACGCTCGAGGGGCCCACGAGAGCGGGGGGCGCGCCGGGCACCCTCGTGGCCGCCTCGTTTGTTGCTTGACGTCCACTCCAAGTCTCCTTGTTGACATTTGTTCCAAAAAGTTCGCTCCCAAAGGTTTCATCCCGTTTGAACTCCGTTTGATATTCCTTTTCTTCGAAACACTGAAATAGGCAAAAAAAATTGCAATTCGGGCAGGGCCTCCGGTTAGTAGGTTAGTCCCAAAAATGATATAAAAGTGTAAAGTAAAGCCCATAAACATCCAAAACGGGTAATATAATAGCATGGAACAATCAAAAATTATAGATGCATTGGAGACGTATCAAGCATCCCCAAGCTTAATTCATGCTCGTCCTCGAGTAGGTAAATGATAAAAACAGAATTTTTGATGTGGAATGCTACCTAACATAATTGTCAATGTAATTTTCTTTATTGTGGCATGAATGTTCAGATCCAAATGATTCAAAATAAAAGTTCATATTGACATAAGAAATAGTAATACTTCAAGCATACTAATAAAGCAATCATATCTTCTCAAAATAGCATGGCTAAAGAAAGTTATCCCTACAAAATCATATAGTATGGCTGTCGCTCTATCTTCATCACACAAAGTATATAATCATGCACAACCCTGATGACAAGCCAAGCAATTGTTTCATACTTTAGTAATCTCAAACTTTTTCAACTTTGACGCAATACATGAGCGTGAGCCATGGACATAACACTTAATGTGGAAAAGAATGGTGGTTGTGGAGAAGACAAAAAAGAGGAGAAGATAGTCTCACATCAACTAGGCGTATCAACGAGCTATGGAGATGCCCATTAATAGATATCAGTGTGAGTGAGTAGGGATTTCCATGCAACGGATGCACTAGAGCTATAAATGTATGAAAGCTCAACAAAAGAAACTAAGTGGGTGTGCATCCAACTTGCTTGCTCACAAAGACATAGGGCATTTTGAGGAAGCCCATCATTGGAATATACAAGCCAAGTTCTACAATGAAAAATTCCCACTAGTATATGAAAGTGACAACATAGGAGACTCTCTATCATGAAGATCATGGTGCTACTTTGAAGCACAAGTGTGGTAAAAGGATAGTAGCATTGTCCTTTCTCTCTTTTTCTCTCATTTTTTTATTTGGCCTTTCTCTATTTTTTTGGCCTTTCTCTTTTTTTTTAAAGTCCGAAGTCTCATCCCGACTTGTGGGGGAATCATATTCTCCATCATCCTTTCCTCACTTGGGACAATGCTCTAATAATGAAGATCATCACACTTTTATTTACTTACAACTCAAGATTACAACTCGATACTTAGAACAAAATATGACTCTATATGAATGCCTCTGGCGGTGTACCGGGATATGCAATGAACCAAGAGCGACATGTATGGAATTATGAAGGTGGCCTTGCCACAAATACGATGTCAACTACATGATCATGCAAAGAGCAATATGACAATGATGATGCGTGTCATAATAAACAGAACGATAGAAAGTTGCATGGCAATATATCTCAGAATGGCTATGGATTTGCCATAATAGGTAGGTATGGTGGCTGTTTTGAGGAAGATATATGGTGGGTGTATGGTACCGGCAAAAGTTGCGCGACACAAGAGAGGCTAGCAATGGTGGAAGGGTGAGAGTGCGTATAATCCATGGACTCAACATTAGTCATAAAGAACTCATATACTTATTGCAAAAATCTACAAGCCACTGAAAACAAAGTAATACGTGCATGCTCCTAGGGGGATAGATTGGTAGGAAAAGACCATCGCTCGTCCCCGACCGCCACTCATAAGGAAGACAATCAATAAATAAATTCTGCTCCGACTTCATCACAAAGCGGTTCACCATACGTGCATGCTACTGGAATCACAAACTTCAACACAAGTATTCTTTAAATTCACAATTACCCAACTAGCATGACTCTAATATCACCACCTCCATATCTCAAAACAATTATCAAGTATCAAATTGATCATAGCATCCAATTCACTTTCTATGATAGTTTTTATTATACCCAACTTGATGCCCATCATTCTAGGGCCAATTTTATAACCATAGCAAATACCATGCTGTTCTAAAAGACTCTCAAAATAATATAAGTGAAGCATGAGAGATCAACAATTTCTAAAAAAATAAAGCCACCGCCATGCTCTGAAAGATTTAAGTGAAGTACTAGAGCAAAACTGTCTAGCTCAAAAGATATAAGTGAAGCACATAGAGTATTCTAATAAATTCCAAATCAAGTGGGTTTCTCCCAAAAGGTGTGTACATGAAGGATGATTGTGGTAGACTAGAAAGCAAATACTAATATCATACAAGACGCTCCAAGCAAAACACATATCATGTGGTGAATAAAAATATAGCTCCAAGTAAAGTTACTGATAAACAAAGACGAAAGAGGGGATGCCTTCTGGGGCATCCCCAAGCTTAGGATTTTGGTTATCCTTGAATATCTTTGAGTGCCATGGGCATCCCCAAGCTTAGTCTCTTGCCACTCCTTATTCCATAGTCCATCAAATCTTTACCCAAAACTTGAAAACTTCACAACACAAAACTCAACAGGAAATCTCATAAGCTCCGTTAGTGCAAGAAAGAAAAACCACCACATAAGGTACTGCAATGAACTCATTCTTTATTTATATTGGTGTTAAACCTACTATATTCCAACTTCTCTATGGTTCATACCCCCCGATACTAGCCATAGATGCATCAAAATAAGCAAACAACACACGAAAAACAGAATGTGTCAAAAACAGAACAGTCTATAGCAATCTATAACTTTTGAATACTTCTGGAACTATAAAAATCCTAACAAAATAGGAAGTCCTGGGAAATGTGTCAGCAAAAATGATCAATGCAAAATCACGTTTCTGTGATTTACTAAAATTATTTTCGTGCATGCAAAGTTTCTGTTTTTCAGCAAAATCAAATTAACTATCACCTTAGGTTATCCTATAGGTTCTACTTGGCACAAACACTAATTAAAACATGAAAACACATCTAAACAGAAGCTAGATGAAATATTTATTACTAAACAGAAGCAAAAAGTAAGAAACAAAAATAAAATCGGGTTGCCTCCCAATTAGCGCTATCGTTTAACGCCCCTAGCTAGGCATAAAAGGGAGAATAGATCTAAGTAGTGCCATAATAATAAGATAGATCACGAAAACTCATTTCATATTACCTACGTTCAGCAGCAAGTTTACTTTGAGGCAAGCAAAAGTAATCAAAAGGGCTAAATTTAATGGGACAGAAGTCCCCAAGATCAATCTCGGGAGGTATGGGCTCCTCCTTTGGCCCTTCATATTGCACAACCAATTCATCATCATAAGCATTCTTTTGGCAGAACTTCGTAAGCCTATACTCAAGTGAATATCCTAACTCATTATATCGAATAGCAAAATCATTATTAAGTTCAGAGATTCTATCAACTAGAACATTGGTAGGAACCTTTTTTCTAAGGTTTTTATTAAAAGCAACATAGTCCAAAGATTGGAAACGCCTAATTTCCTCTTGATAAAAGAGGATCGCTTCTATGGGAGGACGGCCAGCGTCCACCCTATAGTGCGCAAAGATTTCTTTGGGCTCTTTTATTATAAATCTGAACTCATGTGCCAAAAACATAGTAGCGGCGCACTTAACAGAAGAATGCTCAATATTAGAAAGTTCTAGAAAAATCCTTTGTATAGAAGGATGCATGTGCATAAATTGTCTTTCAAGTTCAACTACAAGCATGGAGATAGCATCCGCAAGACTACTAGTTCTATGAAGAATAGAACCAACCATAGAGGGTAATGCACCGGCACAAGTAAAGAAATCTTGAATAACCCCCTTTCCAATAATATTACCACTACCAATTCGACATTTTTTGTATGAAAGATAGTGGGTTCTTCAACCGGAACATCCAAATTTTCCATGTTATTATTATTGTCCATATCAACGGTAATTTCCCCAATTTCAGACATAACGGAGAAAATGCCAGGAGCAAGTGAAAGAGGGAGGCGAGCGGAAAAGAGAGGGTGAATAAAATGGCAAGGGTGAAGTGGGGGAGAGGAAAACAAGAGGCAAATGGCAAATAATTTAATGCGAGGGAGATGAGTTTGTGATGGCTACTTGGTATGTCTTGACTTGAGCGAAGACCTCCCCGACAACGGCGCCAGAAATCCTTCTTGCTACCTCTTGAGCACTGCGTTGGTTTTCCTTGAAGAGGAAAGGGTGATGCAGCAAAGTAGTGTAAGTATTTCCCTCAGTTTTTGAGAACCAAGGTATCAATCCAGTAGGAGGCTCCTCAAAAGTCCCACGCACCTACACAAACAAACAAGAACCTCACAACCAACGCAATAAAGGGGTTGTCAATCCCTTCACGGGCACTTGCAAAAGTGAGATCTAATAGAGATAATATGATAAGATAATATTTTGGTATTTTTATAATATAGATTGGAAAGTAAAAGATGCAAATAAAAGTAGATGGCAAACTTATATGATAAAAGATAGACATGGGGGCCATATGTTTCACTAGTGGCTTCTCTCAAGATAGCATAAGTATTACGGTGGGAGAAAAAATTATTGTCGAGCAATTGATAGAAAAGCTCATAGTTATGAGATTATCTAGGCACGATCATGTATATAGGCATCACGTCCGTGACAAGTAGACTGAAATGATTCTGCATCTACTACTATTACTCCACACATCGGCCGACTCCTGCCTGCATCTAGAGTATTAAGTTCATGAAGAACAGAGTAACGCATTAAGAAAGATTACATGATGTAGAGGGATAAACTCATGCAATATTATATAAACCCCATCTTTTTATCCTCGATGGCAACAATACAATACGTGCCTTGCTGCCCCTGCTATTAACTTAATCACACATAAAAGAATTCAGAGGAGATTCAAATATTTCTCATACATAAACTTGATCATAAACCCACAATTCATCGGATCTCGACAAACACACCGCAAAAAGAGTTACATCGAATAGATCTCCAAGAAGATCGAGGAGAACTTTGTATTGAGAATCAAAGAGAGAGAAGAAGCCATCTAGCTAATAACTATGGACCCGAAGGTCTGTGGTAAACTACTCACAACTCGTCGGAGAGGCCTTGGAGATGATGTAGAGGCCCTCCGTGGTGGATTCCACCTCCGGCGGAGCGCCGACGAAGGCTCCAAGATGGGATCTCACGGATACAGAAGGTTGCGGCGGTGGAATTAGGTCTTTGTGGTCGCTTCTGATGTGTTCAGGGTACGCGAGTATATATAGGAGGAAGAAGTAGGTCGGTTGACGCTCGAGGGCCCACGAGGGTGGGGGCGCGCCGGGCACCCTCGTGGCCGCCTCATTTGTTGCTTGACATCCACTCCAAGTCTCCTGGTTGACATTTGTTCCAAAAAGACCGCTCCCAAAGGTTTCATCCCGTTTGGACTCCGGTTGATATTCCTTTTCTTCGAAACACTGAAATAGGCAAAAAAAATTAGCAATTCGGGTTGGGCCTCCGGTTAGTAGGTTAGTCCCAAAAATGATATAAACGTGTAAAGTAAAGCCCATAAACATCCAAAACGGGTAATATAATAGCATGGAACAATAAAAAATTATAGATACGTTGGAGACGTATCACTATTATCCTTTTCCACACTTGTGCTTCAAAGTAGCACCATGTTCTTCATAATAGAGAGTCTCCTATTTTGTCACTTTCATATATTACTAGTGGGAATTTTTCATTATAGAACTTGGCTTGTATATTCCAATGACGGGCTTCCTCAAATGCTCTAGGTCTTCGTGAGCAAGCAAGTTGGATGCACATCCACTTAGTTTTCTTTTGATCTTTCATATACTTATAGCTCTAGTGCATCCGTTGCATGGCAATCCCTACTCCTTCCATTGAAATCAATTGATGGGCATCTACATACCCCATTGATTAGCCTCGTCGATGTGAGACTTTCTCCTTTTTTGTCTTCTCCATACAACCTCCACCATCATATTCTATTCCAGCTATAGTGCTATATCCATGGGCCACGCTCATGTATTACGTGAGAGTTGAAAAAGCTGAAGCGCGTTAATAAGTATGAACCAATTGCTTGGCTTGTCATCGGGATTGTGCATGATAAATACTTTGTGTTAATAAGATAGAGCATGACAAGATTATATGATTCTGTAGGGATAACTTTCTTTAGCAGTTATATTTTGAGAAGACATGATTGCTTTACTAGTATGCTTGAAGTATTATTGTTTTTATGTCAATATTAAACTTTTGTTTTGAATCTTATGGATCTGAATATTCATGCCACAATAAGAAAGATTACATGATAAATATGTTAGGTAGCATTCCACGTCAAAAATTCTGTTTTTATCATTTACCTACTCGAGGACGAGCATGAATTAAGCTTGGGGATGCTTGATACGTCTCCAACGTATCTATAATTTTAATTGTTCCATGCTATTATATTATCCATCTTGGATGTTTTATATGCATTATTATTGCTATTTTATATCATTTTTTGGGATTAACCTATTAACCTAGTGCCAAGTGCCAATTGTTGTTTTTTCCTTGTTTTCGTCTTTTACAGAAAATCAATACCAAACGGAATGAAACATTTTGAGGATTTTTCTTGGACTAGAAGACACCTAGGAACCTTCGAGAGGGGGCCAGAGGGGCCACCAGTTGGAGAAAAGCTCGGGAGGCGCGCCCTGGGTGGGGGGTGGGGGGCGCCCCCAGGCTTGTGGGCCCCCTGATGCTCCTCCAACCCTAATCTTTGCTCTATAAGTACCCCACACATTCCCCATATACTATAGGGCACACCAAAAATACTTTTCTACCGCCGCACGTTTCTGTCCTCATGAGATCCCATTTGGAGACCTGTTCTGGTACTCCGCCGGAGGGGGATTCGATCATGGAGGGCCTCTACATCAGCCTTATTGCCCTTCCGATGATGTGTGAGTAGTTTAACACAGACCTACGGGTCCTTAGCTAGTAGCTAGATGGGATTCTTCTCTCTCTTTGATCTTAAATACAATGTTCTCCTCGATGTTCTTGGAGATCTATTTGATGTAATCTTCTTTTGCGGTGCATTTGTTGAGATCCGATGAATTGTGGATTTATGATCATATTATCTATGAATATTATTTTAGTCTTCTCTAAACTCTTTCATGCATGATTACGATAGCTTTGTATTTCTCTCCAATCTATTGATTTGGTTTGTCCAACTAGATTGATTTATCTCGCAATGGGAGAGGTGCTTTGTAATGGCTTCAATCTTGCACTACTAGGGAAAAGCTTATAGGCAGAGGCTTACTAGTAGCGCGGGTTTATAACCCTCGCTACTGCTACTTACTAGTAGCGCGGGTTTTACCCCCCGCTACTACTAAGTTGACAGTAGTAGCGCAGGTTTATAACCCTCGCTACTACTAAGTGGTCTCTACCTTACCCCCGGGGACATGCCATAGTAGTAGCGAGGGGTATAAAACGGCGCTACTACTATCAACTTAGTAGTAGCGTGGGTTTATACCCCTTGCTATTAGTAAGTACAAGGTAGGTGAAATCCCCATATCCTCGGCCGAATCCCTACTTTCTCCCTAACTCTCCCCCTCTCTCCATAGGCTCTACCATGGTGCTGCACGCTCTTGGGGATCATTGCAGAAATTAAAAAAAATTCTACGCATCACCAAGATCAATCTATGGAGAGACTAGCAATGAGAGAGAGGGGAGTGACTCTTCATACCCTTGAAGATCGCGATGCGGAAGCGTTACAAGAACGTGGTTGGAGGAGTCGTACGCGCAGCGATTCAGATCACGGTCGATCCCGATCTAAGCGCCGAACAACGGGGCCTCCTTGTTCAACACACGTGCAGCCCGGTGACGTCTCCCATGCCTTGATCCAGGAAGGAGGAGGGAGAGGTTGGGGAAGACAACTCCAGCAGCAGCACGACGGCGTGGTTGTGGTGGAGCAGCGTGGTTTCCAGCAGGGCTTCTCCAAGCACTACAAAGGATGAGGATGTGGAGAGGTAGGGCTGCGCCGAGAGAGAGACTCGTGTCTTTGGCAGCCCCAAAAACCCCACTATATATAGGAGGAGGGGAGGTGGCTGGGCCCCCTCTAGGGTTCCCACCCTAGGGGGTGCGGCAGCCCTAGATAGGACTGGAGGGGTTGGCCAGGAGGGGAGAGAGGGGGCGCCCTAGGGTGGGCTTTAGGCCCATCTGCGCCTAGGGTTTCCCCTCTCTCCTTCGCTGCGCCTTGGGCCTTGGTGGGAGATGCACCAGCCCACTTAGGGGCTGGTCCCTTCCCACTCTTAGCCCATGCAAGCCTCCGGGGCTGGTGGCCCCTCCCGGTGGACCCCCGGAACCCTTCCGGTGGTCCTCGTACATTACCGGTGACGCCCGAAATACTTTCGGTGGCCAAAACCTCACTTCCTATATATTATTCTTTACCTCCGGACCATTCCGGAACTCCTCGTGACATCTAGGATCTCATCCGGGACTCCGAACAACATTAGGTAACCACATACAAACTTTCTCTATAACCCTAGCGTCATCAAACCTTAAGTGTGTAGACCCTACGGGTTCGGGAGGCATGTAGACATGACCGAAACATCTCTCCGATCAATAACTAACAATAGGAACTGGATACCCATGTTGGCTCCCACATGTTCCACGATGATCTCATCGGATGAACCATGATGTCGGGGATTCAAGCAATCCCGTATACAATTCCCTTTGTCAATCGGTACGTTACTTGCCCAAGATTCGATCGTCGGTATCCCAATACCTCGTTCAATCTCGTTACTGGCAAGTCACTTTACTCGTTCCGTAATGCATGATCCCGTGACTAACTACTTAGTGGCATTGAGCTCATTATGATGATGCTTTACCGAGTGGGCCCAGAGACACCTCTCCGTCACATGGAGTGACAAATCCCAGTCTCCATTCGTGCCAACCCAACAGACACTTTCGGAGATGCCTGTAGTGTACCTTTAGAGTCACCCAGTTACGTTGTGACGTTTGGTACACCCAAAGCATTCCTACGGTATCCGGGAGTTACACAATCTCATGGTCTAAGGAAATGATACTTGACATTATAAAAGCTTTTAGCAAATGAGTTGTGCTATACTTAGGATTGGGTCTTGTCCATCACATCATTCTCCTAATGATGTGATCCCGTTATCAATGACATCCAATGTCCATGGTCAGGAAACCATGACCATCTATTAATCAACGAGCTAGTCAACTAGAGGCTTACTAGGGACATGTTGTGGTCTATGTATTCACACATGTATTACGGTTTCCGGTTAATACAATTATAGCATGAACAATAGACAATTATCATGAACAAGGAAATATAATAATAACCATTTTATTATTGCCTCTAGGGCATATTTCCAACAGTCTCCCACTTGCAGTAGAGTCAATAATCCAGTTACATTGTGATGAATCGAACACCCATAGAGTTCTGGTGTTGATCATGTTTTGTTCGTGGAAGAGGTTTAGTCAACGGATCTGCGACATTCAGATCCATATGAACTTTACAAATATCTATGTCTCCATCTTGAACATTTTCACGAATGGAGTTGAAGAGGCGCCTGATATGCCTGGTCTTCTTGTGAGACCTGGGCTCCTTGGCAAGGGCAATAGCACCAGTGTTGTCACAGAAGAGAGTCATCAGGACCGACGCATTGGGAAGAACTCCTAGGTCGGTAATGAACTCCTTCATCCATATTGCTTCATGTGCTGCCTCCAAGGCTGCCATGTACTCCGCTTCACATGTAGATCCTGCCATGATGCTTTGCTTGCAACTGCACCAGCTTACTACCCCACCATTCAAAATATACACGTATCCGGTTTGTGACTTGAAGTCATCCAGATCTGTGTCGAAGCTAGCATCGACGTAGCCCTTTACGACGAGCTCTTCGTCACCTCCATAAACGAGAAACATATCCTAAGTCCTTTTCAGGTACTTCAGGATATTCTTGACCGCTGTCCAGTCTTCCATGCCGGGATTACTTTGGTATCTCCCTACCAAACTTACGGCAAGGTTTACATCAGGTCTGGTACACAGCATGGCATACATAATAGACCCTATGGCTGAGGCATAGGGGATGACACTTATCTTTTCTCTATCTTCTGTCGTGGTCGGGCTTTGAGCCGTGCTCAATCTCACACCTTGCAATATAGGCAAGAACCCCTTCTTGGACTGATCCATATTGAACTTCTTCAATATCTTATCAAGGTATGTGCTTTGTGAAAGACCTATGAGGTGTCTCGATCTGTCGCTATAGATCTTGATGCCTAATATGTAAGCAGCTTCTCCAAGGTCCTTCATTGAAAAACACTTATTCAAGTAGGCCTTTATGCTTTCCAAAAGTTCTATATCATTTCCCATCAATAGTATGCCATCCACATATAATATGAGAAATTCTACACGGCTCCCACTCACTTTCTTGTAAGCGCAGGCTTCTCCATAAGTCTGCATAAACCCAAACGATTTGATCATTTCATCGAAGTGAATGTTCCAACTCCGAGATGCTTGTACCAGACCATACATGGAGCGCTGGAGCTTGCATACCTTGTTAGCATTCTTAGGATCGACAAAACCTTTGGCCTGCATCATATACAATTCTTCCTTAAGGAAGCCATTAAGGAATGCCGTTTTGACGTCCATTTGCCATATCTCATAATCATAGAATGCGGCAATTGCTAACATGATTCCGATGGACTTCAGCTTCGCTACGGGTGAGAAGGTCCCATCGTAGTCAACCCCTTGAACTTGTCGATAACCCTTAGCGACAAGCCGAACTTTATAGATGGTAACATTACCTTCGCGTCCGTCTTCTTCTTAAAGATCCATTTATATTCTATCGCTCGCCGATCATCAGGCAAGTCTGTCGAAGTCCATACTTTGTTTTCATACATGGATCCTATCTCGGATTGCATGGCTTCAAGCCGTTTGTTGGAATATGGGCCCGCCATCGCTTCTTCATAGTTCGAAGGTTCACCGTTGTCTAACAACATGATTTCCAGGATAGGGTTGCCATACCATTCTGGTGTGGAACGTGTCCTTGTGGACCTACGAAGTTCAGTAGCAACTTGATGTGAAGTACCTTGATCATCATCATTAACTTCCTCTCTAGTCGATGCAGGCACCCTAGAAACATTTTCCCGAGCAGCGCTACTTTCCGGTTCAAGAGGCAGTACTTCATCAAGTTCTACTTTCCTCCCACTTACTTCTTTCGAGAGAAACTCTTTCTCCAGAAAGGACCCGTTCTTGGCAACAAAGATCTTGCCATTGGATCTGAGGTAGAAGGTATACCCAATGGTTTCCTTAGGGTATCCTATGAAGACGCATTTTTCTGACTTGGGTTCGAGCTTTTCAGGTTGAAGTTTCTTGACATAAGCATCGCATCCCCAAAATTTTAGAAATGACAGCTTAGGTTTCTTCCCAAACCATAATTCATACGGTGTCGTCTCAACGGATTTAGACGATGCCCTATTTAAAGTGAATGTGGCTGTCTCTAAAGCGTTTCCCCAAAATGATAGCGGCAAATCGGTAAGAGACATCATATATCGCACCATATCCAATAGAGTGCGATTACGACGTTCAGACACACCATTACGCTGAGGTGTTCCAGGCGGCGTGAGTTGTGAAACAATTCCACATTTCCTTAAGTGCGTACCAAATTCGTGACTCAAATATTATCCCCCACGATCTGATCGTAAGAACTTTATTTTCCTATCACGTTGATTCTCTACCTCACTCCAAAATTCATTGAACTTTTCAAAGGTCTCGGACTTGTGTTTCATTAAGTAGACATACCCATATCTACTTAAGTCATCAGTGAGCGTGAGAACATAATGATAGCTGCCGCGAGCCTCAACGCTCATTGGACCACACACATCAGTATGTATGATTTCCAACAAGTTGGTTGCTCGCTCCATTGTTCCAGAGAACGGAGTCTTGGTCATCTTGCCCATGAGACATGGTTCGCATGTGTCAAATGATTCATAATCAAGAGACTCCAAAAGTCCATCGGTATGGAGCTTCTTCATGCGTTTGACACCAATGTGACCAAGGCGGCAGTGCCACAAGTATGTGGGACTATCATTATTAACCTTACATATTTTGGTACTCACACTATGAATATGTGTAACATCACGTTCGAGATTCAATAAGAATAAACCATTGACCAGCGGGGCATGACCATAAAACATATCTCTCAAATAAATAGAACAACCATTATTCTCGGATTTAAATGAGTAGCCATCTCGTATTAAACGAGATCCAGATACAATGTTCATGCTCAAAGCTAGCACTAAATAACAATTATTGAGGTTTAAAACTAATCCCATAGGTAAATGTAGAGGTAGCGTGCCGACGACGATCACATAGACCTTGGAACCATTCCCGACGCGCATCGTCACCTCGTCCTTCGCCAGTCTCTGCTTATTTCGCAGCTCCTGTTTTGAGTTACAAATATGAGCAACCTCACCGGTATCAAATACCCAGGAGCTACTACGAGTACTGGTAAGGTACACATCAATAACATGTATATCACATATACCTTTGGTGTTGCCGGCCTTCTTGTCCGCTAAGTACTTGGGGCAGTTCCGCTTCCAGTGACCATTTACCTTGCAATAAAAGCACCATGTCTCGGGTTTGGGTCCATTGTTTGGCTTCTTCTTCCCAGTAAATGATTTACCGGGCGCGATGATAACCCACAAGTATAGGGTATGGCAATAGTTTTCGAGGGTAGAGTATTCAACCCAAATTTATTGATTCGACACAAGGGGAGCCAAAGAATATTCTCAAGTATTAGCAGCTGAGTTGTCAATTCAACCACACCTGGAAACTTAGTATCTGCAGCAAGGTGTTTAGTAGCAAAGTAATATGATAGTGGTGGTAACGGTAACAAAAGTAAACACATCAAAAGTAATGTTTTGGTATTTTGTAGTGATTGTAACAGTAGCAACAGAAAAGTAAATAAGCGAGAACCAATATATGGAAAACTCGTAGGCACCGGATCAGTGATGGATAATTATGTCGGATGTGGTTCGTCATGTAACAATTATAACATAGGGTGACACAGAACTAGCTCCAATTCATCGATGTAATGTAGGCATGTATTCCGAATATAGTCATACGTGCTTATGGAAAAGAACTTCCATGCCATCTTTTGTCCTACCCTCCCGTGGCAGTGGAGTCCTATTGGAAACTAAGGGATATTAAGGCCTCCTTTTAATGGAGAATAGGAACAAAGCATTAGCACATAGTGAATACATGAACTCCTCAAACTATGGTCATCACCGGGTGTGGTCCCGATTATTGTCACTTTGGGGTTGCCGGATCATAACACATAGTAGGTGACTATAGACTTGCAAGATAGGATCAAGAACTCACATATATTCATGAAAACATAATAGGTTCAGATCTGAAATCATGGCACTCGGGCCCTAGTGACAAGCATTAAGCATAGCAAAGTCATAGCAACATCAATCTCAGAACATAGTGGATACTAGGGATCAAACCCTAACAAAGCTAACTCGATTATATGATAAATCTCATCCAACCCATCACCGTCCAGCAAGCCTACGATGGAATTACTCATGCATGGAGGTGAGCATCATGAAATTGGTGATGGAGGATGGTTGATGATGACGACAGCGACGAATCCCCCTCCCCGGAGCCCCGAACGGATTCCAGACCAGCCCTCCCAGGAGAGATTAGGGCTTGGCGGCGGCTCCATATCGTAAAACGCGATGATTTCTTCTCTCTTATTGTTTTCTCCCCGAAAGCCAATATATGGAGTTGGAGTTGGCGTCGGAGGGTCTCCAGGGGGCCCACGAGGTAGGGGGCGCGCCCAGGAGGGGGGCGCTCCCACCCTCGTGGACAGGGTGTGGGCCCCCTGGTCTTCATCTTTTGCGAGGAATTTTTATTATTTATTCTAAGATATTCCGTGGAGTTTCAGGTCATTCCGAGAACCTTTATTTTCTGCACAAAAAACAACATCATGGCAATTCTGCTAAAAACAGCGTCAGTCCGGGTTAGTTCCATTCAAATCATACAAGTTAGAGTCCAAAACAAGGGAAAAGGTGTTTGGAAAAGTAGATACGACGGAGACGTATCAACTCCCCCAAGCTTAAACCCTTGCTTGTCCTCAAGCAATTCAGTTGACAAACTGAAAGAGAAAAAGAAAAACTTTTACAAACTCTGTTTGCTCTTGTTGTTGTAACTATGTCAAGCCAGCATTCAAGTTTTCAGCAAAGATCATAACTAACCACATTTGCAATAAGTCCTAGGTCTCATGTCTACTCATATCAATAACATAATCAGCTAGCAATCCATAATAATAAATCTCGGATGACAACACTTTCTCAAAACAATCATAATGTGATATAAGAAGATGGTATCTCGCTAGCCCTTCCTGAGACCGCAAGACATAAATGCAGAGCACCTTCAAGGATCAAGGACTGACTAGACATTGTAATTCATGGTAAAAGAGATCCAATCATAGTCATACCTGATATAAATTAACAGTAATGAATGCAAATGACAGCTGTGCTCTCCAGCTAGTGCTTTTAATAAGAGGGTGATGACTCAACATAAAAGTAAATAGAAAGGCCCTTCGTAGAGGGAAGCAGGGACTTGTAGATGTGCCAGAGCTCGGTTTTGAAATAGAGGTAAATTATATTTTGAGCGGCATACTTTCATTGTCAACATAACAACTAAAAGATGACGATATCTTCCATGCTAAACAAATTATAGGCGGTTCCCAAACAGAATAGTAAAGTTTATACTCCCCCTCCTCCACAAGCATCAATCCATGGCTTGCTCGAAACAACGAGTGCCTCCAACATTCAACGGGTCCCAGGGGGAGTTTTGTTTGCAATTAATTTGATTTAGTTTGCATAAAGCATGGGACTGGGCATCCCGGAGACCAGCCATTTTCTCGTCAATGAGGAGCGGAGTCCACTCCTCTTGAGAATAACCCGCCTAACACGGAAGATAAGGGCAACCCTAGTTGATATATGAGCTATTCGAGCATGCAAAACAGAATGATTATTTGAAGGTTTAGAGTTTGGCACATACAAATTTACTTGGAACGAGAGGTAAATACCGCATATAGGAAGGTATAGTGGACTCATATGGGATAACTTTGGGGTTTAAGGGATTGGATGCACAAGTAGTATTCCCTCTTAGTACAAGTGAAGGCTAGCAAAAGACTGGGAAGCGACTAAGTAGAGAGCGACAACAGTCATGAACATGCATTAAAATTAATAAACATTGAATACAAGCATGAGTAGGATATAATCCACCATGAACATAAATATCGTGAAGGCTATGTTGATTTGTTTCAACTACATGCGTGAACATGTGCCAAGTCAAGTCACTCAAATCATTCAAAGGAGGATACCACCCCATCATACCACATCACAACCATTTTAATAGCATGTTGGCACGTAAACCATTATAACTCACAGCTAATCAAGCATGGCATGAGCAACTATGATCTCTAATTGTCATTGCAAACATGTTTATTCATAATAAGCTGAATCAAGAACGATGAACTCATCATATTTACAAAAACAAGAGAGGTCGAGTTCATACCAGCTTTTCCCATCTCAGTCAATCCATCATATATCATCATAATTGCCTTTCACTTGCATGACCAAATGGTGTGAATAATAATAAGAGTGCACGTGCATTGGACTAAGCTGGAATCTACGAGCATTCAATAAACAGGAGAAGACAAGGCAATGTGGGCTATTGGTTAAATCAACAATGATGCATATAAGAGCCACTTCAACAATTTAATCATGGTCTTCTCCTACTGACCCCCAAAGAAAGAAAAGAAATAAAAACTATTTACACAGGAAAGCTCCCAACAAGCAAAAGAAGAACGGGAAATATTTTTGGGTTTTCCTTTTTAATTACTACAACAAAGAAATAAACTACTACTATTTTTTTGTTTTTCTTAAGGTTTATTGAACACACAAGAAGAAGGCAGGAAAAAGAAAATAATCTAGCAGGGATATTACAGTGAAAGAGTATGAGCACCGACATCTAGCAATGAGTGTGTGTGAACATTAATGTAATGTCGATGGGAAATACGTACTCCCCCAAGCTTAGGCTTTTGGCCTAAGTTGGTCTATTGCCAGGGATAACCTGGCGGATACCCGTAGGTGAAGCTGGGGTCATACTATGATGCGGCGGCTATCGCCTCCTGAGCTGCAGCGTGGCATCGAGCCGCCTCCGCTCTTCTCTCATACTCATCTGCCTCCTCTCTGGTAATAATATATCTTCCTTTTGTCTGAGAATCAAAGAAGGCAGGAGCAGGAAGAGTAATATGGACTACATGCCGTTTGTTAAAGATTAGTCGATACTGGAAAGGTGGTTCAGTCCTCTCAACAAACTGATGGGAAACCATAGAATCAAAATCTAAATAAGTAGGGGGTAACTCCATATCACCCTCACGAATGTCTATCTCAAGAAAATTAGCTAAGCGGGTTGCATAAATTCCTCCAAAGAAATCTCCGTTATGTCTATTATGATGCAACCTACGAGCTACAATGGCTCCCATATGATAAGATTGGTCTCCTAACACAACACTTCTATGAATGCTGAGATCAGGGGCACACATGTGACATGCTTCATCCTTAGCATTTATGCATCTACCTATGAAGAGAGCAAAATAATGTATAGCAGGAAAGTGAATGCTCCCTATAGTGGCTTGTGTTATATATCTAGATTCCCCTACAGCTATTTTAGCAAGAAAGTCTCTATATTCAGATTTAGGGGGATCCCTGACACTACCCCAAGATGGAAGTTTGCAAGCAAAAGTGAAATCCTCTAAGTCCATGGTATAAGATTTGTCATAAAGGTCAAACATGACTGAAGGAGAATTACGCGAAGATGAAAACTCAAACCTCCTCACAAATGAACTTGTGAGATCATGGTACTGGGGGCATTTGTTAGCTTCAAAGTCCTCAAGACCGGCATTGCATATATATGCGTTGAATTCTTCTTTAATTCCCGCTTGATCCATAAAATTTTTGAAGGCCATTCACAGGGCCTAACAGGAGCGTCTCTTGGTGGTTCCTCGTCAGCATCGCGCATTGCAAGCCTGGGACCTTGTTTCCTTGAAGAACCACCTTGGAACATCCTCCTAAACATATTGTTTCCTCTGAAAAATTTCTGAAATTTTTAGTAACTTCAAATAAAAGTGAACCAACTTCAATAAAATTGATAGCAACTACTCCCACAAGTGCCTAGAGCCTATATCAAGCATTAGAACTACTTGGAACCATATGAATTTGACATGCAAGCTCAAGAACATGGTCACCTATGCAACATAAATTTGCAATGAATAAAGCACTAGAACAAAAACTAATTGGACCAATGGAGGAGTCACATACCAAGGAACAATCTCCCCAAGCAGTTTTGCGAGAGGTGCTTTGAGCAAGGAGATAGAAAATCACAGCAACAGGGGCTGGAACTCGTGCTTGAGTTGGTTTTTCGTGTTTGTGTGAGGCAGAGGAAGAAGATGGGTGCAGGGATAAGTGGAGGAGGGCCACCGTGGGCCCACGAGGCAGGGGGCGTGCCCTCCACCCTCGTGGCCAGGTGGCAGCTCCCCCGCGGTAATTTTTGCACAGTAAATCTTCAAATATTCCCGAAAAAATCGTATTAGATTGGCATGGCATTCTAAGGACTTTTATTTTCGGGATATTTTTATATTGCATGGATAAATCAGGAACAGACAGAAAAAATACTATTTTACTTTATTTCTACTAAATAACAGAAAATATAAAGAGGGTACAGAAGGTTGTGCTTCTAGTTTCATCCATCTCATGCTCATCAAAAAGAATCCACTAACAAGGTTGATCAAGTCTTGTTAACAAACTCATTCCGATTAACATGGAATCGGAGAAATTTCGAATAACACTATGTTACCTCAACGGGGATATGGACATCCCCAATAATAAGTATATCATATTTCTTTTTGACAGTAGGGAGAGGAAATTCAAAACCTCCAAATATAATCGATGGAATTTTTTCAATAGAGTTGATACTATAAACTTGATGTTGTTTCCTCGGAAAGTGTACCGTATGCTCGTTACCATTAACATGAAAAGTGGCATTGCCTTTGTTGCAATCAATAACAGCCCCTGCAGTATTAAGAAAAGGTCTTCCACGAATAATAGACATACTATCATCCTCAGGAATATCAAGAATAACAAAGTCCGTTAAAATAGTAACTTTTGCAACCACAACAGGCACATCCTCACAAATACCGACAGGTATAGCAGTTGATTTATCAGCCATTTGCAAAGATATTTTAGTAGGTGTCAACTTATTCAAGTCAAGTCTACGATATAAAGAGAGGCATAACACTAACACCGGCTCCAAGATCACATAAAGCGGTTTTAACATAATTTCTCTTAATGGAGCATGGTATAGTTGGTACTCCGGGATCTCCAAGTTTCTTTGGTATTCCACCCTTAAAAGTATAATTAGCAAGCATGGTGGAAATTTCAGCTTCCGGTATCTTTCTTTTATTAGTAATGATATCCTTCATATACTTAGCATAAGGATTTGTTTTGAGCACATCAGTTAATCTCATACGCAAAAAGACAGGTCTAATCATTTCAGCAAAGCGCTCAAAATCCTCATCATTCTTTTTCTTGGATGGTCTCGGAGGAAAAGGCATGGGTTTCTGAACCCATGGTTCCCTTTCTTTACCATGTTTCCTAGCAACGAAGTCTCTTTTATCATAATGTTGATTCTTTGATTGTGGGTTATCAAGATCAACAACAGGTTCAACTTCTGCATCATTATCATTGCTAGGTTGAGCATCATCATGAACATCATCATTAACATTTTCACTAGGTTCATGTTCATTACCAGATTGTGTTTCAGCATCAGACATAGAGATATCATTTGGTTTCTCAGGTGGTTCAGCAATAGGTTCACTAGAAGTTTGCAAATTCCTATCATTTTTCTTTTTCTTCCTTTTAGAAGAACTAGGTACATCGATATTATTTCTCTGAGAATCTTGCTCGATTCTCTTAGGGTGGCCTTCAGGATACAAAGGTTCCTGAGTCATTCTACCAGTTCTAGTAGCCACTCTAAGAGCATAATCATTTTTCTTACTATTCATTTCATCAAGCACTTCTTTTTGAGCTTTAAGTACTTGTTCTACTTGAGTGGTAACCATAGAAGCATGTTTGCTAACAAGTTTAAGTTCACCTCTAATATTAGCCATATAATCATCCAAGCATTTAATCATATAAGCATCTTGTTTTAATTGTCTACCAAAATAAGCATTAAAGTCATCTTGCTTAAACATAAAGTTATCAAACTCATCCAAACACTGACTAGCAATTTTAGTAGGAGGGACTTCAGCTTTATCATATCTATAGAGAGAATTTACCTTTACTACCTGTGTCGGGAGATCGGGATCAGGAGGTTCTTCAGTGAATAAGGAATTGAGATCATATACTTCTTCAACATGCGGTAAATTAAGACCGTGTATTTCTTAAATAGGAGGTAAATTGTCAACATCTTCAACTTTAATACCTTTTTCTTTCATAGATTTCTTTGCCTCTTGCATATCTTTGGGACTGATAAATAGAACACCTCTCTTCTTCGGAGTTGGTTTAGGAATAGGCTCAGTAATTGGCTCTGGAGCTGGCTCAGGAGGTGCCCAATTATTTTCATTTGTCAACATATTATTCAATAGAATTTCAGCTTCATCTGGTGTTCTTTCCCTGAAAAGAGAACCAGCACAACTATACAGGTAATCTCTGGAAGCATCGGTTAGTCCATTATAAAATATGTCAAGTATTTCAGGTTTCTTAAGAGGATGATCAGGAAAAGCATTAAGTAACTTGAGAAGCCTCCCCCAAGCTTGTGGGAGACTCTCCTCTTTAATTTGCACGAAGTTGTATATTTCCCTCAAGGCAGCTTGTTTCTTATGAGCAGGGAAATATTTAGTAGAGAAGTAATAAATCATATCTTGGGGACTACGCACACAACCAGGATCAAGAGAATTAAACCATATCTTAGCATCACCCTTTAATGAGAACGGAAATATTTTGAGTACATATAAGTAGCGTGATCTCTCATCATTAGTAAACAGGGCGGCTATATCATTTAACTTAGTAAGATGTGCCACAATAGTTTCGGGTTCATAGCCATAAAAAGGATCAGATTCAACCAAAGTAATTATATCTGGATCAACAGAAAATTCATAATAATCCTTATAGGGAACACAGATAGGTGAAGTAGCAAAAGCAGGGTCGGGTTTCATTCTATCTCTAAGAGATTCCTTACTCCATTTAATGAGCAGCCTCTTAAGTTCATATCTATCTTGGCAGGCAAAAATAGCTGCAGAAGATTCCGCATCAAAAAGATAACCCTCAGGAATAGCAGGCATATCTTCATCATCACTTTCATCATTGTATTCAGATTCAATAACTTCTCTTTCTCTAGACCTAGAAATTTGCTCATCTAGAAATTCACCAAGGGGCACAGTAGTATCAAGCATAGAAGTATTTTCATCATAAGTATCATGCATAGCAGAAGTGGCATCATCAATAACATGCGACATATCAGAACGAATAGCATAAGCAGGTTTTGGTGTCGCTAACTTACTCATAACAGAAGGTGAGTCAAGTGCAGAGCTAGATGGCAGTTCCTTACCTCCCCTTGTAGTTGAGGGATAAATTATTGTCTTAGAGTCTTTCAAGTTCTTCATAGTGTCCAGCAGATATAAATCCCAAGTAACTCAAAGAATAGAGCTATGCTCCCCGGCAATGGCGCCAGAAAAAGGTCTTGATAACCCACAAGTATAGGGGATCGCAACAGTTTTCGAGGGTAGAGTATTCAACCCAAATTTATTGATTCGACACAAGGGGAGCCAAAGAATATTCTCAAGTATTAGCAGTTGAGTTTTCAATTCAACCACACCTGGAAACTTAGTATCTGCAGCAAGGTGTTTAGTAGCAAAGTAATATGATAGTGGTGGTAACGGTAACAAAAGTAAAGACAACAAAAGTAATGTTTTTGGTATTTTGTAGTGATTGTAACAGTAGCAACGGAAAAGTAAATAAGCGAGAACTAGTATATGGAAAACTCGTAGGCACCGGATCAGTGATGGATAATTATGTCGGATGTGGTTCGTCATGTAACAATCATAACATAGGGTGACACAGAACTAGCTCCAATTCATCGATGTAATGTAGGCATGTATTCCGAATATAGTCATATGTGCTTATGGAAAAGAACTTGCATGACATCTTTTGTCCTACCCTCTCGTGGCAGCGGGGTCCTATTGGAAACTAAGGGATATTAAGGTCTCCTTTTAATAGAGAACCGGAACAAAGCATTAGCACATAGTGAATACATGAACTCCTCAAACTATGGTCATCACCTGGAGCGGTCCCGATTATTGTCACTTCGGGGTTGCCGGATCATAACACATAGTAGGTGACTATAGACTTGCAAGATAGGATCAAGAACTCACATATATTCATGAAAACATAATAGGTTCAGATCTGAAAGCATGGCACTCGGGCCCTAGTGACAAGCATTAAGCATAGCAAAGTCATAGCAACATCAATCTCAGAACATAGTGGATACTAGGGATCAAACCCTAACAAAGCTAACTCGATTACATGATAAATCTCATCCAACCCATCACCGTCCAGCAAGCCTATGATGGAATTACTCACGCACGGCGGTGAGCATCATGAAATTGGTGATGGAGGATGGTTGATGATGACGACGGCGTCGAATCCCCCTCTCCGGAGCCCCGAACGGACTCCAGATCAGCCCTCCCGAGAGAGATTAGGGCTTGGCGGCGGCTCCGTATCGTAAAGCGCGACGATTCTTCTCTCTTATTTTTTTTCTCCCCGAAAGCCAATATATGGAGTTGGAGTTGGCGTCGGAGGGTCTCTAGGGGGGCCATGAGGTAGGGGGTGCGCCTAGGAGGGGGGGCCCACCCTCGTGGACAGGGTGTGGGTCCCCTGGTCTTCATCTTTGGCGAGGATTTTTTTTATTATTTATTCTAAGATATTCCGTGGAGTTTCAGGTCATTCCGAGAACTTTTATTTTCTGCACAAAAAACAACATCATGGCAATTCTGCTGAAACAGCGTCAGTCCGGGTTAGTTCCATTCAAATCATACAAGTTAGAGTCCAAAACAAGGGCAAAAGTGTTTGGAAAAGTAGATACGAGGGAGACGTATCACGCGGCAACTCCCTTGCCGTCCTTCTTAAAGTTCTTTTTACCCTTGCCTTTCTTGAAACTAGTGGTCTTATTCACCATCAACACTTGATGTTCCTTTTTGATTTCCACCTCCGCTGATTTCAGCATTGAATATAACTCGGGAATGGACTTCTCCATCCCTTGCATATTGTAGTTTATCACAAAGCTCTTGTAGCTAGGTGGGAGCGACTAGAGGATCCTGTCAATGACCGAGTCATCTAGGACATTAACTCCCAACTGAGACAAACGGTTGTGTAACCCGAACATAGTGAGTATATGCTCACTGACAGAACTGTTTTCCTCCATCTTACAACTGTAGAACTTGTCGGAGACTTCATATCTCTCGACCCGGGCATGATCTTGGAAAACCATTTTAAGCTCTTGGAACATCCCATATGCTCCATGCTACTCAAAACGCTTTTGGAGCCCCGGTTCTAAGCTGTAAAGCATGCCGCACTGAACCAGGGAGTAATCATCACTACACGACTCCCAGGCGTTCATAACGTCTTGAGTTGCTGGGAAAATGGGTGCTTCACCTAGCGGTGTGATACGTCTCCAACGTATCTATAATTTTTGATTGTTCCATGCTATTATATTACCCGTTTTGGATGTTTATGGGCTTTACTTTACACTTTTATATCATTTTTGGGACTAACCTACTAACCGGAGGCCCAACCCGAATTGCTGTTTTTTTGCCTATTTCAGTGTTTCGAAGAAAAGGAATATCAAACGGAGTCCAAACGGGATAAAACCTTCGGGAGCAATCTTTTTGGAACAAATGCCAACCAGGAGACTTGGAGTGGCCGTCAAGCAACAACCGAGGCGGCCACGAGGGTTCCCGGCGCGCCCCCTAGGGGTGGGCGCGCCCCCACCCTCGTGGGCCCCTCGAGCGTCCACCGACCTACTTCTTCCTCCTATATATACACCCGTACCCTAAAACCATCAGAACAGACCACGAAAACCTAATTCCACCACCGCAACCTTCTGTATCCGCAAGATCCCATCTTGGAGCCTTCGCCGGTGCTCCACCGGAGGGGGAGTCGACCACAGAGGGCCTCTACATCATCTCCAAGGCCTCTCCGATGAGTTGCGAGTAGTTTACCACAGACCTTCGGGTCCATAGTTATTAGCTAGATGGCTTTCTTCTCTCTCTTTGATTCTCAATACAAAGTTCTCCTCGATTTTCTTGGGGATCTATTCGATGTAACTCTTTTTGCGGCATGTTTGTCGAGATCCGATGAATTGTGGGTTTATGATCAAGATTATCTATGAGATATATTTGAATCTCCTATGAATTCTTTAATGTGTGATTAAGTTATCTTTGCAAGTCTCTTTGAATTATCAGTTTGGTTTGGCCAACTAGATTGATCTTTCTTGCAATGGGAGAAGTGCTTAGCTTTGGGTTCAATCTTGCGGTGTCCTTTCCCAGTGACAGCAGGGGCAGCAAGGCACGTATTGTATTGTTGCCATCGAGGATAAAAAGATGGGGTTTATATCATATTGCATGAGTTTATCCCTCTACATCATGTCATCTTTCTTAAAGCGTTACTCTGTTCTTTATGAACTTAATACTCTAGATGCAGGTAGGAGTCGGTCGATGTGTGGAGTAATAGTAGTAGATGCAGGCAGGAGTCGGTCTACTTGTCATGGACGTGATGCCTATATACATGATCATGCCTAGATAATCTCATAATTATTCGCTTTTCTATCAATTGCTCGACAATAATTTGTTCACCCACCATAATACTTCTGCTATCTTAAGAGAAGCTACTAGTGAAACCTATGGCCCCCGGGTCTATCTTTTATCATATAAGTTTGCCATCTACTTTTATTTGCATCTTTACTTTTCCAATCTTTATCATAAAAATACCAAAAATATTTATCTTATCATATTATCTCTATCAGATCTCACTTTCGCAAGTGGCATGAAGGGATTGACAACCCCTTTATTGTGTTGGTTGCGAGGTTCTTGTTTGTTTGTGTAGGTGTGTGGGACTTTTGAGGAGCCTCCTACTAGATTGATACCTTGGTTCTCAAAAACTGAGGGAAATACTTACGCTACTTTGCTGCATCACCCTTTCCTCTTCAGGGAAAACCAACGCAAGCTCAAGACATAGCAAGAAGGATTTCTTGCGCTGTTGCCGGGGAGGTCTTCGCTCAAGTCAAGATATACCAAGTACCCATCACAAACTCATCTCCCTCGCATTACATTATTTGCCATTTGCCTCTCGTTTTCCTCTACCCCACTTCACCCTTGCCGTTTTATTCGCCCTCTCTTTCCCAATCTCCTCTCTCTCTTTCGCTTGCCTTTTTGTTTGCTTGTGTGTTGGGTTGCTTGTCGTGATGGCACAAGATAATACCAAATTTTGTGACTTTTCCAATACCAATAATAATGATTTCCTTAGTACTCCGATTGCTCCTCTTAATGATGTTGAGTGTTGTGAAATCAATGCTGCTTTGCTGAATCTTTTTATGAAAGATCAATTCTCCCGCCTTCCTAGTGAAGATGCCGCTACCCATCTAAACAACTTTGTTGATTTGTGTGAGATGCAGAAGAAGAAAGATACAGATAATGATATTGTTAAATTGAAGTTATTTCCATTTTTCACTTAGAGATCGTGCTAAGTTTGGTTTTCATCTTTGCCTAAGAATAGTATTGATTCATGGAATAAGTGCAAAGATGCTTTTATCTCTAAGTATTTTCCTCCCGCTAAGATCATCTCTCTTAGGAACGATATTATGAATTTTAAACAACTTGATCATGAGCATGTTGCCCAATCTTGGGAAAGAATGAAATTGATGATTTGCAATTGCCCTACTCATGGTTTGAACTTATGGATGATCATACAAAATTTTTATGTCGGATTGAATTTTTCTTCTAGAAATCTTTTAGATTCGGACACGGGAGGTACTTCTATGGAAATCACCTTAGGAGAAGCTACTAAACTCCTTGATAACATTATGGCTAATTATTCTCAATGGCACACAGAAAGATCTACTAGTAAGAAAGTGCATGCTATAGAAGAAATTAATGTTTTGAGTGGAAAGATGGATGAACTTATGAAATTGTTTGCTACTAAGAGTGCTCCTATTGATCCCAATGATATGCCTTTGTCTACTTTGATTGAGAATAATAATGAATCTATGGATGTGAATTTTGTTGGTAGGAATAAATTTGGCAACAATGCTTATAGAGGAAACTTTAATCCTAGACCATTCCCTAGTAATCCCTCTAATAATTATGGAAATTCCTACAACAACTCTTATGGAAATTTTAATAAGATGCCCTCTGTTTTTGAGAATAGCGTTAAAGAATGTATGATCTCTCAAAAGAATTTCAATGCTTTGCTTGAAGAAAAATTTCTTAAAGTTGATGATTTGGCTAGGAACGTTGATAAACTTTCGCTTGATGTTGATTCTTTGAAACTTAGATCTACTCCTCCTAAGCATGATATCAATGAGTCTCTCAAAGCTATGAGAATTTCCATTGATGAGTGCAAAGAAAGAACCGCTAGATTGCGTGCTAAGAAAGATTGCTTTGTAAAAGCGTGTTCTTCTAGTTTCCATGAAAATAATGATGAAGATCTAAAAGTTATTTATGCGTCCCCTATTAAATATTTGTTTTGCAATATGAATCTTAATAATGATGGGACTGGAGATGAGTCAACTTTAGTTAAAAGGCATCCCAATGATTCAGAGTTTTTAGATCTGGATGCTAAATTTGGTAAAAGTGGGATTGGAGAGGTCAAGACTTTAAATAGCATTGAACCCACTATCTTGGATTTCAAGGAATTTAATTATGATAATTGTTCTTTAATACATTGTATTTCCTTGTTGCAATTCGTGTTGAATTCTCCTCATGCATATAGTCAAAACAAAGCTTTTACCAAACATATTGTTGATGCCTTGATGCAATCCTATGAGGAAAAACTTAATTTGGAAGTTGCTATACCTAGAAAACTTTATGATGAATGGGAACCTACTATAAAGATTAAAATTAAAGATCATGAGTGCTATGCTTTGTGTGATTTGGGTCCTAGTGTTTCCACGATTCCAAAAACTTTATGTGATATTCTAGGTTTCCATGATCTTGATGATTGCTCTTTAAATTTGCACCTTGTGGATTCCACCATTAAGAAACCTATGGGAAGAATCAATGATGTTCTTATTGTTGCAAATAGGAATTATGTGCCTGTAGATTTTATTGTTCTTGACATAGATTGCAATCTTTCATGTCCTATTGTTCTTGGTAGACCTTTCCTTAGAACGATTGGTGCAATTATTGATATGAAGGAAGGGAATATTAGATTCCAATTTCCATTAAGGAAAGGCATGGAGCACTTTCCAAGAATGAAAGTCAAATTACCTTATGAATCTATCTTGCGAGCTACTTATGAATTGAGTGCCAAAGATGGCACTACTTAGATCTATCCTCGCTTTTATGCCTAGCTTGGGGCGTTAAACAATAGCGCTTGTTGGGAGGCAACCCAATTTTATTTTTGTTTCTTGATTTTTGCTTCTGTTCAGTAATAAATATTTCATCTAGCTTCTGTTTAGATGTGTTTTCACGTTTTAATTAGTGTTTGTGCCAAGTAGAACCTATAGGATAACCTATGGTGATAGTTAATTTGATTCTGCTGAAAAACAGAAACTTTGCACGCACGAAAATAATTTCAGTAATTCACAGAAATGTTCTTATGCGTTGATTCTTCTTGCTGTAGATCAACATACAAATTTCCCAGGACTTCCTATTTTGGTAGGATTTTTAGAGTTCCAGAAGTATTCGAGAGTTACAGATTGCTACAGACTGTTCTGTTTTTGACAGATTCTGTTTTTCGTGTGTTGTTTGCTTATTTTGATGCATCTATTGCTAGTATCAAGGGGTATGAACCATAGAGAAGTTGGAATACAGTAGGTATAACACCAATATAAATAAAGGATGAGTTCAGTATAGTACCTTATGAGGTGGGTTTTTCTTTCTTGCCCTAACGGAGCTTATGAGATTTCCTGTTGAGTTTTGTGTTGTGAAGTTTTCAAGTTTTGGGTAAAGATTTGATGGACTATGGAATAAGGAGTGGCAAGAGCCTAAGCTTGGGGATGCCCATGGCACCCCAAGATATTCAAGGATAACCAAAAGCCTAAGCTTGGGGATGCCCCGGAAGGCATCCCCTCTTTCGTCTTCGTCTATCGGTAACTTTACTTAGAGCTATATTTTTATTCACCACATGATATGTGTTTTGCTTGGAGCGTCTTCTATGATATTAGTCTTTGCTTTTTAGATTACCACAATTATCCTTGCTGTACACACCTTTTGGGATAAGCCCACTTGATTAGAATTTATTAGAATACTCTATGTGCTTCACTTATATCTTTTGAGCTAGATATTTTTTGCTCTAATGCTTCACTTATATCTTTTAGAGCATGGCGGTGGCTTGATTTTGTAGAAATTGTTGATCTCTCATGCTTCACTTATATTATTTTGAGAGTCTCTTAGAACAGCATGGTATTTGCTATGGTTATAAAATTGGTCCTAGAATGATGGGCATCCAAGTTGGCTATAATAAAAACTATCATAGGAAGTGAACTAGATGCTATGATCAATTTGATGCTTGATAATTATTTTGAGATACAGAGGTGATGATATTAGATTCATGCTAGTTGGGTGATTATGAATTTAAAGATTACTTGTGTTGAAGTTTGTGATTCCCGTAGCATGCACGTATGGTGAACCGCTTTGTGATGAAGTTAGAGCACAATTTTATTTATTTATTGTCCTCCTTATGAGTGGCGGTCGGGGACGAGCGATGGTCTTTTCCTACGAATCTATCCCCCTAGGAGCATGCGTGTAGTACTTTGTTTTCAATGGCTTGTAGATTTTTGCAATAAGTATATGAGTTCTTTATGACTAATATTGAGTCCATGGATTATACGCACTCTCACCTTCCACCATTGCTAGCCTCTCTTGTGCTGCGCAACTTTCGCCGGTACCACACACCCACCATATACCTTCCTCAAAACAGCCACCATACCTACCTATTATGGCATTTCCATAGCCATTCCGAGATATATTGCCATTCAACTTTCCACAGTTCCGTTTATATGACACGCATCATCATTGTCATATTGCTTTTGCATGATCATGCAGTTGACATCATATTTGTGGCAAGGCCACCTTCATAATTTTCATACATGTCACTCTTGATTCATTGCATATCCCGGTACACCGCCGGAGGCATTCATATAGAGTCATATCTTGTTCTAAGTATCGAGTTGTAATCTTGAGTTGTAAGTAAATAAAAGTGTGATGATCTTCATTATTAGAGCATTGTCCCAGTGAGGAAAGGATGATGGAGACTATGATTCCCCCACAAGTCGGGATGAGACTTCGGACTTTATAAAAAATAGGCCAAATAAAAAAAAGGCCAAATAAAAAAATGAGAGAAAAACAGAGAAGGGAAAATGCTACTATCCTTTTTACCACACTTGTGCTTCAAAGTAGCACCATGATCTTCATGATAGAGAGTCTCCTATGTTGTCACTTTCATATACTAGTGGGAATTTTTCATTATAGAACTTGGCTTGTAGATTCCAATGATGGGCTTCCTCAAAATGCCCTGGGTCTTCGTGAGCAAGCGAGTTGGATGCACACCCACTTAGTTTCTTTTGTTGAGCTTTCATACATTTATAGCTCTAGTGCATCCGTTGCATGGGAATCCCTACTCACTCACATTGATATCAATTAATGGCATCTCCATAGCCCGTTGATACGCCTAGTTGATGTGAGACTATCTTCTCCTTTTTTGTCTTCTCCACAACCACCATTCTATTCCATATGTAGTGCTATGTCCATGGCTCACGCTCATGTATTGCGTGAAAGTTGAAAAGGTTTGAGATTACTAAAGTATGAAACAATTGCTTGGCTTGTCATCGGGGTTGTGCATGATTAAATACTTTGTGTGATGAAGATAGAGCAACAGCCAGACTATATGATTTTGTAGGGATAACCTTCTTTAGCCATGTTATTTTGAGAAGACATGATTGCTTTGATTAGTATGCTTGAAGTATTACTATTTCTTATGTCAATATGAACTTTTATTTTCAATCATTTGGATCTGAACATTCATGCCACAATAAAGAAAATTACATTGAGAATTATGCTAGGTAGCATTCCACATCAAAAATTCAATTTTTATCATTTACCTACTCGAGGACGAGCAGAAATTAAGCTTGGGGATGCTTGATACGTCTCCAACGTATCTATAATTTTTAATTGTTCCATGCTATTATATTACCCGTTTTGGATGTTTATGGGCTTTACTTTACACTTTTATATCAATTTTGGCACTAACCTACTAACTGGAGGCCCAGCCCGAATTGCTGTTTTTTTGCCTATTTCAGTGTTTCGAAGAAAAGGAATATCAAATGGAGTCCAAACGGTATGAAACCTTCGGGAGCGATCTTTTTGGAACAAACGTGATCCAGGGGACTTGGAGTGGACGTCAAGAAACAACCGAGGCGGCCACGAGGGTGCCCGGCACGCCCCCTAGGTGTGGGCGCGCCCCCAACCCTCGTGGGCCCCTCGAGCGTCCACCGACCTACTTCTTCCTCCTATATATACACCTGTACCCTGAAACCATCAGAACAGACCACGAAAACCTAATTCCACCGCCGCAACCTTCTGTATCCGTGAGATCCCATCTTGGAGCCTTCGTCGGCGCTCCGTCGAAGGGGGAATCGACCACGGAGGGCCTCTACATCATCTCCAAGGCCCTTCCGATGAGTTGTGAGTAGTTTACCATAGACCTTCGGGTCCATAGCTATTAGCTAGATGGCTTCTTCTCTCTCTTTGATTCTCAATACAAAGTTCTCCTCGATCTTCTTGGAGATCTATTCAATGTAACTCTTTTTACGGTGTGTTTGTCGAGATCCGATGAATTGTGGGTTTATGATCAAGTTTATCTATGATAAATATTTGAATCTCCTCTGAACTCTTTTATGTGTGATTAAGTTATCTTTGCAAGTCTCTTCGAATTATCAGTTTGGTTTGGCCTACTAGATTGATCTTTCTTGCAATGGGAGAAGTGCTTAGCTTTGGGTTCAATCTTGCGGTGTCCTTTCCCAGTGACAGCAGGGGCAGCAAGGCACGTATTATATTGTTGCCATCGAGGATAAATAGATGGGGTTTATATCATATTGCATGAGTTTATCCCTCTACATCATGTCATCTTTCTTAATGCGTTACTCTGTTCTTTATGAACTTAGTACTCTAGATGCAGGTAGGAGTCGGTCGATGTGTGGAGTAATAGTAGTAGATGCAGGTAGGAGTCGATCTACTTGTCACAGACGTGATGCCTATATACATGATCATGCCTAGATAATCTCATATTTATTCGCTTTTCTATCAGTTGCTTGACAGTAATTTGTTCACCCACCATAATACTTATGCTATCTTGAGAGAAGCCACTAGTGAAACCTATGGCCCCCGGGTCTATCTTTTATCATATAAGCTTTCAATCTACTTTTATTTGCATCTTTTACTTTTCCAATCTATATCATAAAAATACCAAAAATATTTATCTTATCATATTATCTCTATCAGATCTCACTTTCGCAAGTGGCCGTGAAGGGATTGACAACCCCTTTATTGCGTTGGTTGCGAGGTTCTTGTTTGTTTGTGTCGGTGCGTGGGACTTTTGAGGAGCCTCCTACTAGATTGTGACCTTGGTTCTCAAAAACTGAGGGAAATACTTACGCTACTTTGCTGCATCACCCTTTCCTCTTCAAGGAAAACCAACGCAAGCTCAAGACGTAGCACCTACTAGATTGATCTTTTTTGCAATGGGAGAATTGCTTAGCTTTGGGTTCAATCTTGCGGTGTCCTTTCCCAGTGGTAGCAGGGGCAGCAAGGCATGTATTGTATTGTTGCCATCGAGGATAAAAAGATGGGGTTTATATCATATTGCATGAGTTTATCCCTCTACATCATGTCATCTTTCTTAATGTGTTACTATGTTCTTTATGAACTTAATACTCTAGATGCAGGCAGTAGTCGGTCGATGTGTGGAGTAATAGTAGTAGATGCATGCAGGAGTCAGTCTACTTGTCACGGACGTGATGCCTATATACATGATCATGCCTAGATAATCTCATAATTATTCGATTTTCTATCAATTGCTCGACAATAATTTGTTCACCCACCATAATACTTATGCTATCTTGAGAGAAGCCACTAGTGAAACCTATGGCCCCCGGGTCTATCTTTTATCATATAAGTTTGCCATCTACTTTATTTGCATCTTTACTTTCCAATCTTTATCATAAAAATACCAAAAATATTTATCTTATCATATTATCTCTATCAGATCTCACTTTCGCAAGTGGCCGTGAAGGGATTGACAACCCCTTTATTTGCGTTGGTTGCGAGGTTCTTGTTTGTTTGTGTAGGTGTGTGGGACTTTTGAGGAGCCTCCTACTGGATTGATACCTGGTTCTCAAAAACTGAGGGAAATACTTACGCTGCTTTGCTGCATCACCCTTTCCTCTTCACAAAAAAGCAACGCAAGCTCAAGATGTAGCACGGTGCTTCTAGGACATATGCTTTCTTGGCAGCTATGAGGATGATCCTCAAGTTCCGAACCCAGTCTGTATAGTTTCTACCATCGTCTTTCAGCTTGGTTTTCTCTAGGAACGCGTTGAAGTTGAGGGCAACATTAGCATGGGCCATTTGATCTATAAGACATATTGCAAATATTTTAGACTAAGTTCATGATAATTAAGTTCATCTAATGAAATTATTTAATGAACTCCCACTCAGATAGACATCCCTCTAGTCATCTAAGTGATACATGATCCGAGTCAACTAGGCCATGTCCGATCATCACATGAGACGGACTAGGCATCATCGGTGAACATCTTCATGTTGTTCATATCTGCTATACGACTCATGTTCGACCTTTCGGTCTCTTGTGTTCCGAGGCCATGTCTGTACATGCTAGGCTCATCAAGTCAACCTAAGTGTTTTGCATGTGTAAATCTGGCTTACACCCGTTGAGTGCGAACGTTAGAATCTATCACACCCGATCATCACGTGGTGCTTCGAAACAATGAACTTTCCCAATGGTGCATAGTTAGGGGGAACACTTTCTTGAAATTTTGTGAGGGATCATCTTATTTATGCTACCGTCGTTCTAAGCAAATAAGATGTAAAACATGATAAACATCACATGCAATCAAATAGTGACATGATATGGCCAATATCATTTTGCTCCTTTTGATCTCCATCTTCGGGGCGCCATGATCATCATCGTCACCGGCCTGACACCATGATCTCAATCATCGTGTCTTCATGAAGTTGTCTCGCCAACTATTACTTCTACTACTATGGCTAACGGTTATCAATAAAGTAAAGTAATTACATGGCGTTTTCATTGACACGTGGGTCATACAATAAATTAAGACAACTCCTATGGCTCCTGCCGGTTGTCATACTCATCGACACGCAAGTCGTGATTCCTATTACAAGAACATGATAAATCTCATACATCACATATATCGTTCATCACATACTTTTGGCCATATCACATCACACGGCATATGCTGCAAGAACAAGTTAGACGTCCTCTAATTGTTGTTGCAAATTTTTTACGTGGATGCTATAGGTTTCTAGCAAGAACATTTCTTACCTATGCCAAAACCACAATGTGATATGCCAATTGCTATTTACTCTTCATAAGGACCCTTTACATCAAATCCGATCCGACCAAAGTGGGAGAGACAGACACCCGCTAGCCACCTTATGCAACTAGTGCATGTCAGTCGGTGGGACTTGTCTCACATAAGCATACGTGTAAGGTCGGTTCGGGCCGTTTCATCCCAATATGCCACCGAATCAAGATAATACTAGTAACGGCAAGTAAATTGACAAAATCGACGCCCACAACAACTTGTGCTCTACTCGTGCATAGAAACCACGCATAGACCTGGCTCTGATGCCACTATTGGGGATCGTTGTAGAAATTAAAAAATTTCTACACATCACCAAGATCAATCTATGAAGAGACTAGCAACGAGAGAGAGGGGAGTGAATCTTCATACCATAGAAGATCGCGATGCGGAAGTGTTACAAGAACGCGGTTGGAGGAGTTGTACACGCAGTGACTCAGATCGCGGCCGACTCCGATCTAAGCACCGAACAACGGTGCCTCTGCGTTCAACACACGTGCAGCCCGGTGACGTCTCCCTTGCCTTGATCCAGCAAGGAGGAGGGAGAGGTTGGGGAAGACAACTCCAGCAGCAACACGACAATGTGGTGGTGGTGGAGCAGCGTGGTTTCCAGCAGGGTTTCGCCAAGCACTACAAAGGATGAGGATGTGGAGAGGTAGGGTTGCGCCAAGAGAGAGACTCGTGTCTTTGGTAACCCCAAAACCCCCACTATATATAGGAGGAGGGGAGGTGGCTGCGCCCCCTCTCGGGTTCCCACCCTAGGGGGTGCGGTAGCCCTAGATGGGATTGGAGGGGGCGGCCAGGAGGGGGAGAGAGGGGGGGCGCCCTACGGTGGGCCTTTAGGCACATCTGCGCCTAGGGTTTCCCCTCTCTCCTCCTAGCTGCACCTTGGGCCTTGGTGGGAGGGGCACTAGCCCACTCAGGGGCTGGTCCCTTCCCACTCTTGGCCCATGCAAGCCTCCGGGGCTGGTGGCCCCTACTGGTGGACCCCTGGAACCCTTCCGGTGGTCCCGGTACATTACCGGTGACGCCTGAAATACTTCAGGTGGCCAAAACCTCACTTCCTATATATTATTCTTTACCTACGGACCATTCCGGAACTCCTCGTGATGTCCGGAATCTCATCCCGGACTCCGAACAACATTCGGTAACCACATACAAACTTTCCCTATAACCCTAGCGTCATTGAACCTTAAGTGTGTAGACCCTACGGGTTCGGGAGGCATGTAGACATGACCGTGACATCTCTTCGGTCAATAACCAACAGCAGGAACTGGATACCCATGTTGGCTCCCACATGTTCCACGATGATCTCATCGGATGAACCATGATGTTGGGGATTCAAGCAATCCTGTATACAATTCCCTTTGTCAATCGGTACGTTACTTGCCCGAGATTCGATCGTCGGTATCCCAATACCTCGTTCAATCTCGTTACCGGCAAGTCACTTTACTCGTTCCATAATGCATGATCCCGTGAATAACTACTTAGTCACATTGAGCTCATTATGATGATGCATTACCGAGTGGGCCAAGAGATACCTCTCTGTCACACGGAGTGACAAATCCCAGTCTCGATTCGTGCCAACCCAACAGACACTTTCGGAGATGCCTATAGTGTACCTTTATAGTCACCCAGTTACGTTGTGACGTTTGGTACACCCAAAGCATTCCTACGGTATCCGGGAGTTACACAATCTCATGGTCTAAGGAAATGATACTTGACATTAGAAAAGCATTTAGCAAATGAACTACACGATCTTGTGCTATGCTTAGGATTGGGTCTTGTCCCTCACATCATTCTCCTAATGATGTGATCCCGTTATCAATGACATCCAATGTCCATGGTCAGGAAACCATGACCATCTATTGATCAACGAGCTAGTCAACTAGAGGCTTACTAGGGACATGTTGTGGTCTATGTATTCACACATGTATTACGGTTTCCGGTTCATACAATTATAGCATGAACAATAGACAATTATCATGAACAAAGAAATATAATAATAACCATTTTATTATTGCCTCTAGGGCATATTTCCAACACACACCTCCTCCTCCATGGCGCCCGACGAGTTCACCTCCTTGCGTCGCGTGTCTCCTCCTCCATGGTGCCAAAAGAGAGAGGCCGCCTCCTGCCGCCGGTGTCCCGGAGCTCAACGGTGTTCCCCGCATCTCCATGCCACCACGTCGGACCACCTCACCACCAGTGACAAGCCCCGTTGTGCCCTCCATCTCATTCCTTTCTTCCTTGTTTATCTTTTTCCCTCTCCATGTCCCTTCGATTTTACTCACCTCCCATGCCCATGCCCGCGCAGGTCGTCGACATGGCCAACGAGGAGCTCTCTACCTTGGTAGTGAAGAGGACCCTCACATCGTCGTCTTGCTCTCCTCTGCACTGGATCCGGTCCCTCTACAACAGCCATCGCTGGATCTGGTCTCCACTGCCCATCCGGACCTCCGGCGACCCTTGTCATTGTTGGATCGAACCATTCATAACATTCACAGCACGCATGGGGTTGAGATTTTTTAGGTTTTGAAATTAATAGTAGTAGTGCGGGTCACAGACATGCGCTACAGATAGTTAGTAGTAGCGCGTGTCAAACCCGTGCTACTACTAACACACGTACTAGTAGCGCGAGATGCACCGCGCTACTACTACTAGTTAGCTGTAGCGCCGTAGTAGTAGCGCAGGCACCCGCGCTACTACTAGCTTTTAACTCACGCTACTACTAGGCTTTTTCCTAGTAGTGTTCCGATGTCCTCACCCAGTGACAGAAAGGGTAGCGAGGCACGTATTTGTATTGTTTCCATTAAGGATAAAAGGTGGGGTTTATTCATATTGATTGGATCTATCCCTCTACATCATGACATCTTGCTTAAGGTGTTACTCCGTTCTTGTTAACTTGGTACATTAGATGCATGATGGATAGCGGTCGATGTGTGGAGTGATAGTAGTAGATGTAGGCAGGAGCCGGTCTACTTGTAACGGACGTAATGCCTATATTCATGATCATTGCCTTAGATGTTGTCATAACTTTGCGCTTTTTTATCAATTGCTCAACAGTAATTTGTTTACCCACTGTCGGTGTCAAAACCGGCGGATCTTGTGCGTCTAGGCGGATGGTAACAGGAGACAAGGGCCACAATGTTTTTACCCCGGTTCGGGCTCTCTCAATGGAGGTACAACCCTACTCCTACTTGATTAATATTGATGATATGGGTAATACAAGAGTTGATCTACCACGAGACCAGAGAGGCTAAACCCTAGAAGCTAGCCTATGGTATGATTGTTGTTCGTCCTACGGACTAAAACTCTCCAGTTTATATAGACACCGGAGAGGGCTAGGGTTACATAGAGTTGGTTACAATGGGAGGAGATCTTCATATCATATCGCCAAGCTTGCCTTCCACGCCAAGGAAAGTCCTATCCGGACACGGGACAAAGTCTTCAATCTTGTATCTTCATAGTCCGGGAGTCCGGCCAAAGGTCATAGTCCGGCCATCCGGACACCCCCTAATCCAGGACTCCCTCAGTAGCCCCTGAACAAGGCTTCAATGACGACGAGTCCGGCGCGCAAATTGTCTTCGGCATTGCAAGGCGGGTTCCTCCTCCGAATACTTCATAGAAGATGTTGAACAGAAGGATAGTGTCCGGCTCTGCAAAATAAGTTCCACATACCACCGTAGAGAGAATAATATCTGCACAAATCTAATCTGCTGACGTATTCCACAGCGTGACATCACGCCATGGCCAAGCCTTTATTCGAATCATTTTACTGTTCCACCTCAGCGCGTTTAGCGAGGCGGTTTCCTTGGCATATCTTGTCAAAGCAGAGATCGTGCCCCCTTATTCCGGGATTCTCATCAATACGAGCGTGGGTAACCCAACCGGCCCTTTGGTATGACTCCCTAATTGAAAGCGAGTCCCAAACGGTTACGAGGAGGGCTATTGGTATTCAACCTTTTTATAAAGAGACCAAGGCTCGCCTCCTTTCTTTTCAATTCAATCGAATCCGCCCCTCGCCTCGAGTTCCAACACCCAAAGCTCCAGTTTTAAGCGCTTCGGACCTTCGATGATGTCCGGCTTCGACCTTCAAGGCCGGTGGATGCCTTCCTCCGTTACGGAAGAAGACGTGCGAAAGCTGAGAGATGCCAGGTATCTAACCGGCGAGATCTCGCATAGGCTGCCTGCTCAAGGGCAGGCCATTCCCACTCCCCAGCCCGGTGAGAGCGTGGTGTTCACATCTCACTTCCTTCGGGGGCTAGGCTTCCTGATTGATCCCTTTGTGAGGGGGCTTATGTTTTATTACTGGCTGGAATTTCACGACTTAGCTCCGGAGTCCATCCTCCAAATCTCATCGTTCATTGTCGTGTGTGAGGCCTTCCTCCATATTACTCCTCACTTTGGATTGTGGCTTAGAACCTTCAAGGTGGAAACGAAGATGATCGAGGGGCAGCACGCTGAGTGCGGAGGAGCTATCATAAGCAAGATGGCCAACACTCCATGGCCCGAGGGCTCTTTCCAAGAGGAGTTCGGCGTATGGCAACGGGACTGGTTTTATATCACAGCCCCCAGGGGCACCACGTGGGTGGCGCCACCCGCTTTTCGCTCGGGTCCCCCACCACGGCTAGCGTCATGGGTCAATGAAGGGCTTATCTGGGGGCCGTCCAAAGACGTGCCCTTGCTACAGGACCGCATTCGAGATCTCCAAGAAAGAGATATCAACTTGACCGTAGTGGCGCAAGTTATGCTGATTCGCCGCATGCTGCCCTGCAAACGTCGCCCTCTCCGCCTGTGGGAATTTAATTCGGAGGGACCGCGAGTCCTTCAACACTTTATGGGCACGATGCCCGTGGAGATGTACAAGTTGTTCTTCGGATCACAAGCAAGGTGTCCGGACTTGTCCGAGGACGCAGTTCTGAGCTGCAACCGCCCGGATGCTCAAGTAAGTAGCCCCGTATTTGGACACGCCATCCGTATTTTCATCATAAAATTGCCCTTAACAGAGCTATCCTTTGAACAGGAGTGGATAGCGAAGGCAAAGCTTATCAGGTGTCCAGCCCCCCTGCCTGAGACCGCGCCGGATCCCGTGTTAACCAGGATGCTGGAGATTGTGCTTTCGGCAGAAGGCGAAGAGGGGAACCAAGGAGCTACTGCCTCCGCGAAGGAGGCTGTCAGGAAGGGAGGAATCGAGAATTCCCCCAACCAGGGAAAGAAAAGGACTGCCTCCGAAGACCCGGAGGGGGTGGCCTCAAAACGGGGGAAGAAATCTTTGCCAGAGGATCCGACACCGGAGAATGCCCCAGCCGCATTGTGCCCCCAAGGGGATCAGCTCTCCCCCGAGCCGTAAGTAAAGAGAGGGGTTCCAAAATGAGTGACATCCCTGTTTTATTTCTGAGGAAGATAAATGAAATATTACCTTGCAGTTCGGATCTCAACCCTTCTCAGCAGAGCTCATCTTCAGGGGATCTTCATCCGGAGATGATGGAGAGCGAAACGCCTCCCCTAGCTGCACCGTCTTATGAGGCAGGCGACCCTGAGGTGTCGTCTCGGAGGGTTTTTCCAAGTTCGGACCCTGAAAAAGGTCATCAGGTTAGTCCGGCACCCTCTGGTGCGCGGTCGGAGGGGCTGAAGGATCTGCTCGGGCGAGCGTCCATCTCAGAAGAACACCGTATGTTTATGAACACGGCGATTGGAAGGATTTCATCCGCGGAAAGCAGATTGTACGAGGCTGCCAGGAGTTTACTGACAGGCTTTGAGGTACGTGAAAAGGTGTACCTTTTGGTAGAGCCGCATATATAAAATGCGCCCTGTATAAGTAGTAGCCCCTGAGACTCTATGTGTCGTCAAAAATGACAGCGCACAGAGGATCATAACCTCAGGTATAATATGTCACCTTTTTTATGAAGGTGGCGAGGCGTTCGGTGGCTAGCCGGACTGATGAATCTGCCGAGCTAAAGCGGCAACTTGACGTAGCGGATGCCGACATCGCGCTTGTAAATAAGCGGCTAGACGAGGCACAAGGTATGTTCCAAAGACATCTAATAAGAGGAGTGCGATACTTGTGTCTTATAAAATATGTGCTTAATGTAGATGGTGCTGCTGCCGTGGAGAACCTTCGGGCAGAACTTGCCCGAGCCAAGGAGCAAGCAAGTAAAAGTGATGCGGCTGCCGTTAAGGCGGCTGGAGAGCTAAAAGCCGAACAGGCTGCTCATTGCCAGAGCAAGAAAGTAATAGCCGAGATGACTATAAAATTGAAGGATGTTGCCGACCGCTGTAAATTTCTTGAACAAGAAGATAGGGCGGCTCAGAAGGATCTTGAAAAGATCACTGCCGAGGCCAAGGATACTCGCTCTGCAATGAGGGCTATGAAGGAGGAGCTGCGTCAAGCCGGAGATATCACGGCTAGAAAGCCCTATATGCTGCGGATGAAGTTCGGGGATCCTAAGTATGCTCCGTTAGACCGGCAGTGGAGTGCGGAAAACACTTATCTGGATTTGGCAGCGAGTGCGGCAGACGCGACCGAACACTTCCGGGGTCGAGGTGACCATGAATTGGAAGAACTTTTTTGGTCGCAGTTCCACAATCCAGAACACCCACTTTCGGTATCCGACCGTTTGGCCGTCTGGGCGGAGCTGAATAGGTTATCCGGACTCGCCATGAGGTATGTTGCGAGTCGGCTGTGGCCGGAAGAGCCGGAGCCGAAGAGTTATTTTAGCTTGGTGCACCAGTTCCTTGGTTCGGTGCCGCATGTTGATGCAATGAAGAGGTCGGCGTGCATAGAGGGTGCACAGATGGCTCTTGCCCGTGTCAAAACATATTGGGTAGATATGAAGGCCAGTGTTGTTGCATCCCGGGATTCGGACGAAAGCCGAGTACCTGCAAAGCACTACTTTGAGGAAGTTCTGCATGGCGCTCGTTTAATAGAGGCGCAGTGCTCGAAGGATGTTGTGTTTGAATAGAATGTGCTATTGTAGAACAAATATTTTGATATAATATAAAAGCTTTTTATACTTGTGCTTGCAAGAAATATAATGCCTCCTATGCGGCCGTTAATATATATGTGTATATAACCTGAAAGATGGCAGTCGTTGGCTTCAGCCCCCACGGATATAATGCGGGGGTGTTCGCAAAAAGGCGCCTTTTCACACTTAATCCAACATCTTGGTCCTATAAAGGAGGTGATAGCGCAGCGAACTAGGCAACTGGACTATAATGCTTTATCACTTTCACTTAGCCATAGGAGTTTGACAGTGGGGCTACTTAATAGCCCCTAGGGGCACCACGCTCACCCGAATTTGGGGCGCGTGTGTGCCTGACCGGGAAGCGGCCCTTCGTTAATGCGGAGGAATCCTAAAGATTCCGAAAGTCATCGAGTGGTTGACCAGTCTCTCGCTATATCACGACAGTCAGCTTTCGGCTTTCTCTACTGAGGTGCTCGCCTGGCCGAACCGGGGCACAATCGCAGTAGTTCTCCTGGTGCCGCCTTAGCCGATAGAGCGGAACGTAATGCAGCAAAACACAGGAGACGGGAAAACCCAACATTTGACCAAAGACATGATTCGGAGCTGATGCATATAAGGCCAAACTCGCAACGCCGAACACTCCCTAAGGTATTCGGTCTTTATGAAAATGGGCCGAACAAAAGCCCTTGGTAAGAAGCCCCTGGTGCCCAGGAACGCGCAAAATTCCGGCGTGGCCACATGCCAAGACGCCAGCCTCCTCCTTGGTTATAGAAAAAACCGGGGGATGTTATCAACAAGAGACAGTAAAAAAGGTTTATGCAGGGTCTTAGTCTGAAAAGAATCCTTAAAATGGGTCCCTACTGCACGTCTGCGCCTGTGTCTCCGTTGTGCCGTATCCTGGACGGGCGTAGCACGGTGTTCGTCTATGAAAGAGAGGAACTTAGTGAAAAATAATCATGCGAGAAATTAAAATAAACAAAATATAATACAGAGACATGAGTAAAGTTGAGCCGTATTATCTCCTGATGTAAACACGCGGAGCCCCTTGTACAAGGTTATGCGGCTATTAAGCCTTTGTATGTTTACGCCGGACTCGTCGAGCCGTGTCCAGGGTAGTAAAGATGGATTAGTGTGCGGCTATCAAGGCGGCCGCACCATTATCCGTATTTCGGGGATCGATTGATATTTCCCTTTAATGAGGTGATGCCTCGTGGACCAGGCATTTTAAGTGTAAGGGATGCATAATGCGGTATTGCGTTAAAGCGGGCGAAAGCTTCACGTCCCAGTAGCGCTTGATAGCGACTTATGAATGGGGCGATGTGGAAGGTAAGCTTTTCGCTTCGGAAGTTGTCGGGTGAGCCGAACATGACTTCTAACGAAAGGGAACCCATACTCTGGGTATCTAGGCCCGGCGTGACTCCTTGAAAGGAAGTGTTGCCGTGGCGAATTATTGCTGGGTTTACCCCCAATTTGCGGATTGTGTCCTGATATAACAGGTTTAGGTCACTTCCGCCGTCCATTAGGACTTGTGTAAATTGGAGTCCGTCAATAACCGGATCCAAGACCAAAGTAGTCCAGCTTGCATTCCGGATACCTCTGGAGTAATCCTAATGATCGAAGGTGATTGGTTGTAACAACCAGTGGTGGTGCTCCTGTGGGGCAGGCCGTATGGCGCGTATCTTCGTAGGCGCCGTTCTGTTTTTCCCTTTTGTCACCTGAAGTGAATTTACTGTTTTGACTTCTTGTGGGAACTTCTTTTGTTCTCCGGTGTTCTCCTTGTGGGGTGCGTCGTCATCCTCGCTTGGTGTGTCGAGCCCCTTGTGTTCGGCGTTGAGTTTGCCGGACTGCTTGAAGACCCAACAATCTCTGTGGGTGTGGTTTGCAGGTCTCCCGGGAGTACTGTGGATTTGACATATTTTGTCCAAGATTTTGTTAAGGTAAGATAGCTCGTCCCTGTCATCTTTGGGGGCGGCTTTTTCTGATTTTACCGAGAGCTTTTGAATCCGGCGTTGACTGCCGTGCTCATCGGGCTGTTATCTTTGATCCGGCGCTGTTCTTTGTTACGGCACGGTTTCCCGTTTCCATCTCTGAGTTCGGATGTACTCGGGTCGCTGGTGTTGCTTCTTGCCAACCAGCTTTCTTCTCCTGCGCAAAAGCGGGTCATGAGGCTTGTTAATGCGGCCATTGTTCTTAGCTTTTCTTGGCCGAGGTGTCTGGCGAGCCATTCGTCTCGGACGCTATGTTTGAAAGCTGCTAGGGCTTCGGCGTCCGGACAGTCGACTATCTGATTCTTTTTAGTAAGAAATTTGTTCCAGAGTTTCTGGGCTGACTCTCCGGGTTGTTGAGTTATATGACTCAGATCGTCTGCATCCGGAGGTCGGACATAGGTCCCTTGAAAATTTGCCCGAAAAGCATCCTCGAGCTCTTCCCAACTTCCTATGGTGTTTTCGGGAAGGCTTTTAAGCCAATGCCGGGCTGGCCCTTTGAGCTTAAGGGGTACGTATTTTATGGCGTGAAGGTCATCTCCTCTGGCCATGTGTATGTGGAGGATATAATCCTCGATCCAGACTCCAGGGTCTGTTGTTCCGTCGTATGCTTCTATGTTTACAGGCTTGAACCCCGCTGGAAATTCATGATCCAGTACCTCATCGGTGAAACATAGGGAATGTGCGGCGCCCCTGTACGTAGGTGTGCCGCGATGTTCGGATATTTTTTGCGTTGCGGTGCTCACTGGAGCTTGCTTTCTTGGCCCGTAGATGGATCTGGTTGGACCGGTTTTTTGATGCGAATCCTTGGGCGGGTCGCGTGCCGTATTGAGTGCGGCGCCCTTTGTCACTTGAGGTCGATCGTGGGGTCGTCTATCCGACCTGGTGGCTTCCTTGTTTTTTGACTGTGGGGGCTCTAAGGCCTCTTCATCAAATTCTGGTAGTAATTTCCGCTTCGGATAGCTCTTTGTGTGATGACTATTGCCGTACTTATGTGCGATATTGAGTACTTTGCCCCATCTGATTCTGAGTGCATCTTCCGCTGTTTTGAGTTTCCGCTTCTGCTTTTTCAGGCTACGCGCAGTGGCGACGAGCCTTTGGTGGAGGTTCTGGTGCTCCAGCGACTTGTCCGGCGTGAGGTCATCCGGACTATTATCTTTGCCGGGGATGGATTGTTTGGTTTGTCCGCCCTGTTTGGACGATTGCTCGATGGCATGTTCGTCTTCCGTTGATTCGCCCTGCTCTATGGTTGGGTCTCTGTCGAGGTGGGGCTTGGCGCGGCGCTTACGCCGCCGCTTTGATTGTTTTTCAAGGGAACGATCCCTGGTTGCGCCCTTTTGATCCTCGTCGTTGCTTCTTTTAGGTGTGTCCACCATGTATACATCGTGTGATGAGGTGATTGTCCGGTGCTCTATAGGCGCTGGTTCTCGATTGTCTCCTTCATCGGCGTCCATACCGTCGATGTCTTCGGAGTCGTAGTTGATCATGTCGGTTAGATCGTCGATAGTGGCTATGAAGTGGGTGGTGGGCGGGGTTCAAATTTCTTTGTCGTCCGCGTCCCAACCTCGCTGACCATAGTCCGGCCAGGGCTCTCCTGACAAAGAGAGAGACTTTAGTGAATTCAGGATGTCGCCAAAGGGCGAGTGCTGAAAGATGTCCGCGGCGGTGAACTCCATGATCGGAGCCCAATCGGGTTCGATCGGAAGGGGTGCGGGAGATGCAGAGTCCGGAAAGGAGTCCGGCACCTTGGAGTCACAGGCCTCACAAAGGACTAGGCCGGTATCCAGCTCGATCACCGTAGAAATTGCGGCTCCTGGGGCGGCTTCCAACCGTCCGTCCCCGACTGGCGTGGCCGGCTCCGAGCTAAGGGTCGGAGCGGACACCTGTGCGGCATTCTGGGCGCTGTCCGGCGGCAGAGCTAGATCATACCCATCGTGACAGTGCGGCGTGCTTGGCTGTGGCTCGAATCCGTCGGAGATCAAGTCCCCGAGGGTGTCGGTCGTGTAGTTTAAGCTTCCAAATCTAACCTGACGACCAGGGGCGTAGCTTTCGATCTGCTCCAGATGGCCAAGCGAATTGGCCTGCAGTGCGAAGCCGCCGAACACGAAGATCTGTCCGGGGAGAAAAATCTCACCCTGGACCGCATCGTGGTTGATGATCGAAGGAGCCATCGGGCTTAAAGGTGACGACACAGAGGAACTCTCAATGAAAGCACCAATGTCCGTGTCAAACCCGGCGAATCTCGGGTAGGGGGTCCCGAACTGTGCGTCTAGGCGGATGGTAACAGGAGACAAGGGACACAATGTTTTTACCCAGGTTCGGGCCCTCTCGATGGAGGTAAAACCCTACTCCTGCTTGATTAATATTGATGATATGGGTAATACAAGAGTTGATCTACCACGAGATCAGAGAGGCTAAACCCTAGAAGCTAGCCTATGGTATGATTGTTGTTCGTCCTACGGACTAAAACTCTCCGGTTTATATAGACACCGGAGAGGGCTAGGGTTACATAGAGTCGGTTACAATGGGAGGAGATCTTCATATCATATCGCCAAGCTTGCCTTCCACGCCAAGGAAAGTCCTATCCGGACACGGGACGAAGTCTTCAATCTTGTATCTTCATAGTCCGGGAGTCCGGCCAAAGGTCATAGTCCGGCCATCCGGACACCCCCTATCCAGGACTCCCTCACCCACCGTATGCGTTCTTTCAAGAGAGAAGCCTCTAGTGAAAACTATGGCCCCCGGGTCTATCTTTTATCATATTATTTGCAGATCTATGAAACCAAAAACACAAGAATACCTTGCTGCAATTTATTTACCTTTACTTTATTTTGCACTTTTACTTATCTTTTATACATATCTCTATCAGATCTCATCCTTGCAAGTAATCGTGATGGGATTGACAACCCCTTTATCGCGTTGGGTGCAAGTATTTGTATGTTTGTGAGGTGCAACCATTGGTGACTTATGTGTTCCTCCTACTGGATTGATACTTTGGTTCTCAAACTGAGGGAAATATTTATCTCTACTTTGCTGCATCACCCTTTCCTCTTCAAGGGAAAAACCAACGCAAGATCAAGGAGTAGCAATTGCCGGGGAGCAATAGTGTGGGGTGAATATTCTCGTGTGTTCTTGTTTGCTATATCACTAAGTAGATTTTTCTGTTCTAAGTTGTTCTCTATCTTCAGTTTTGGATATGGAACACGAAATACCAAAAAAAATAGTTGTACTTGATAATCATGGAGATGGGGAACCTCCTAAAGTCCTCGATGCTCATTATGTGGAAAATATTATATACTACTTTGATAATCCTGATAAATCTCCATTCAACTTGATAATGGGAGATGTTGGGGAACGTTGCAGAAAATTAAAATTTTTCCTACGGTTTCACCAAGATCCATCTATGAGTTCATCTAAGCAACGAGTCAAGGGAGAGAGTTTGCATCTACATACCACTTGTAGATCGCGTGCGGAAGCTTGCAAGGTGATGATGTAGTCGTACTCGACGTGATTCGAATCACCGATGACCAAGTGCTGAACGGACAGCACCTCCGCGTTCAACACACGTACGGGACGGGAGACGTCTCCTCCTTCTTGATCCAGCAAGGGGGAAGGAGAGGTTGAGGAAGACAGCTCCACCGGCAGCACGACGGCGTGGTGATGGTGAAGAGGCAGTACTCCGACAGGGCTTCGCCAAGCACACAACGGAGGAGGAGAGGTGTTGGGGAGGGGAGGGCTGCGCCTTGGAGGGTGGTGCGGCTGCCCTCCCCTCACCCCTCTATTTATAGGGGGAAGGGAGAAGGGGGCCGGCCCCCTAGAACCCATCTAGGGGGGGTGCGGCGGCCTAGGGGAGAGGGGAGAGGGTGGCTTGCCCCCCAAGTCAAGGGGGGCGCCCCCTCTAGGGTTCCCCCCTCAACCCTAGGCGCATGGGCCCAAGGGAGGGGGTGCGGCCAGCCCACCAGGGGCTGGCTCCCTGCCCCACGCAGCCCATGTGGCCCCCCGGGAGGAGTGGCCCCTCCCGGTGGACCCCCGGAACCCTTCCGGTGGCCCCGGTACAATACCGGTATGACCCCGAAACTTCCCGGTGTCCGTTTGACAACTTCCCATATATAAATCTTTACCTCCGGACCCTTCCGGATCTCCTCGTGACGTCCAGGATCCCATCCGGGACTCCGAACAACATTCAGTAGTCACATACTAGTCTTCCTAATAACCCTAGCATCACCGAACCTTAAGTGTGTAGACCCTACGGGTTCAGGAGACATGCAGACATGACTGAGACGCTCTCAGTCAATAAACAACAGCGGGATCTGGATACCCATGATGGCTCCCACATGCTCCTTGATGTTGTCATCGGATGAACCACGATGTCGAGGATTCGATCAAACCCTGTATGCAATTCCCTTTGTCAATCAGTACGTTACTTGCTCGAGACTCGATCGTCGGTATCCCAATACCTTGTTCAGTCTCGTTACCGGCAAGTCACTTTACTCGTACCGTAATGCATGATCCCGTGTCCAACACCTTGGTCACATTGAGCTCATTATGATGATGCATTACCGAGTGGGCCCAGAGATACCTCTCCGTCATACGGAGTGACAAATCCCAGTCTCGATCCGTGTCAACCCAACAGATACTTTCGGAGATACCTGTGATGCACCTTTATAGTCACCCAGTTACGTTGTGACGTTTGATACACCCAAGGCACTCTTACGGTATCCGGGAGTTACACGATCTCATGGTCGAAGGAAGAGATACTTGACACTGGCAAAGCTCTAGCAAAACGAACTACACGATCTTTTATGCTATGCTTAGGATTGGGTCTTGTCCATCACATCATTCTCCTAATGATGTGATCCCGTTATCAATGACATCCAATGTCCATAGTCAGGAAACCATGACTATCTGTTGATCACAACGAGCTAGTCAACTAGAGGCTCACCAGGGACATATTGTGGTCTAAGTATTCACACGTGTATTATGATTTCCGGATAATACAGTTATAGCATGAATAAAAGACATTTATCATGAACATTGAAATATAATAATGCTTTTATTATTGCCTCTAGGGCATATTTCCAACAGTCTCCCACTTGCACTAGAGTCACCAATCTAGTTACATTGTGATGAATTGAACACCCATAGAGTTCTGGTGTTGATCATGTTTTGCACGCGAGAGAGGTTTAGTCAGTGGATCTGCGACATTCAGATCCGTGTGCACTTTGCAAATCTCTATGTCTCCATCTTGAACATTTTCACGGATGGAGTTGAAACGACGCTTGATGTGCCTGGTCTTCTTGTGAAACCTGGGCTCCTTGGCGAGGGCAATAGCTCCAGTGTTGTCACAGAAGAGTTTGATCGGCCCCGACGCATTGGGTATGACTCCTAGGTCGGTGATGAACTCCTTCACCCAAATCGCTTCATGCGCTGCCTCCGAGGCTGCCATGTACTCCGCTTCACACGTAGATCCCGCCACGACGCTCTGCTTGCAGCTGCACCAGCTTACTGCTCCACCATTCAACATATACACGTATCCGGTTTGTGACTTAGAGTCATCCAGATCTGAGTCGAAGCTAGCGTCGACATAACCCTTTACGACGAGCTCTTCGTCTCTTCCATAAACGAGAAACATGTCCTTCGTCCTTTTCAGGTACTTCAGGATATTCTTGACCGCTGTCCAGTGTTCCTTGCCGGGATTACTTTGGTATCTTGCTACCAAACTTACGGCAAGGTTTACATCGGGTCTGGTACACAGCATGGCATACATAATAGAACCTATGGCTGAAGCATAGGGGATGACACTCATCTCTTCTTTATCTTTTGCCGTGGTCGGTGACTGAGCCGAGCTCAATCTCACACCTTGTAACATAGGCAAGAACCCCTTCTTGGACTGATCCATTTTGAACCTCTTCAAAATCTTATCAAGGTATGTGCTTTGTGAAAGACCTATGAGGCGTCTCGATCTATCTCTATAGATCTTGATGCCTAATATATAAGCAGCTTCTCCAAGGTCCTTCATTGAAAAACACTTATTCAAGTAGGCCTTAATGCTGTCCAGAAATTCTATATTATTTCCCATCAAGAGTATGTCATCTACATATAATATGAGAAATGCTACAGAGCTCCCACTCACTTTCTTGTAAACGCAGGCTTCTCCATAAGTCTGCATAAACCCAAACGCTTTGATCATCTCATCAAAGCGAATGTTCCAACTCCGAGATGCTTGCACCAGTCCATAAATGGATCGCTGGAGCTTGCATACTTTGTTAGCGTTCCGAGGATCGACAAAACCTTCCGGCTGCATCATATATAGTTCTTCCTTAAGATGCCCGTTAAGAAATGCCGTTTTGACGTCCATTTGCCATATCTCATAATCATAGTATGCGGCAATTGCTAACATGATTCGGACGGACTTCAGCTTCCTGCTACGGGAGAGAAAGTCTCGTCGTAGTCAATCCCTTGAACTTGTCGATAACCCTTAGCAACAAGTCGAGCCTTATAGATTGTAACATTACCATCCGCGTCCGTCTTCTTTTTAAAGATCCATTTGTTTTCTATCGCTCGCCGATCATCGGGCAAGTCTGTCAAAGTCCATACTTTGTTTTCATACATGGATTCTATCTCGGATTTCATGGCTTCAAGCCATTTGTTGGAATCCGGGCCCGCCATCGCTTCTCCATAGTTCGAAGGTTCATTGTTGTCTAACAACATGATTTCCAGGACAGGGTTGCCGTACCACTCTGGTGCGGAACGTGTCCTTGTGGACCTACGAAGTTCAGCAGTAACTTGATCCGAAGTACCTTGATCATCATCATTGTTTTCCTCTTCAGTTGGTGTGGGCATCACAGGAACGGTTTCCTGCGCTGCGCCACTTTCCCGCTCAAGAGGTAGTACTTCATCGAGTTCTACTTTCCTCCCACTTACTTCTTTCGAGAGAAACTCTTTTTCCAGAAAGCATCCGTTCTTGGCAACAAAGATCTTGCCTTCGGATCTTAAGTAGAAGGTATACCCGACAGTTTCCTTAGGGTATCCTATGAATACGCATTTTTCCGACTTGGGTTCGAGCTTTTCAGGTTGAAGTTTCTTGACATAAGCATCGCATCCCCAAACTTTTAGAAACGACAGCTTACGTTTCTTTCCAAACCATAATTCATACGGTGTCGTCTCAACGGATTTAGACGGTGCCCTATTTAAAGTGAATGTAGCTGTCTCTAGAGCGTATCCCCAAAATGATAGCGGTAAATCGGTAAGAGACATCATAGACCGCACCATATCCAATAGGGTGCGATTACGACGCTCGGACACACCGTTTCTCTGAGGTGTTCCAGGCGGCGTGAGCTGTGAAACGATTCCACATTTCCTTAAGTGTGTACCAAATTCGTGACTTAAGTATTCTCCTCCACGATCTGATCGTAAGAATTTTATCTTTCGGTCACGTTGATTCTCTACCTCATTCTGAAATTCCTTGAACTTTTCAAAGGTCTCAGACTTGTGTTTCATTAAGTAGACATACCCATATCTACTCAAGTCATCTGTGAGAGTGAGAACATAACGATATCCTCCGCGAGCCTCAACGCTCATTGGACCGCACACATCGGTATGTATAATTTCCAACAAGTTGGTTGCTCGCTCCATTGTTCCGGAGAACGGAGTCTTGGTCATTTTGCCCAAAAGGCATGGTTCGCACGTGTCAAACGATTCATAATCAAGAGACTCTAAAAGTCCATCGGCATGGAGCTTCTTCATGCGCTTGACACCAATGTGACTAAGGCGGCAGTGCCACAAGTATGTGGGACTATCGTTATCAACTTTAAATCTTTTGGCATCTACACTATGAACATGTGTAATATTACGCTCGAGATTCATTAAGAATAAACCATTGACCATCGGAGCATGACCATAAAACATATCTCTCATATAAATCGAACAACCATTATTCTCAGACTTAAATGAGTAGCCATCTCGTATTAAACGAGATCCAGATACAATGTTCATGCTCAAACTTGGCACTAAATAACAATTATTAAGGTTCAAAACTAATCCCGTAGGTAAATGTAGAGGCAGCGTGCCGACGGCGATCACATCGACTCTGGAACCATTCCCGACGCGCATCGTCACCTCATCCTTCGCCAGTCTCCGTTTATTCCACAGCTCCTGCTGTGAGTTACAAATATGAGCAACGGCACCGGTATCAAATACCCAGGAGTTACTACGAGTACTGGTAAGGTACACATCAATCACATGTATATCAAATATACCTTTGGTGTTGCCGGCCTTCTTATCCGCTAAGTATTTGGGGCAGTTCCGCTTCCAGTGACCCTTCCCCTTGCAATAAAAGCACTCAGTCTCAGGCTTGGGTCCATTCTTTGACTTCTTCCCGGTAACTGGCTTACCAGGCGCGGCAACATCTTTGCCGTCCTTCTTGAAGTTCTTCTTACCCTTGCCCTTCTTGAACTTAGTGGTCTTATTGACCATCAACACTTGATGTTCTTTCTTGATTTCAGCCTCTGCTGACTTCAGCATCGAGAACACTTCAGGAATGGTCTTTTCCATCCCCTGCATGTTGTAGTTCATCACAAAGCTCTTGTAGCTTGGTGGGAGCGACTGGAGGATTCTGTCAATGACCGCCTCATCTGGGAGGTTAATGTCCAGCTGGGTCATACGGTTGTGCAACCCAGACATCTTCAGGATGTGTTCACTGACAGAATTGTTTTCCTCCATCTTACAACTGTAGAACTTGTCGGAGACATCATATCTCTCGACCCGGGCATGAGCTTGAAAAACTAGTTTCAGCTCTTCAAACATCTCATATGCTCCGTGGTGCTCAAAACACTTTTGGAGCCCCGGTTCTAAGCTGTAAAGCATGCCGCACTGAACGAGGGAGTAATCATCAGCACGAGACTGCCAAGCATTCATAATGTCTTGGTTCTCTGGGACGGGAGCGTCACCTACCGGTCCTTCTAGGACATATTGTTTCCTGGCAGCTATGAGGATGATCCTCAGGTTCCGGACCCAGTCCGTATAGTTGCTGCCATCATCTTTCAGCTTGGTTTTCTCTAGGAACGCGTTGAAGTTCATGTTGACATTAGCGTTGGCCATTGATCTACAAGACATATTTGCAAAGGTTTTAGACTAAGTTCATGATAATAAAGTTCTAATCAAATTATGAACTCCCACTTAGATTAGACATCCCTCTAGTCATCTAAGTGTTACACGATCCGAGTCGACTAGCCCGTGTCCGATCATCACGTGAGATGGACTAGTCATTGTCGGTGAACATTCTCATGTTGATCGTATCTTCCATACGACTCGTGTTCGACCTTTCGGTCTCCGTGTTCCGAGGCCATGTCTGCACATGCTAGGCTCGTCAAATTAACCCTAAGTGTTTTCGCTGTGTAAAACTGTCTTACACCCGTTGTATGTGAACGTAAGAATCCATCACACCCGATCATCACGTGGTGCTTAGAAGCGACGAACTGTAGCAACGGTGCACAGTTAGGGGAGAACACTTCTTGAAATTTTTGTAAGGGATCATCTTATTTACTACTGTCGTCCTAAGTAAACAAGATGCATAAACATAATAAACATCACGTGCAATTATATAGTTGTGACATGATATGGCCAATATCATATAGCTCCATTGATCTTCATCTTCGGGGCTCCATGATCATCTTGTCACCGGCTTGACACCATGATCTCCATCATCATGATCTCCATCATCATGATCTCCATCATCGTGTCTTCATGAAGTTGTCACGCCAACGACTACTTCTACTTCTATGACTAACGTTTAGCAATAAAGTAAAGTAGTTTACATGGTGTTATTCAATGACACGCAGGTCATACAAAAAATAAAGACAACTCCTATGGCTCCTGCCGGTTGTCATACTCATCGACATGCAAGTCGTGAATCCTATTACAAAGAACATGATCTCATACATCACAATTCATCATTCATCACAACTTCTGGCCATATCACATCACATGATCAATCGCTGCAAAAACAAGTTAGACGTCCTCTAATTGTTGTTGCATCTTTTACGTGGCTGCAATTGGGTTCTAGCAAGAACGTTTTCTTACCTACGAATCACCACAACGTGATTTTGTCAACTTCTATTTACCCTTCATAAGGGCCCTGTTCATCGATTCCGCTCCAACTAAAGTGGGAGAGACAGACACCCGCCAGCCACCTTATGCAACTAGTGCATGTCAGTCGGTGGAACCGGTCTCACGTAAGCGTACGTGTAAGGTTGGTCCGGGCCGCTTCATCCCACAATACCGTTGAGCAAGAAAAGACTAGTAGAGGCAAGTAAGATGACAAAATCCACGCCCACAACAAAATTGTGTTCTACTCGTGCAAAGAGAACTACGCATAGACCTAGCTCATGATGCCACTGTTGGGGAACGTTGCAGAAAATTAAAAATTTTCCTACGGTTTCACAAAGATCCATCTATGAGTTCATCTAAGCAACGAGTCAAGGGAGAGAGTTTGCATCTACATACCACTTGTAGATCGCGTGCGGAAGCTTGCAAGGTGATGATGTAGTCGTACTCGACGTGATTCGAATCACCGATGACCAAGTGCTGAACGGACAGCACCTCCGCGTTCAACACACGTACGGGACGGGAGACGTCTCCTCTTTCTTGATCCAGCAAGGGGGAAGGAGAGGTTGAGGAAGACAGCTCCACCGGCAGCACGACGGCGTGGTGATGGTGAAGAGGCAGTACTCCGACAGGGCTTCGCCAAGCACACAACGGAGGAGGAGAGGTGTTGGGGAGGGGAGGGCTGCGCCTTGGAGGGTGGTGCGGCTGCCCTCCCCTCACCCCTCTATTTATAGGGGGAAGGGAGAAGGGGGCCGGCCCCCTATAACCCATCTAGGGGGGGTGCGGCGGCCTAGGGGAGAGGGGAGAGGGTGGCTTGCCCCCCAAGTCAAGGGGGGCGCCCCCTCTAGGGTTCCCCCCTCAACCCTAGGCGCATGGGCCCAAGGGAGGGGGTGCGGCCAGCCCACCAGGGGCTGGCTCCCTGCCCCACGCAGCCCATGTGGCCCCCCGGGAGGAGTGGCCCCTCCCGGTGGACCCCCGGAACCCTTCCGGTGGCCCCGGTACAATACCGGTATGACCCCGAAACTTCCCGGTGTCCGTTTGACAACTTCCCATATATAAATCTTTACCTCCGGACCCTTCCGGATATCCTCGTGACGTCCAGGATCCCATCCGGGACTCCAAACAACATTCGGTAGTCACATACTAGTCTTCCTAATAACCCTAGCGTCACCGAACCTTAAGTGTGTAGACCCTACGGGTTCGGGAGACATGCAGACATGACCGAGACGCTCTCAGTCAATAACCAACAGCGGGATCTGGATACCCATGATGGCTCCCACATGCTCCTCGATGTTGTCATCGGATGAACCACGATGTCGAGGATTCGATCAAACCCTGTATGCAATTCCCTTTGTCAATCGGTACGCTACTTGCCCGAGACTCGATCGTCGGTATCCCAATACCTTGTTCAGTCTCGTTACCGGCAAGTCACTTTACTCGTACCGTAATGCATGATCCCGTGTCCAACACCTTGGTCACATTGAGCTCATTATGATGATGCATTACCGAGTGGGCCCAGAGATACCTCTCCGTCATACGGAGTGACAAATCCCAGTCTCGATCCGTGTCAACCCAACAGATACTTTCGGAGATACCTGTAATGCACCTTTATAGTCACCCAGTTATGTTGTGACGTTTGATACACCCAAGGCACTCTTACGGTATCCGGGAGTTACACGATCTCATGGTCGAAGGAAGAGATACTTGACACTGGCAAAGCTCTAGCAAAACGAACTACACGATCTTTTATGCTATGCTTAGGATTGGGTCTTGTCCATCACATCATTCTCCTAATGATGTGATCCCGTTATCAATGACATCCAATGTCCATAGTCAGGAAACCATGACTATCTGTTGATCACAACGAGCTAGTCAACTAGAGGCTCACCAGGGACATATTGTGGTCTAAGTATTCACACGTGTATTATGATTTCCGGATAATACAGTTATAGCATGAATAAAAGACATTTATCATGAACATTGAAATATAATAATACTTTTATTATTGCCTCTAGGGCATATTTCCAACAGGAGATACTTTGGATATGGTTTGTCTCAAAAAGGGAAATACTTATGGATCAAATTAAAATGTTGCATTGGTATGCCTGGAATTTATGTTTAAGATATGATTGTACTTGTTGCTCTAAGACGGAGGCTTCATACCTCCCCATTCAGTGTGAATTTAATGATAATGAAACATTGGCTTCTTATCCTAATGGTATATACGATTACTATGATGTGGAACAAATAGAAGAATTTGTTGCTTTTAAGGGTGCTTATGAAATTGAATTTTTGATGACGTTGTTTACAGATTTGAAAATTTGCTAGACTTAAATATTGCTATGAGAATTATAAATACGACGCCTATATTGATGAATTTATTGAGAAAGTCTCCGTTGTCCAAGAAGAGATTAATAGTTTTCAGGAATCTATGGAAGAAGAAAATGTTGAAAATGTGAGCTCATTAGATGAAAAAGACGAGGAGGAGAGTGGAGAACAAAAGGAGGAAGAGCGGATTAGCTACCCGTGTCCACCTACTAATGAGAGTAACTCTTCAACTCATACATTTTTTAATTTCCCTTCGTTCTTACCGAAGGATGGATGCTATGATAATTGCTACGATCCCGTTGATACGTTTGAAATATCCCTTTTTTAAGGATGCTTGCTATGTGTGTGTGGCCATGATGCCAATATGAATTATGCTTATGGAGGCGAACTTGATATAATTTCCTATATTAAACATGAAATTGTTGTTGTAGTCCTATTATCTTTTTGAATTCTCCCAACTACACTTTATTGGAGAAGTTTGCACTTATTAAGGGTTATATTAACGGGTTGCGTTTTACCACTACACATGATGATTTGATGGCTATAATATGCATGTGCTTGCTGATCCTGCTTGCAATTATTATGAGAGAGGATGCTACTTGTGATCCACGTTAGTAAATTCCCCGAACAGGAGGGGATGATGCAGCACAACGCCAGTAAGTATTTCCCTCAATTATGTAAACAAGGTTATCAATCCATTAGGATAACTAAGCAAAACTATGTATACCACACCTGCACACAAACAACAAATCCTCACAACCCAATGCGTAGAGGGATTGTCAATCCCTCTAAGGTATTTAAATATGATAAATAGGTAGATTGATAGATGCAAATAAAGTAAAAGCAAATAAAACTCAGCAAGATATTTTTGGATTTTTTATAATATAGATCTGAAACAAAAGAGGTAAATGAATTGGAAATGCAAATAGCAATGGAGATATGAAATATATGATGAAAAATAGACCCGGGGGTCATAGATTTCACTAGTGGCTTCTCTCGAGAAAATAGCATACGATAAGTAACCAAATTACTGTTGGGCAATTGATAGAAAAGCAAATAATTATGACGATATCCAAGGCAATGATCATGTATATAGGCATCACATCCAAGATTAGTAGACTGACTCCTGCCTGCATGTACTACTATTACTCCACACATCAACCGCTATCCAGCATGCATCTAGTGTATTAAGGTCATGGAGAAACAGAGTAGTGCAATAAGAATGATGAAATGATGTAGACAAGATCTATTCATGTAGGAATAGGCCCCATCTTTTTATCCTTAATAGCAACAATACATGCATGTCGTGTCTCTTTCTGTCACTGAGATTGAGCACCGCAAGATCGAACCCATTACAAAGCACCTCTTCCCATTGCAAGATAAATCAATCAAGTTGGCCAAACAAAACCAAAATATTGGTGAAGAGATATGAGGCTATAATAATCATGTATGGATAGATTTGATCATAAACTCACAATTCATCGGATCCCAACAAACACAACGCAAAATGAATTACATAAAATAGATCTTTGAATAGAACATTGTATTTAAGAACAAAAAGAGAGAAGAAATCATCTAGCTACTAACTACGAACCCATAGGTCTGAGGTAAACTACTCGCACATTGTTGGAGGAACACCAATGAGGATGATGAACCCCTCCATGATCGTGTTCCTCTCCGGCGGAGTGCCGGAATAGGGCTCTATATTGGAACTCATGGCTCTAGAACTTGCGGCAGTTGAAACAATTTTTCAAAGACTCTCCTAGGGTTTCTGGAACACTTGGGTATTTATAGAGCTGAGAGGCGGTGGAAAGGACTCCTATGGCCCCACTACCCATTAGTGCATGCCAGGGGCATCTGGCGCGCCCTAGTGCCTAGTGGGCTCCACGAGCCTCCCCTCGTATGCTTCCTTGACTCTCTAGATGTCTTCTGGGCAGAAACAAATCTCCAAAAAAATCATGGCATTTGGACTCCATTTGGTATTGATTTTCTGCGAAGTAAAAAACAAGCAAAAAACAGCAACTGGCACTGGGCACTATGTCAATAGGCCAGTCCCAAAAAATGATATAAAGTTGGTAAAATGATTATAAAATATCCAAGAATGATAATATATCAGCATGGAACAATAAAAAATTATAGATACGTTGGACACGTATCAAGGAACAACACCTCCACCTCACTGTGTTTCTAATACGATAAAATTGCACGAAACTGGTTATTGTATGTATCAGCCTTTATCATGTGTGCATTAATTGTTCTTTCATGACACGCCGATGAATAGGGAGAGAGTTAGACTCCATTGTTTCATGATATATGTTGCTTTGTGCTCACTACTAAATTAAAAATCATTGTTAATTAAAATTTCCTTTGATATACCTTGGGATCCGGGTGGATCAATTACTTAAGCACTATATGCCTAGCTTAATGGCTTTAAAGAAACCGCTGCTTGAGAGACAACCCAGAAGTTTTAGAGAGTCATTTACTCCTATTGTGTGCTTTTAAAAGGTTTTAAAACAAAAAATATGGAGGGGAACCTGAAAACTTTTTCAAAAAGAGAAGCGATTCAAAGGTTATGCATTGCAGAAGTGAGGGTCGACCTTGAACACTTGTGTTCATGCTCATGGAAAAATATAGAATTTTTCATGAAAGTTTCTCACAAAAATAATTATCCCCTTGTATAAATCCATTGTATTATAAAAATAATGTGCCAAGATTTGCCTTTAGGATGTTTAAAGTGCTTGTTTGGTATGTGCAGTGCAAAAAACAGAAACTTTTGCTGTAGTGCTTGAATTTTCATAATTTACTGGAACATGCAAAAATTCTGAAATTTTTACATAGTACAACTATACAAAATTTTTTTCCTATTTTTTAGAATATTTTGAGTTACAGAAGTATATGTACTATCTGCATCTTTACAGACTGTCCTGTTTTCACAGATTGCTATTATAGTTTCATTATTTGCTTATGTTTGAAATCTTGTTGAGTCCCATTGACTTGGGAGCCATAGAATTGTGATAATATACAATGGGAAATGTCTGATTATATGCAATAATGTTACAACATGACTGCTACTTGTGAGCTACGTTGGGATTTCCCCAAAGAGGAGAGGATGATGCAGTACACTAGAGATAAGTATTTCCCTCAGTTACGAACCAAGGTTATCAATCCAGTAGGAGAACCAAGCAACACCTCATTAGCAGTACCTACACACAAAATAAAGTAAATAAAATTGCAGCAATGTATTTTTGAATTTTAATGTATGATAAAGATAGACCCGGGGCCATAGTTTTCACTAGAGGCTTCTCTCTTGAACATAACATATGATGGGTAAACAAATTACTGTTGGGAAATTGATAGAAAAATGAATAATCATGACGATATCCAAGGCAATGATCATGTATATAGGCATCACGTCCAAGACAAGTAGACCGACTCCTGCCTACATCTACTACTATTACTCCACACATCGACCATTATCCAACATGCATCTAGAGTATTAAGTTCATAAAGAATGGTGTAACGCCTTGAGCAAGATGACATGATGTAGACAAAGTAAATCCAAGCAATATGAATAAACCCCATCGTTTTATCCTTAATGGCAATAATACAAATACGTGTTTTGTCCCTTTTTGTCACTTGGATATAGATCATGGCAAGATTGAACCCACCATAAAGCACCTCTCCCATTCCAAGATAAATCAATCTAGTTGACAAAACCAAATAAATAGACCGGAGAGAAATGCAAAGCTATAATAATCATGCATAAAATGGTTCAGAGTAGACTCAAATAATATTCATGGATATCTGATTATAAACTCACAATTCATCGAATCCCAACAAACACACCGCAAAAAGATTACATCGAATAGATCTCCAAGAACAATGAGGAGAAAATTGTATTGAAGATCAAAGAGAGAGAAGAAGCCATCTAGCTACTAGCTATGGACCCGTAGGTCTGTGGTACACTACTCACACATCATCGGAGGGGCAACAAGGTTGATGTAGAAGCCCTCCATGATCGATCTTCCCTCCGGCAGACTGCTGGAAAAGGCATCCAGATGGGATCTTGCAAGAACATAAGCTTGCGGCGGCGGAAAAAGTATTTTGGGTGGCTCTGATATGTCTCCAACGTATCTATAATTTTTTACTGTTCCATGCAATTAAAGTATCATTCTTGGATGTTTTATACTCATTTACTAGCAACTTTATATCATTTTTGGGAATTCCCGAAGAAAGGATGACGACTTCATCATAATGACCTGAAACAGAGTAATGAAGATATCAATGTAATGGATAGACTTCTTCGAGAAGAGAAACCAAGAACGGGAAGACCCATTAGAATTTCGTAACAACACTTCCCCCTTACTCCACCTCTTAAATTTCGAGACGAGATTTCTTGTAGTAGAGGTGTAACACCCTTGATGTCAAGCTACAGTAAACCCATGCTAATGGTGCCATGTCATCACAATTAGCTAAGACAATTTTCCACTTGATAAAAATCAAATCCATTTCCTAATTTAAAATAAAAGTCAAGTAAATTATTTCTTCTAATAGTAAAACTAAAATGTTCACAATATTATAAAAATTCCCATGACCATTGTCAAGTTGAAATCAACTTCATTTTGACTCACAAATAAACCTATACAAAATTAATAAGTGGTCCAACAGAAGTTGAATAACCATTTAAATATAAACCTAATTTATATATATTCCTTTTGACCCCAAACTTTGTGAACATCCCCATAGTATTGCAAGGTATTTTTGGGACAAGTATCATATTTAACAAAACTCTTTTAATAATAAAATGAATTAGAAACAGAAAACAAAAATGAAACTAAAAATAAATAATAAAAAAGGGAAAAGGGGAAGAGTTGCACTGTGTCGGTGGGCTCTAGCCAGCAATAGTGCAACCCATTGCGGCCTTCCCTCACCTCCTGTCGCGCCCTGGCAAAGGCCGAGGCACCATAGCTGTAGACCCGCTTTGCTCGGCGCGATAAAATGCCGCCACGGGAGGGGATAAGGAGACCATCGCGGCTCCTCGGGGTAGCCCCAGATCTTTCCCACTCAGTCTTGCCTCTCCCTCGCTCGCCCTTCTCCTACTCCCTCGTCAGCGTGCCGTCGTTGCCATGGACTCACCCTAGCACGGTCAATGCCTCCCCTCACTCTCCCTTCTCCTACTCCCATATCGGTGTGCCGCCGTCACCATGGCCTCGCCCTAGCACGGTCAACGCCTTCCCCTCATCCCCTCAAGCTGTCCAGAAGCTTTGTGGTGTCGTCCTCGTCCTCTCTCGTAAGCCACAAGACGTTGGGTGCCCTCCCTCGCCAGATTGAGGTTGTTGTCCTCCTTCGGCCACCGCATGTCGTCGTTGATTCCGACCGCATCGAGCCCTCCCGAGCTCGCCGACCACCTTTGTGACCCCACTGTGAGCACCACACCATTTCCACTCTGTTTCCCCTCTCGTTCCTTTCGCATAGACATTGTCCCAGTCATGGCCGAACCAGTCCCCGCTTGAGTTTGTCGCCGACGTGTCGCCGGTGACTAAATGGTCGAGTGGGTGTGTTTGTTAGCCTCACCGAGTCGTGTAGAGGCCCCCTAGCCCACGGTAGGATCGAAAGTATGTCTAGGGGGTGATTATACTACTTGACCAAATAAAAATCTATCCTTTTTCCCAATTTTAGTTGTGGGCATATTTTAGCTATTAGCACAAGTCAAGCAATCAACCTACACATGCAATTCTAAGAGTATAGCAGCGGAAAGTAAAACATTGCATGTGAAGGTAAAGGGAAGGGTTTGGGGAGTGCAAATGCAATGGAGACACGGAGATTTTTGGCGTGGTTCCGATAGGTGGTGCTATCGTACGTCCATGTTGATGGAGACTTCAACCCACGAAGGGTAACGGCTGCGCGAGTCCATGGAGGGCTCCACCCGCGAAGGGTCCACAAAGAAGCAACCTTGTCTATCCCACCATGGCCATTACCCATGAAGGACTTGCCTCACTCGGGTAGATCTTCTCGAAGTAGGCGATCTCCTTGCCCTTGCAAACTTCTTGGTTCAACTCCTCAACATGTTGAAGGCTCCCAAGCGACACCTAACCAACCTAGGAGACACAACTCTCCAAAAGGTAATAGATGATGTGTTGATGATGAACTCCTTGCTCTTGTGCTTCAAATGATAGTCTCCCCAACTCTCACCTCTCTCTCACAGATTTGGCTATGGTGGAAGAAGGATTTGAGTGGAAAGCGACTTGGGGAAGGCTAGAAATCAATGTTCAAATGGTTGAAATGGAATCTCTTGATCTCAACACATGAGTAGGTGGTTCTCTCTCAGAAAATGAATGATGGAAGTGTAGGCACGTTCTGATGGCTCTCTCCATGAACGAAGAGGGGGTGGAGGGCTATAAATAGCCTCCACACAAAATCCAAGTATTACACGCATTTGACTCATCTCGGTGAGACCGAATGGTGAAATTCGGTGGGACCGACCAGTTCAAAAATGTGAACATTAGGAATCTCGGTGAGACCGATTGGAACAACTCGGTGGGACCGATGTGCTAGGGCTTAGGGAAAACTTCATCTCGGTGGCACTGATTGCATCAACTCGGTGAGACCGAAGTGAAACAATAAGCACTCAGAGAATCTGTCAAGCAAACTCGGTGAGGCCAATTGCAATATTTTGGTGAAACCGAAATAATTGCGACAAGACACAAGGAGTTTGCAAGGACATCTTGGTGAGACCGAGATTCGTATCGGTGTGACCGAACTATTAGGGTTTCTGGTAGTGGCTATGTCAAATGAACTCGGTTGGTCCGGGTAGGAAATATCGGCGGGGCCGAGTTTGAAAATTAGGGTTTGGACATATTTGGATGGAGAAAGTGGCTGAGGGTTTTAGAGCAATATCACTAAGCATTTGAGTAAGTAGACCATTAAGCAACACCTTATCCCCTTTTAATAGTATTGGCTTTCGTATGGACTCAATGAAGAGTCTTGAGATTTTTCCAATCTTTATCCTTAGCATTTTGAGGGGTCCACATCTCTAGTCCATGTCATGCCAATCACTGAACATCGTGAAATATTTATCTTTAATGGACGTTAGTTCAATGAGCTATATGTTGTGATGCATTACCAAACCATCCGAGGATCAGTTGCACTTTCAATCTCCCCCTTTTTGGTAATTGATGACAACATATAGATCAAACCTTCGACAAACATTTAAGTGAATGAAACACATCGTCGCTTTGAGAAGGGTGTGATAAGCAAGAGCCTCCCCTAAATTTGTGTATTATTTTAATTTGCGTTTGAATGCAAATGCACAATCGATTAGGATCATGGGTCACTCTTCCATGTCACATACATCTTGGTGGAGCACACAAAATGATAAGAATGAAATAACATGCATGCATCACCAAAAACATAAGTGAATGATCATACATAAATGATTGGGAAGATAAGCATGAATCACACATTAAGCATAGTATGATCAACACAGAACCAAACATAGTACCTCACGAGCATAAAAAAATAAGTACCATGGATCAACCACACAAGTAGCAAAAACTCAAATGAAAACCAAGTGGCAAAAGGCAAGACACTCTCTCGAAGCCTATGATCTATACAATTTTCTCCCCCTTTGGCAACAAGTTACCAAAAAGCTTGAAAAAGGTATAGAGCTAATCGGCTCTTTAGGAACGATCCTCTGGAGGTCCTGAAGGGGTCTTCTGTCTGGTTGCTCCTGTGTGCGTAGATGGCATTGAGATGGATGCATCTGCAAACGCCTCTACTGAAGTCTGCTGCACTGGTGGTGTGGATACTGGGGGTGGCACTGGGGCAGTGGCGGCAGGTGCAGAAGTGGTCCTCGTGTCTGCAACTGGCACAGCTGATGATCTGGTTTCCCTGGGCATAGACTGAAACCTGTCAGTAGTTGGCCTATCATCACCATCCTCAGCATCATCTCTCAGCTTCTCCACAATAGACTCGATCTATGTGACCTTGACATCTAAGTTGTATATCTTGTCCTCCATAATCCGCTCTAAGCTCTCCTAGTTCTTGGCTAAGTTGGCCAGACTTCGCTCAATCCTTAGTGTTGCTTCCAGCAGATATGTCATTTTGTCTTACTTGGATTTGAGATTTTCTATTGAGACATTTGGTGTAGAAGCTTCCTTTGCTGCCTTTGCTGCCTCAACCTTCTCATGTGACTCAAATGATGTAGGGTGTGAAGGGTCCATCACCACTACATCATCCTCGAACTCTGGCCGAAGAGGGAGGTGCTCACGGTCTAGTAGATATGTATTTGTACCAACCTTGGAGTTGATAAGCATATGGATGTGTGGGCATATCCACAAGACCTCTTCTGGTCAGTAGTAGTCCCCTTGACTATCTCAACAATTAAGCTCATAACTTTGCACTTCTGAGGTGGGGAACAAACAAGTGAAGCAAGTTGATGGAGTGGCCACAGATCATCCTCTCATCTCTAGACTTAGGCAATAGAGTGTGCCTCAAAATGGTATTTGTGTTGGCCAAAACCTGCTTGCAATGATATATTGAGCCAAGTTTGTGTCCCTCAAGATGCTTTGAAGGAATCTCATTGCACATATTTGTCATTGTGTTGTGGTCCATCCGGGGCTTCCCAAAACATCAACATCATTTTCTTCTTCTTCTTGGGCATTAATGAGAGCAACCCACTCAGAGATCGATGACTGGTACCTAGAGCCCTTAGTGATCCATATAATTCTACCATCTGGATAGAAGTGTGCAGTGGAGTAGAATTGCACAACCATCTCATCATTCCATTTTGTAAGCTTTTATCCAACAGAAGCATCAACACCAGCACCTTTGAAATTCTCATGAACGTGGGGGAAGTAGTCATCATATGCATCTATGTACTCCCAGTCCACCCACTTCATATTGCAAACAATGGGCTTCTTATCAAGCAGAACTGTCTCATAGATGTCTTGATGTTCACGTGTATGAAACGATGGTCACAAGCAGTCCTCCTCCTAGCAGAATATGGAGCCACTTTCCTCCATTCTCTCAGTCCACTATCCTTCCTGAGCTTCATGTTCTCTGCAACTGGGTGTTGATACATCCATTTTGCATCATGTTTACCAACTGTTATTTATGTTGATTTATTTCATAATAATGCTTTTTGGAGTAATTCTAATGCCTTTTCTCTCATAATTTGCAAGGTTCACACAAAGAGGGTTCCGACAGCTGGAAATCTGGACCTGAAAAAGCAACGTCATACTACCTATTCTGCTCAACTCAAAATGAGTTGAAACTTCACGGGGAATTTTTACGGAATAAATGAGAATTATTGGAGCAAATAAGTACCAGAGGGGGCCCACCAGGTGGGCAAAACCCACCTGGGCGCGCTAGGGAGCCCAGGCGCGCCCTGGTGGGTTGTGCTCCCCTCGGCCCACCTTCGGTGCCCCTCTTCTGGTACATAAGTCATTTTAACCTAAAAATAATAAGGGGAGGACTTTCGGGACGAAGCACCGCCGTCTCGACGCGGAACTTGGGCAGGAGCACTTTTGCCCTCCAGTGGAGCGATTCCGCCGAGGGAACTTCCCTCCCGGAGGGGGAAATCATCGTCATCATCATCACCAACAACTCTCCCATCTTGGGGAGGGCAATCTCCATCAACATCTTCAATAACACCATCTCCTCTCAAACCCTAGTTCATCTCTTGTGTTCAATCTTTGTACCAGAACTATAGATTGGTGCTTGTGGGTGACTAGTAGTGTTGATTACATCTTGTAGTTGATTACTATATGGTTTATTTGGTGGAAGATTATATGTTCAGATCCATTATGCTATTTAATACCCCTCTGATCTTGAGCATGATTATCATTTGTGAGTAGTTACTTTTGTTTTTGAGGTCATGGGAGAAATCATGTGCAAGTAATCATGTGAACTTGATATGTGTTCGATATTTTGATGATATGTATGTTGTGATTCCCTTAGTGGTGTCATGTGAACGTCAACTACATGACACTTCACCATATTTGGGCCTAAGGGAATGCATTGTGGAATAGTTATTAGATGATGGGTTGCGAGAGTGACACAAGCTTAAACCCTAGTTTATGCGCTATTCCGTAAGGGACCGATTGGATCCAAAAGTTTAATGGTATGGTTAGAATTTATTCTTAATACTTTTATTGTAGTTACGGATGATTGCAAGGGGGTTAATCATAAGTAGGAGGTTTGTTCAAGTAAGAACATCACCTAGCACCGGTCCACCCACATACCAAATTATCAAAGTAGCGAACACGAATCGAACCAACATGATGAAAGTGACTAGATGAAATTCCCGTGTACCCTCAAGAACACTTTGCTTATCATAAGACACCGTTTTGGACTGTCCTTTGCCTCAAAAGTATTGGGATACCTTGCTGCACTTTTGTTACTACTACCGTTACTTGCTCGATACAAATTATCTTGCAATCAAACTACTCAGTTACTTACAATTTCAGCACTTGCAGACATTATCTTGTTGAAAACCATTTGTCATTTCCTTCTGCTCCTCGTTGGGTTCGACACTCTTACTTATCAAAAGGCTAAAATTGATACCATATACTTGTGGGTCATCAAGGCTCTTTTCTAGCGCTATTGCCAGGGAGTGAAGCGCTCTTGGTAAGTGGAAATTGGTAAGGAAAAATTATTACCATAGGCTGAAATTTATTGTCACTTGTTACTATGGAAAACAATACTTTGAGGGGTTTGTTCGGGGTATCTTCACCTTGACCGAAACCACAATTAGTTACCCCTCAACCTACTGCACCTACTGAAAATATTGAATATGAAATTAGATTGGTTACGGTAGAATAACTGCTAGCTAATCCTTATGCAGGAGATGGAACCGAACATCCTGATAAGCACTTGATATATGTGGATGAAATTTGTGGATTATTTAAGCTTGCAGGTTTACCCGGCTATGATGCTAAGAAGATGTTTTTCCGTTTATCTTTTAAGGGAAAGGCATTGACATGGTATAGGCTATGCTATTATATTGGATCTTGGAACTGGAATCGTTTGATATTGGAATTCCATCAAAACAATTATCCGATGCATCTAGTTCATCATGATCGGAATTATATATATAATTTTTTGCCTCGTGAAGGAGGAAGTATCGCTCTAGCTTGGGGGAGGCTGGAGTCAATGTTATATTCATGCCCAAATCATGAGCTCTCAAGAGAAATTATTATTCAGAATTTTGATGCTTGGCTTTCTCGTAATGCTCGATACTTCTTGTACTGATTCTTTTATGAAGAAGACTATTTAATTCTGGTGGGATCTTTTAGAAAGAATTAAATGCAACTCTGAAGATTAGGAACTCGGCAAAGGTAAAGAGTCAGGTATTGAGCCTAAGTTTGATTGTGTTAAATATTTTATGAATACCGATGCTTTTCAAAAGTTTAGCATTAAATATGGACTTGACTCTGAGATAGTAGCTTCCTTTTGTGAATCTTTTGCTACTCATGTTGATCTTCCTAAAGAGAAGTGGTTCAAATATCACCAACCAATTAAATAAGAAATTAAATACCTGGTAAAAGCTAAAGATGAAACTATCATTTATAATGTTGATCCAGTTGTTCCCACTTCTTATATCAAAAAAACACCTTTCCCTGTTAGGATGAAGGAACATGCTAAAGTTTCAACCATGGTCAACAAAAGTTATATTAGAACACCTAAACCAGCTGAACAAATCAAAGTAGAACCTAGTGTTGATATGGTTAAAGATCTCTTGGTCGATAATATTGATGGGCATGTTATTTACTTCTGTGATGTAGCTGCTAGAATTGCCAAGCCCGATGAAAAAGATAAACATAGACATGTTGGCATGCCTGTTGTCTCAGTTAAGATATGAGATCTGTTCATGGTTTATGTGACATAGGTGCTAGTGTGAGTGCTATTCCTTTGACCTTATATCAAGAAATTATGAATGAAATAGCACCCGCTGAAATAGAAGACATAGATGTTACTATTAAGCTCGCCAATAGAGATACTATATCACCAATTGGGATTGTTAGAGATGTTGAAGTCTTGTGTGGGAAAATAAAATACCCTACTAATTTTCTTGTTCTTGGTTCCCCACAAGATGACTTTTGTTCCATTATCTTGGGTAGACCTTTCTTGAACACTGTTAATGCTAAAATAGATTGTGAGAAACAAACTGTCGGTGTTAGTTTTGGTGATGAGTCTTATGTGTTTAATTTTTCTAAGTTTAGTAGAAAACCTCATAAGAAAGATTTTCCTAGTAAGGATGAAATTATTGGTCTTGCTTCTATTGTTGTACCTCCTACTAAACCTTTAGAACAATATTTTCTAGACCATGAAAATGATTTGCATATGCGCGAAAGAAATTAAAAAGATAGAATCTTATTGGAACAACAACCTTTGCTTAAACACAATCTGCCTATTGAAACTCTAGGAGGTCCTCCTCCACCTAAAGGTGATCCCGTGTTTGAATTAAAACAATTGCCAGACACTTTGAAATACGCATATCTTGATGAGAAAAATATATATCCTGTTATTATTAGTGCTAACCTTTCAGAACATGAAGAAGAAAGATTATTGAAAGTTCTAAGGAAGCACCGAGCTTCTATTGGATATACTCTTGATGATCTTAAGGGCATTAGTCCCACTCTATGCCATCACAAGATTAATATGGAACCTGATGCTAAACCCGTTGTTGATCACCAACCTTGGTTAAATCCGAAGATGAAAGACGTGGTAAGGAGGGAAATATTGAAACTTCTGGAAGCAGGTATAATCTATCCTATAACTGATAGTAGATGGGTAAGTCATGTTCATTGTATCCCTAAGAAGGGAGGTATTATTGTTGTTCCTAATGATAACAATGAACATATTCCACAAAGAATTGCCACATGCTATAGAATGGTAATTGATTTTAGAGAATTAAACAAAGCAACTAGAAAAGATCATTACCCTCTGCCTTTTATTGATCAAATGCTAGAAAGATTATCTAAGCACACAGATTTCTGCTTCCTTGATGGATATTCTGGTTTTTCACAAATACCTGTTTCTCAAACTGATCAAGAAAAGACCACTTCTACTTGTCCTTTTGGAACTTATGCTTATAGACGTATGCCTTTTGGTTTATGCAATGCACCTGCTACCTTTCGAAGATGTATGACTGCTATATTCCCTACTTTTTGTGAAAAGATTGTTGAGGTTTTCATGGATGACTTTTCTGTTTATGGGAAGTCTTTTGATGATTGTTTAAGCAATCTTGATCGAGTTTTGTAGAGATGTGAGCAAACAAATCTTGTCTTGAATTGGGATAAGTGCCACTTTATGGTTAACGAAGGTATTGTTTTGGGTCATAAAATTTCTGGAAGAGGTATTGAGGTGGAAAAAGCCAAGGTTGATGCAATTGAGAAAATGCCATGTCCTAAAGATATCAAAGGTATTCGTAGTTTCCTTGGTCATGTTGGTTTCTACGGGAGATTTATCAAAGACTTCTCTAAAAATTCTAGGCCTCTTACAAATATTTTGCAAAAGGATATCCCTTTTGTTTTTGATGATGATTGTCTAGAAGCCTTCGAAACACTCAAGAAAGCCTTAATTTCTGCACCTATTGTTCAACCACCTGATTGGAACTTGCCTTTTGAAATTATGTGTGATGCTAGTGATTATGTTGTTGGTGCTATTCTAGGACAAAGAGTTGATAAGAAACTAAATGTTATCCACTATGCTAGTAAAACTTTAGACAGTGCTTAACAAAATTATGCTACTACTGAAAAAAGAATTCTTAGCAGTGGTGTTTGCTTCTGATAAATTTAGATCCTACATTATTGATTCCAAAGTGACTGTTCACACCGATCATGCTGCTATAAAATATCTTATGGGAAAGAAAGATGCTAAACCTAGACTTATTAGGTGGGTTCTTCTACTAAAAGAATTTAATTTGCATATCACTGATAGAAAAGGAGCGGAGAACCCCGTAGCTAGTAACCTATCTAGGCTTGAAAATATTCTTGATTACCCACAACATATTAATGATAGCTTTCTTAATGAATAGTTAGCTACAATAAATGTTTCTAATAGTACACCTTGGTATGCTGACTATGCTAATTATATTGTTGCTAAATACATACCACCTAGCTTTACATACCGAGAAAATAAAAAATTCTTCTATGAGTTAAGACATTACTTTTGGGATGACCCACATCTTTATAAAGAAGGAGTAGATGGTATTATTAGACGTTGTGTACCTGAGCATGAACAGGGACAAATCCTACAGAAATGTCACTCTGAAGCTTATGGAGGACGTCATGTGGGAGACAGAACTGCTCACAAGGTTTTGCAATCTGGGTTTTATTCGCCTACTCTCTTCAAGGATGCTCGTAAGTTCGTCTTATCTTGTGATGAATGTCAAAGAATAGGTAATATCGGTAAGCGTCAAGAAATGTCTATGAATTATTCACTTGCTGATGAACCGTTTGATGTTTGGGGATTTGATTTCATGGGACCTTTTCCTTCCTCTAATGGGTACACTCCTATTTTGGTCGCTGTTGATTATGTTACTAAGTGGGTAGAAGCTATTCCAACTAGTAGTGTTGATCACAACACCTCTATTAAAATGCTTAAGGAAGTTATTTTCCCAAGGTTTGGAGTCCCTAGATATTTAATGACTGATGGTGGTTCACACTTTATTCATGGTGCTTTCTGTAAAATGCTTGCCAAGTATGATGTTAACCATAGAATTGCATCACCCTATCATCCTTAGTCTAGTGGTTAAGTTGAACTTAGCAATAGAGAAATAAAATTAATTTTACAAAAGACTGTCAATAGGTCCCAGAAGAATTGGTCTAAGAAATTAGATGATGCACTTTGGGCTTATAGAACAACATATAAAAATCCTATGGCTATGTCTCCTTATAAAATGGTTTATGGAAAAGCTTGTCATTTGCCTCTTGAGTTAGAACATAAAGCATATTGGGAAATTAAAGAACTCAACTATTATTTCAAACTTGCTGGTGAAAAGAGATTATTTCATATTAGCTCATTAGATGAATGGAGAACCCAAGCTTATGAAAATGCAAAGCTATTCAAAGAATAAGTTAAAAGATGGCATGATAAAAGAATCCAAAAGAGTGACTTCAAAGTTGGAAAATATGTTATTTTGTACAACTCTCATTTTAGATTCTTTGCAGGAAAACTCTTCTCCAAATGGGAAGGACCCTATGTTATCGAGGAGGTTTATCGACCTGGAGCTATCAAAATAAATAATGCCGAAGGTACTAACACGAAGGTTGTTAATGGGCAACGATTAAAACATTATATCTCATGTTACGCCCATTAATGTTGAAAGCAACATTATCCAAACTATGAAACTGGAAGAACACATAAAAGAAACATCCCGAAACACTCCAGAATCATGAAAAAAGAGGAGGTACGTGATACGGTAAGTAAACGGCTCCAAAAAATCTGCAAAAATATTTTCTGTCCATTTTGGAATATAACAAAAATTAAGAAAATAATAAACAGCCAGGAACGCACCCCTAGTGGGCACAAGACACCAGGCCAGGCACGCCCATGTGAGTGGTGCCCACCTTGGGTACCTTCCGGACTCCATTTTTCTTCTGTTTTCTTGTTTTCCAAGATAAAAAATCTTTATATACCCCCCCCCAACCTATTGACCTCCGTATCATGGAGAAGTCTCCTGTTTTCTTTTCCTTGCTATTTTTTGTCAGATCTATTAAGCCAGGCATCATGTCTTCTTCTTCCTCCAACAATATGGAAGAGGATGCTTGGTTGATGAAGATCTAGCTGAAGAGGGAAGAGCCCGTTGGAGCCCCCAAGGAGGACAAGGGCAAGGAGGCTACCGGAGATCAAACGCCGGTGGTCGAGAAAGCACTGCCTACCGAGGAGGAAGAAGATGATATCCTTAACCCTTACTATGTCATCTTACCCCCACTGAGATTGAAGCCTTTCGGATCGTTGAAACAATTCATGTGCAAAATAAATATCTCACTCGTGAAAATATTCTGCATCAAGAGCACATCATCTTCCTCCGGAGCGTCATCCGTAGATTGGAGACTCTCTTGATCCCGAAGCACAGGATCACTATCGCTTCATCACCACCACATCCTTCTTCATCACCAAAAGAAAAATGAGTACCAGGTATGGGCAGCCCCCTTGGCTTTCGCCAAGCTTGGGGGAGGTGCCCTGGTATCGTATCACCTCCACTATATTTTGCTTTTACTTTTCTTAGTTTGATCCATAGTTATCTTTTGCTTTATATGAATAAAAGTTTAGTTCGATCCTTTCTTTTGAAAGTTTGCTTAGTGATCTATCTTTGTAATCGTGTGCGAGATATATAATAAAGTTTTGTTTGAGTTTGGCTTTCTTTACTTTCTTGTTTCAATAAAAAGAAAGGAAATAAATGAAAAAGATCATATGCTAATCTTATGGTAAGTAATCACATCACATAAGGAAAAGTATAAGTAGAAAATTTTATTGTAGATTGACAAACACAACATTGGTCAATGATGCAATTCATGAAAGAATTAATAAGGGAAGAGAAGATTCACATGCAAATACACTATCTTGGAAATCTTTTGTGATTGTGAGCGCCTACTAAAATATTATATGCCAAAATTGTTGACGTTGGACAAGGAAGACAACATAATGATTCATGTTTGTTCATATTCACACAGAAGTTATATTGTCATAGATCCTTCAACATGTGGTGCTTTCCCCCTATCTTTGCTAGCCAAAAATTCTGCACCAAGTAGAGATACTACATGTCCATCCAAAAACCCTTAAACCCAAATCTTGTTTTGAGAGTCCACCATACCAACCTATGTATTGAGTAAGATCCTTCAAGTAAGTTGTCATCGGTGCAATAAGGCAATAAAAATTGCTTCTAAAAGTGTTAGATCATTTAGTGTAAGAGAAAATTGAGCATTGTACGAACTTGTGTTGGCGAAGAATAAAAGCGACAGACTGGATAATAAAGGTTGCCATCATAAGGGGCAATATAATGTGACATTCTCTTGCACTAAGGGATTGAGCATACAAACAAAAGGCGCATGGCAACCTCTGCTTCTCTCTGTGAAGGGCCTATCTTTTACTTTTATGTATTTACTTTCATGCAAGAGTCAAAAAAATTCTCTATATTCCTTTTTATTTTCTCTTTTGATAAACATCATGTGGTGAGGAAAGATCTAGGCACATATATCCAGTTGAATATGGGTGGCATGAGTTATTATTGTTGACATCACCCTTGAGGTGAATACGTTGGGAGGTGATACTATAAGCCCCTATCTTTCTATGTGTCCGGTTGAAACGTTTTGCTCATGTGTACGCGGTAAGTGTTAGCAATCATAGAAGACTATATGATGGTTGAGTATGTGGACTTGCCTAAAGGCTCCGATGCGTGACCCTTCCTGAAAATATGATGAATTGTAGTTGCAAAGTTGACTAAGAACATAGTTTGTTGGTTTCCAATAGAGTTTATTCTTATACTTAGATGTTGTGATAAATTGTTACTTGCTATGAGAAGTCTATGATAAAAGTTTTATGTTAAAGTTTGTTGCCGTCAAAATAAGTTACATGATGTTTCTATGTCTGTATTTTGTTTTTATCGACACTTCTCTCTCTCTCTAAGCATGTGGACATGTTTTTCGATTTCGGTTTTCGCTGGAGGACAAGCGAGGTCTAAGCTTGGGGGAGTTGATACGTCCATTTTGAATCATGCTTTTATGTCAATATTTATTGCATTATGGGCTGTTATTACACATTATATCTCAATACTAATGGCCATTCTCTCTAATTTTACAAGGTTTACCATGAAGAGGGGGAATGCCGGCAGATGGAATTCTGGCTGAAAAAGGAGCAAACATTGGAAACCTATTCTACACTGCTCCAAAAGTCCTGAAACTCCACGAAACATGTTTTTGGATTTATTAATAATTATTGAGCAAAAGAAATACATCAGGGGGCCCACACCCTATCCAGGAGGGTGGGGGGCGCCCCCCCCCCTACTGGGCGCGCCCCTGTCTCCTAGGCTCCCTGGTGGCCCTCCGATGTCCATCTTCCTCTATATGAAGGCTTTTACCCTAGAAAAAATTGTGGGCAAGCTTACGAGACGAAACTCCGCCGCCACGAGGCGGAACCTCTGCGGAACCAATCTAGGGCTCTGGCAGGGCTGTTCTGTCGGGGACACTTCCCTCCGGGAGGGGGAAATCATCACCAACGTCATCGCCAACGATCCTCTCATCTGGAGGGGGTCAATCTCCATCAACATCTTCACCAGCACCAAATCCTCCCAAACCCCAGTTCATATCTTGTATCCAATCTTGTATCCAAAACCACAAATTGGTACTTGTGGGTTGCTAGTAGTGTTGATTACTCCTTGTAGTTGATACTTATTGGTTTACTTGGTGGAAGATCATATGTTCAGATCCTTAATGCATATTATTACACCTCTGATTATGAACATGAATATGCTTTGTGAGTAGTTACGTTTGTTCCTGAGGACATGGGTGAAGTCTTGCTATTAGTAGTCATGTGAATTTGGTATTCGTTCGATATTTTGATGAGATGTATGTTGTCTCCTCCTCTAGTGGTGTCATGTGAACATCGACTACATGACACTTCACCATTGTTTGGGCCTAGAGGAAGGCATAGGGAAGTAATAAGTAGATGATGGGTTGCTAGAGTGACAGAAGCTTAAACCCTAGTTTATGCGTTGCTTCGTTAGGGGCTGATTTGGATCCACATGTTTCGTGCTATGGTTAGGTTTACCTTAATACTTTTGTTGTAGTTGCGGATGCTTGCAATAGGGTTAATCATAAGTGGGATGCTTGTCCAAGTAAGGGCAGTACCCAAGCACCGGTCCACCCACATATCAAATTATCAAAGTACCGAACGCGAATCATATGAACGTGATGAAAACTAGCTTGACGATAATTCCCATGTGTCCTCGGGAGCTCCTTTCTCATTATTAGAAATTGTCCAGGCTTATCCTTTGCTACATAAAGGATTGGACCACCTTGCTGCACTTTATTTACTTTGTTTACTTGTTAGTCGTTACTATTTATCTTATCACAAAACTATCTATCACCTACAATTTCAGTGCTTGCAGAAAACCTTACTGAAAACCGCTTATCATTTCCTTCTGCTCCTCATTGGATTCGACACTCTTACTTATTGAAAGGACTATGATAGATCCCCTACACTTGTGGGTCATCAAGACTCTTTTCTGGCGCCGTTGTCGGGGAGTGTAGCGCTTTTTGTGAGTGGAACTTGGTAAGGAAACATTTATATAGTGTGCTGAATTTTTTTGTTACTTGTTACTATGGAAACTAATCCTTTGAGGGGCTCGCCCCGACCAGTAGAGCAAAGAGTTGCTCCTCAACCTACTGAACTTTATGAAAATGTTTATTTTGAGATTCCTTCGGGTATGATAGAGAAAATGCTAGCTAATCCATTTGCAGGAGATGGAACGTTGCATCCCGATTTACACCTTATCTTTGTGGATGAAGTTTGTGGATTATTTAAGCTTGCAGGTATCCCCGATGATGTTGTCAAAAGGAAGGTCTTCCCTTTATCTTTGAAGGGAGATGCATTGACATGGTTTAGGCGATGTGATGATACGGGATCTTGGAATTATAAGCGATTGAAGTTGGAATTTCACCAGAAGTTCTACCCTATGCATCTTGTTCATCGTGATCGTAATTACATATATAATTTCTGGCCTCGCGAAGGAGAAAGCATTGCTCAAGCTTGGGGGAGACTTAAGTCAATGTTATATTCATGCCCCAATCATGAGCTCTCTCGGGAAATGATTATTCAAAAAAATTATGCTCGGCTTTCTCTTGATAATCGCAACCTGCTCGATACTTCCTGTGCTGATTTTTATATGCTGAAGACTATTGATTTCAAATGGGACTTATTGGAAAGAATTAAACGCAACTCTGAAGATTGGGGTTCTGACGATGGTAAGGAGTCAGGTATGACACCTAAGTTTGATTGTGTTAAATCCTTTATGGATACCGATGCTTTTCGTGGATTTAGCGCTAAGTATGGACTTGACTCTGAGATAGTAGCTTCTTTCTGTGAATCTTTTGCTACTCACGTTGATCTCCCTAAAGAGAAGTGGTTTAAATATAATCCTCCTGTTGAATTGAAAGTAGTTGCACCTATTAAAGTTGAAGAAAAGACTATCACTTATAGTGATCCTATTGTTCCTACTACTTATGTTGAGAAACCACCTTTTCCTGTTAGGATAAAGGATCATGCTAAAACTTCGACTGTTGTTCGTAAAAGTAATACTAGGACTTATACACCTCCTGAGCAAATCAATGTTGAACCTAGTATTGCTATGGTTAAAGATCTCTTGGATGATGATATAGATGGGCATGTTATTTATTTCTGTGATGAAGCTGCTAATATTGCAAAACCAGATGCTAAGATACATAGACCCGTTGTAGGCATGCCTGTTATTTCTTTTAAAATAGGAGATCATTGTTACCATGGTTTATGTGATATGGGTGCTAGCGCTAGTGCAATACCCTATGATTTGTATAAAGAAATTATGCATGACATTGCACCTGCTGAGTTAGAAGAGATTGATGTTACTATCAAGCTTGCTAATAGAGATACTATTTCACCAATTGGGATTGTTAGAGATGTTGAAGTCTTGTGTGGGAAGGTTAAATACCCTGCTGATTTTCTTACTTCCCCACAAGATAACTTTTGTCCCATTATATTTGGTAGACCCTTCTTGAACACTGTTAAAGCTAAGATTGATTGCGAAAAGGATGTTGTTACGATTGGCTTAGATGATATGACTCATGAGTTTAATTTTGCTAAATTTCGTAGACAACCCCGTGATAAAGAATTATCTAGTAAAGATGAAATAATTGGTCTTGCTTCTGTTGCCGTGCCTCCTACTGATCCATTAGAACAATATTTGCTAGACCATGAAAATGATATGTTTATGAAAGAAAGAAGGGAAATAGATGAAGTATTCCTTAAACAGGAACCTGTTTTGAAACACAACCTTCCCGTTGAAATTCTTGGGGATCCCCCTCCACCCAAGGGTGATCCCGTGTTCGAACTTAAACCTTTACCTGATAATCTTAAGTATGCTTATCTTGATGAAAAGAAAATATATCTTGTTATTATTAGTGCTAACCTTTCAGAGCAAGAAGAAGAAAGAAGTGGATATACTCTGGATGATCTTAAGGGCGTTAGTCCCATGTTATGTCAACATAAAATTAAATTGTAGGACGATGCCAAACCAGTTAGAGATCCTCAATGATGACTAAACCCTAAGATGAAAGAAGTGGTAAGAAAAGAGATACTAAAGCTCCTTGAGGCAGGTATAATTTATCCCGTTGCTGATAGTGATTGGGTAAGCCCTGTCCATTGTGTCCCTAAAAAGGGAGGTATTACTGTTGTCCCTAATGATAAAGATGAATTGATCCCGCAGAGAATTATTACAGGTTATAGGATGGTAATTGATTTTCGTAAATTAAATAAAGCTACTAAGAAAGATCATTACCCTTTACCTTTTATTGATCAAATGCTAGAAAGACTATCCAAACACACACACTTTTGCTTTCTAGATGGTTATTCTCGTTTCTCTCAAATACTTGTGTCAGCGGGGGATCAAGCAAAACCTACTTTTACTTGCCCTTTCGGTACTTTCACTTATAGATGTATGCCTTTTGGTTTATGTAATGCACCTGCTACCTTTCAAAGATGCATGATGGCTATATTCTATGATTTTTGTGAAAAGATTTGTGAGGTATTCATGGATGACTTCTCTGTTTATGGATCCTCCTTTGATAATTGTTTGAGCAACCTTGATCGAGTTTTGCAGAGATGCGAAGACACTAGTCTCGTTCTGAAGTGGGAAAAGTGTCACTTTATGGTTAATGAAGGCATTGTCTTGGGGCACAAGATCTCCGAGAGAGGTATTGAAGTTGATAAAGCTAAAGTTGATGCTATTGAAAAGATGCCATGTCCCAAGGACGTAAAAGGTATAAGAAGTTTCCTCGGTCATGCCGGTTTTTACAGGAGGTTCATTAAGGACTTTTCTAAGATCTCTAGGCCTCTGACTAATTTATTGCAAAAAGATATTCCTTTTGTCTTTGATGATGATTGTGTAGAAGCATTTGAAATACTTAAGAAAGCTTTGATCACTGCACCTGTTGTGCGGCCACCTGATTAGAATTTACCTTTTGAAATTATGTGTGATGCTAGTGATTATGATGTAGGTGTTGTTCTAGGGCAAAGAGTCGATAAGAAATTGAATGTTATCCAGTATGCTAATAAGACTCTTGATACTGGCACCAAACAAAGGGTCCCCAAACAAATGGTGCATTTTTCTTACTCAAGGCATGTGATACGTCCATTTTGCATCATGTTTACCTACTGTTATTTATTTTGTTTTATTTCATAATAATGCTTTTTGGAGTAATTCTAATGCATTTTCTCTCATAATTTGCAAGGTTCACACAAAAAGGGAGAATTTCGGCAGCTAGAAATATGGACCTGAAAAAGCTACATAAGGCTACCTATTCTGCACAACTCCAAATGAGCTGAAACTTCACGAGAAATTTTTGTGAAATAAATGAGAATTATTGGAGCAAATAAGTACCATAGGGGCCCCACCAGGTGGGCACAACCCACCTGGGCACGCCAGGGAGCCTAGGCGCGCCCTGGTGAGTTGTGCTCCCCTCGGCCCACCTCCGGTGCCCCTCTTCTGGTATATAAGTAATTTTAACCTAGAAAAATAAGGGGAGGACTTTCGGGACGAAGCACCACCGTCTCGAGGTAGAACTTGGGCAGGAGCACTTTTGCCCTTTGGCGGAGCGATTCCGTCGGGGGAACTTCCCTCCCAGAGGGGGAAATCGTCGTCATCATCATCACCAACAACTCTCCCATCTTGGGGAGGGCAATCTCCATCAACATCTTCAACAACACCATCTCCTCTCAAACCCTAGTTCATCTCTTGTGTTCAATCTTTGTACCGGAACTATAGATTGGTGCTTGTGGGTGACTAGTAGTGTTGATTACATCTTGTAGTTGATTATTATATGGTTTATTTGGTGGAAGATTATATGTTCAGATCCATTATGATATTTAATACCCCTCTGATCTTGAGAATGATTATAATTTGTGAGTATTTACTTTTGTTTTTGAGGTCACGGGAGAAATCATGTGCAAGTAATCATGTGAACATGATATGTGTTCGATATTTTGATGATATGTATGTTGTGATTCCCTTAGTGGTGTCATGTGAACGTCGACTACATGACACTTCACCATATTTGGGCCTAAGGGAATGCATTGTGTAATAGTTATTAGATGATGGGTTGCGAGAGTGACAGAAGCTTAAACCCTAGTTTATGCGCTATTCCGTAAGGGACCGATTGGATCCAAAAGTTTAATGGTATGGTTAGAATTTATTCTTAATACTTTTATTGTACTTACGGATGATTGCAAGGGGGTTAATCATAAGTAGGAGGTTTGTTCAAGTAAGAACAACACCTAGCACCGGTCCACCCACATACCAAATTATCAAAGTAGCGAACACGAATCGAACAAACATGATGAAAGTGACTAGATGAAATTCCCGTGTATCCTCAAGAACACTTTGCTTATCATAAGAGACCGTTTTGGCCTGTCCTTTGCCTCGGAAGGATTGGGCTACCTTGCTGCACTTTTGTTACTACTACTGCTACTTGCTTGTTACAAAATATCTTGCTATCAAACTACTCTGTTACTTACAATTTCAGCACTTGCAGACATTACCTTGCTGAAAACCACTTGTCATTTCCTTCTGCTCCTCATTGGGTTCGACACTCTTACTTATTGAAAAGGCTACAATTGATCCCATATACTTGTGGTTCATCAGGTGTGCATTGTCATGATCTGGAATCTTGGGTTTCAACTTTCTCAGCACTAGTGGCTCATCATCATCTTGAACTTCTGGCACTGGGGCCTTATTCTTCTCAGCAGCTGAAATGTTTCCAGTTGACCTCTTGGGTGCAGAAACTTTAGGCTTTGTCTTGGGCTTGGAGGGAGCAACGGTTGTTTTCATGGCGTGTGCCACCATTTTTTGTGTTTTAGCTGGAGGTGCTTCAGCTTGCTCTTCCTCCTCCTCTTCTTCTGAAGTGGTGTGCTTTTCAAATTCAGCCATGGGGTCTGATACGTACATTTTGCATCATGTTTTTATGTTCATATTTATTGCATCATGGACTGTTATTTCACATTATGGTACAATACTTATGCCTTTTCTCTCTTATTTTACAACATTTACATGAAGAGGCAGAATGCCGGTAGCTGGAATTCTAGACCGGGAAGGAGCAAACCTGAGATACCTATTCTGCACAACTCGAAATGTCCTGAAACTTTACAGAGAATTATTTTGGAATATATAAAAAATATTGGGCGAAGAACTACCATAGGAGACCGACCAGGTAGCCACAAGCCTGGGGGGCGCGCCCTACCCCCCAGGGCGTGCCCCCGGGGCTTGTGGGCCCGCTGGCCATCGTCTGGTACCCATCTTCTCCTATATGGAGGGTTTTGACCTAGAAAAAAACCATAAGCAAGATTTCAGGATGAAGCTCCGTCGTCTCGAGGCGGAACCTGAGCAGGAGTAATCTAGGGCTCCGGCAGAGTGATTCTGATGGGGAAACTTCCCTCCGGGAGGGGGAAATCAAAGCCATCGCCATCACCAAGAATCCTCTCATCATGGGAGGGTCAATCTTCTTCAACATCTTCACTAGCACCATCTTCTCTCAAACCCTAGTTCATCTCTTGTATTCAATCTGTGCCACAGAACCTCAGATTGGTACCTGTAGGTTGCTAGTAGTGTTGATTACTCCTCGTAGTTGATGCTAGTTGGTTTACTTGGTGGAAGATCATATGTTTAGATCCTTAATGATATTTATTAACCCTATGATCTTGAACTTGAACATGCTTTGTGAGTAGTTATGTTTGTTCCTGAGGACATGGGAGAAGTCTTGTTATAAGTAATCATGTGAATTTGGTATTCGCTCGATATTTTGATGAGATGTATGTTGTTTCCTCTAGTGGTGTTATGTGAACATCAACTACATGACACTTCACCATGATTTGGGCCTAGAGGAAGGCATTGGGAAGTATTAAGTAGATGATGGGTCGCTAGAGTGACAGAAGCTTAAACCCTGGTTTATGCATTGCTTCGTAAGGGGCTGATTTGGATCCACATGTTTCATGCTATGGTTAGATTTCTCTCAATTCTTCGTAGTTGCGGATGCTTGTGAGAGGGGGTAATCATAAGTGGGAGGGTTGTCCAAGTAAGGACAACACCCAAGCACCGGTCCACCCACATATCAAATTATCAAAGTAGCGAACGTGAATCATATGAGCATGATCAAAACTAACTTGACAATAATTCCCATGTGTCCTCGGGAGCGCTTTGCTTTATATAAGAGTTCACCTAGGATTATCGTTTGCTATAAAAACGGTTGGGCCACCTAGCTGCACCTTTGTTACACTTTTTACTTGTTACCCGTTATGAATTATCTTATCACAAAACTATCTGTTACCGTTAATTTCAATGCTTACAAAAAATTCCATGCTGAAAACCGCTTTTCATTTCCTGCTGCTCCTCGTTGGGTTTGACACTCTTACTTATCAAAAGGACTACAATATATCCACTATACTTGTGGGTCATGAAGACTCTTCTCTGGCGCCGTTGCCAGGGAGTGAAGCGCCTTTGGTGAGTGGAATTTGGTTAGGAAAAATTTATATTACGTGTTGAAATTTATTGTCACATGTCACTATGGAAAATAATCCTTTGAGGGGTTTGTTCGGGGTATCTTCACCTAGACCTGAAGAACAAAGAGTTGCTCCTCAACCTACTGCACCTACTGAAAATATTTATTATGAAATTCCTTCAGGTATGCTAGAGAAACTGCTAGCTAATCCTTATGCAGGAGATGGAACACTACATCCTAATATGCACATAATCTTTGTGGATGAAGTTTGTGGATTATTTAAGCTTGCAGGTTTACCCGGAAATGAAGTCAAGAGGAAGGTCTTCTCTTTATCTTTGAAGGGGAAGGCATTGACATGGTATAGCCTATGTGATGATATTGGATTATGGAATTACAACTGACTGAAATTGGAATTTCATCAGATGTTTTATCCTATGCATCTAGTTCACCGTGATCGAAATTATATATATATATAGGACAAATGTTTCCTACAAGCAGTGGTAGTTACCACCACTTGCGTTTTGTATATTGTATGTAGTATCTGTCGGAACCGAGAGTATGTACGTGTAGTATGTAGTATATAACGATGATTAGGTAGTATATATACTAATTTTTAGGTAGTATGTACCATTTTTTGAGTATGCTCATTTTTACGTACAAATATGTACGTATTTTACAAATATAATAAAAACTATGGGCTCCTATGCAATTTTTTCATGTAACTTGCTTTAAAATACCTTAGATATAGTATATGAATATATTTAAAATAATAAAATAGTATATATAGTGCCACATGGTAGTATATGAGACATGTGGGGTAACTACCACCGGGTGGTAGGATGGATTTTCCCTATATATATATATATATATATATATATATATATATGTATATATATATGAGAAGTGGAGGAGATGAAAACGAGAGGTAAAAGCAAATAAAAGGGAAAATAAAGAGTAGAGCAAGTAGATGATAATTTGTGTAAAGGTACTTGATAGGTTTTGGTGATGTCTCTCCACGGCGCCAGAAATTCTTCCTGCTACTTGTGAGCTGTGTCAGAATTTTCCCCTCAGAGGAGAGGAGATGCAGTACAGTAGAGATAAGTATTTCCCTTAGTGAGAATCAAGGTTTATCGAACCAATAGGAGAATCATGCAAAGCCTCGTGAACATTACCTACACACACAAAAGCAAATACTTGCACCCATCGCGGGCAAGAGGGTTGTTAATCCCTTTGAACTTGTACCTTGCAAGGATTAAACCTTGTATAGATGGATAGATAAAATGTGAAATAAAATAAAGGTAAATAAATTGCAGCAAAGAAATTTTGCTTTTTATAATATGGTAAAAGTAGACCCGGGGGCTATAGTTTTCACTAGAGGCTTCTCTCTCGAACACATAGCATATGGTGGGTGAACAAATTACAGTTGGACAATTGATAGAAAAGCGCATAGGTATGATGTATTCACGGCAATGATCATGTATATAGGCATCACGCCCGAGACAAGTAGACCGACTCTTGCCTGCATCTACTAGTATTACTCCACCAATCAACCGCTACCCAGCATACATCTATGGAGTTCATGAAAAACAAAGTAACACCTTAAGCAAGATGACATGATGTAGACAAAGTAAACCCAATCAATATGAACAAATCTCATCGTTTTACCCTTAATGGCAACCATACAAATATGTGTCTTGTCCCCTTCTGTCACTGGGATGTAGAGCACCACAAGATTGAACCCATTACAAAGCACATCTCCCCCTGAAGATAAATCAATTTAGTTGGCCAGACCAAATGGATAGATCAGAGAGAAATATAAATCTATAACAATCATGCATAATAAAAGTTCAGAAAAGACTCAAATACTTTTAATGAATAATCTGATCATAAACCCATAAACACACCACAAAAAAAGATTACATCATATATAACTCCAAGAAGATCGAGGAGAACATGGTATTGATGATGAAAGAGAGAGAAAAAGCAATGTAGCTACTAGCTATGGACCCGTAGGTCTGTAGTGAACTACTCACGCATCACCGGAAGGCAGCAAGGATGATGTAGAAGCCCTCCATTATCGATTCCCCCTTCGATAGAGTACCGAAAAAGGCCTCTAGGTGGGATCACGGAAGAACAGAAGCTTGCGGCAGCGGAAAAAGGGTTTCGGGTGGCTCTCTATTGGTTTTCCAATATTTGAGAGTTTATAGAAGTGGAACTAGGTCAGACGGAGCCTCCAGGGGGCCACAAGGTAATAGGGTGCACCCTGTTGCCTTGTCGTCTCCTTGTTCGTCCTTTGGTCCCCTCCTGCAGCTTCTAGGGTCTCTCTTATCTAGAAAAAAATTGTCAAAAAGTTTCGTAGCGTTTGGACTCTGCTTTTCTGAAAAACAAAAAATAAGCAGAAAACAGCAACTGGCACCATGTACTGGATTAATAGGTTAGTCCCAAAAATAATATAAAATAGCACAAAAACATATAAAGTATCCAAGATTGATAATATAATAGTATGAAATAATAAAAAATTATAGATACATTGGAGACGTATCATGGACGTGTCGACCTTGTCGTCATGGCGGCGTGTCCTGGCCAACACTGAGCTGGCGACGTCATCGGCGCCGTCGTCAAATTTCTCCACCGTCGCGCCGATCTCCGCTGACATAGCGTCTTTCTTCTCCCGCAGGGCATGCAACCGCCGTCGCGGGCGATGTGGTAGAACAGGAGCAGTGCCTTCTACTCATCCATATTTGTGATGGCGTTGTGGCTCGCCTAGTCACAACCAATTTTGTCCTCCCGCGAGCCAGTGCTCATCAAGGAGCCGGAGGTTGTACCTCTGGTCGACCTGCGCCTGACGGAACACCGCTTCCTGCTCTTCCACCACCATGTCGGTGAAGTGCGCCTGCGCCTCGCCCGTGTTGATATCGGCATGGACCGGCGAGGGCGGTGGCGCCGACTCAGTCTTCGGTCACCTCTTCCATTGGTTCATCTGCGTCGCTACCCTCCGGAGAACTCATTGACAAGCCAACCGGTATCTGGCTGGCTTGGCAGGCCTGCTAGACGAGCGCAATGTCGGAGAGGTCCTACTTCTGTTCGCCGAAGAGGTTGTCCCACAGGGCTTTGGAGCTTGAGACCATGACGGGTGTGATGCATACAGGAAATCATGAGCGGAGGTGTGATGTGGATGTTGTCGGGCATACCCATGTTTAAATAGCAGGCGGATGTCAGGCCAAGCGGTGGGGTGTTTAATATCGGTCGGTCGACGGTCGGTCGTATGTCGTTTGCATGTGGGCGCCACAATAGATTCCTCGGCAACCTCGCTTGGTTAATGGTGGGAGGCGGATGGACGGGTGTCATTTGAATGCAGAGAGAATGTGCGTGCACCAGGGCGGAACACGGACACACTCTCGGTTGGCACGCCGCTTCAATGCTGGCTCCAGTGAGAGTTCGTGTCCGATGTAGGCCGGCATGAATGTGGCCCTGACACTTTGGAGCGGCGTTGACCGCCATGAATATACGACAACTACTTTGCGGGAGAAAGGCCGTGGGCGAGGGAGAGGGTTTTTAGGTGGGACCGAGATATCGGTTTGCTTCTGATTTACGAGAAAACGGACGTTCAGACCTGTTCATGAATGGATGGGTGCCATGCTGGATGACATGTGGCCCTATTTGGTTCGGCTGTTGATTTCTAAAAGCAGCTGAGAAAAATCTGCTGTGGAAAAACAACTGTGGAAAATCTGATGTGAAAAAGATATAGGTCATTTGGCAAGCCAGCTGATACAACTTTTTTAGATTTTGGCCCGTGGCGGAATCAGATTTTCGAAAGCACGTCCTGGACTGCTTCCGTTTTTTGTTCAGATTTTGGCAGCGGATTTCTGAAATCTGATTCTGTTGGATTTGCACTTTGATTTAGATTCTGTTGCGCGGCAGCGGAATCCATTGATAAAAGCTGAACCAAACAGGCCCAACAAATGCTTGCTGGCGGTTTAAGATGCCCCGGGTCTCAAGAGAAAAAGCCCAGGCCCATGCTACCGATCTGTTGAAACCCCAAACAGGAAACCCTTTCTCGCCGTAGCTGAAGAAGCCATGGCCTTGGCCGCCGCCTTCGCTCGAGCGGCCACGCGCATCCTCCACGGCGGCTTCCCGCCGCACGCCACTTCTGCTGCACTCTACACCCGCAGCCGCCTGTTCTCCGACCTCCCCGCCGGCAACGAGTCCTCCGCTCCGGGGGCCGAGGAGGAGCAGTGGGAGGCGGCTGAGGCGGAGATCCTCCGCGAAGTTGGTCCCGTCGTGGAACTTGTCAAAGACATCCTCCATTCCAGGAGGTCAGTTGTTCGTTTCTCCTCTCGTTGCAATGAATAGGAAGCTCAAGTGGCAGACTCACGGATTTTTCAGTGCTGTGCACATTTGACTCGTAAGATTTTCATGCCATAATGGTTCGAGAAAAAAAAACATTGTAAAAGTATGTCAGCTAGGTAATCAGGATTTCCTGAGAAATTGTCAAACTGGACAACATTTTTCTAAAGAGAAATACACATGCATATCATCCGCAGCAAGGAGTATTAAGATAAATGTATGTGAATATTTCGGTAAGATGCAATTTTCCATTTCCTATATTACTGTGGTTATGTTTAAACAACTGGAATATGTAGGACCATCAAAGCATTCTGTGATGAAAAACGTATTGTTGGATCATCTCTATCTCTACTTGCTTAAAAAAATACGTAAGGTTTCCTCTCCTTGCTTAAAAAAATACGTAAGGTTTCCTCTCCCATCGAACCTGCGTTTCGCTCGTACCTTCATCCTCCGTCAGACATCTTTGGTAATCCAATAAATAGCAATAAATTCATGGTTCGTAAGCACATAAGTATCATCCTTATCTTTGGTAACCCAATAAAGATCAATCACAAACACACATACCTATTTTGTCAGTTTAAGAAATATCAGAAAATATATGCTTTATAACTAAACCATAATATTATCTTGTTTTGCATCAAAATTTGTCCCGTATGGTCCTCTTATTTTGTTAAAAACATATTTGGACCCGTGGCAACGCACGGGCACATACCTAGTTCAGTTAAATAACTACAGTACTGGAATGACTCTTTGATAGTTCAGTTCTCTTTATTAAGGAAGGGGATTTGATTGGGATTGGAGTACCCAAGAAGGTTGATATGGTTGATTGCATAAGGTGATATGCCCATATGGCTGGGTTGAGTTGCTTGTTCGATTTTTGTTTGACAATCACACGCCTTGAGACAGCGAGCGGTGGCTCTTCATTCAGCAGCGTCTGGCTTTGTCCTCCCGTAGATAGATGTGCGTCTTGTTTGTTGAGTTTGCCTTGTGGCGTGTGCAATGATTAACAGTCTAACGACTAGTCTTGACTAGTCGTGCAACTAGTCTAGTAGTCTCAATCTGATTGTCGACTAGCTTCTTCCTGCAGACTAGCTCGTTGAGTCAAGCGGTGGAGCGACTAGTCATCGACTAGTCTAGACTTGTCTGGTTGTTTGAGTCCATCGACTCAATTTGGGAGGGATAAGTGAGCAGAGCTCAGCCCGCAGGAGGAAAAAAAAATTGCAACCCTACCTTTCCAGGCTCGCTCCACAATGAGCCGCCTCACCCGGGACCAGGCTGCTACAACTGCCCATTGCCCGCCACTGACGGCGTCGGCGGCCAGGAGCATTACAATGCTCTCCCTTGATTGTTGGTTCTGCTCCTCCCCTGGATCCACCCCTCTGCTGTTGAGCTCCTCCCCTTGCTGCTCTCCTATGCTGATGTGATCCTCCTCTGGATCAACTCAATTTTTATTGTATAATATATAGTATGTACTACTCCCTCCGTCCGGAAATACTTGTCATCAAAATTGATAAAAGGGGATGTATCCAGACGTATTTTAGTCCTAGATACATCTCTCTTTATCCATTTTGATGACAAGTATTTTCGGACGGAGGGAGTACATTACATACTAGCTATTAGTAGTTGATTACTGTAAGTTGAGTACTACAGTACCATGTCGACTAGTCACGATTAGTCTATGAGTCTCAACCTCGGCTCGACTCGTCGACTCCTCGACTCGTAATTCTTGGGCGTGTGTTGACGTGTGTCCATGAGTTGCGTGTGCCTTGTGTTGTTGGATGTTCATGAGTTTGCCTTGTGGGGTGTGTTGTTGTATGTCCATGAGTTTGCCTTGGGGCGTGAAAGTTGTAATTCCCAGCTCCGTGTAATGTTCATCTGATGGGGTGTGCTATATAGCTGTGAAGTCCTTGCGCCCCACCTTGTTTTAATCCAATGCAGGAAATCTTATGTAATAATATGTGTTGCTGTACTATAAAACTTGCAATTTGCAAGGATGTGCTGTTGTGTGCCTACGATCATATATCACATTTCTGATAGTGTTCTGTTATAACAGATATGGAGATGGTGCGTTTTTAAGTCCGGAAGATGAAAAGGTTGTGGTAGAAAAGGTTCTTGCTCACCACCCCCGTTCAGAAGACAAGATTGGTTGTGGACTTGATGCTATTATGGTGAGTTAGCATGATCGGTTCTCTTTACTAAGATAGACATGAGACCCTAGAACAAATCTATTTATTTATTTTTGCTTTGTTTCTTCATTGCCATGCTTGTATTGTTAAATATATTATCTTCAGAAATTTATCATGTGCTTGTTAGAATATCTCAGAACCTTAGTGTATGCAGTACTTTTAATTCCTTAGGAGGACCTCCATGAGCATAAGAATGGAACTGCAGTCTCGAGTCTCAACCATTCTCCTGTTTATTTGTCTAGAAATCTTATTATTTCTGTTGAGGCTCAATCTTGATAATGTGCAAGTTCACATTGCTCTGAACATATACTGGTACCTTGTGAGAGTAATCTTTTCACTGTGAACCTAGGAATATGTAAATTTTGTGGACATCTCCTAATCTGTGGCATGCTCATCGTGTTTGTAGGTTAACAGACATCCTGATTTCAAGAGTTCCAGATGCCTGTATGTGGTTAGAACAAATGGCGATTGGGCGGATTTCTCATACCGCAAGTGTCTCCGGGCGTACATCAAAGGGGCCTATCCATCCCATGCGGATAAGTTTATAAATAAACATCATCTAGTTCAGAGGCGGTCTCATCTTGGTCTACTTCCTCCAAAGTAGAAACTACCTATATAATGTTGCCATTTTCAGGTGGCTGGCACCAAAAATCTGTTTTGGTCCTGCTGCTTACTATCGACCCTCATGGTGCATTTTGCATGTAGAGCTGGTCGCACCGTCTCCTTTAGCCTATGTTTGGTATGTCAAGTGAATGAGGTCACTGTCCAAGCTCTCTTTGAAAGCAATGTGCAATATCCACTTTGTTGCTAAATTATCTGGCACTAAATCCTTAAACGGCTATATTCACGCGTATGTGTTTTTCGTATCAATATTTCATGTGGGGTTAACTGTTAAAAGTGAGTCTTGACTCAGATTTTGACAGTTTGTATTACTGCCAAATTTCAAGCTCTGGCCTGCAGCCCACCAATCAAAGGAAGATGGCCAATATAATTTTTTATGTAGTTTTCTTTCCGATGGTTTCGTGCCTTCTTATCTTTAAATTATACTGTCTATTTTCCTTGATAATATTCAGTTATAAGATGCCTACATGCGCCTTTTCTGTTTATAACTGACCTGGGCAGTTTTCCTCAAGGAAAAAATTTGCTCCATACTGGATCACAACAGGTCCTATCTCCCTCCATTCACCATTGTGAGGTGTTCCAACTTTTTTCTAAATTGAATGTATGTAGACGTGTTTTAGGCCCTGTTTGATAGTAGAGTATTTTCTAAGTATTATGAGAATACTACAGTTTTTTAGATTATCATAGTTTTTTTTACAACAAGCTGTTTGGTTGCCACTAAAAACTGTGATTTTAATACTGCGGTATTTACCAAACCAAGGTTTTTCTCTGCATAAAAAAAAGACCTCTGGACCTCTTTTTTTAAAACAGAGCAGCTGTAAAAGAAAGTGGGAAGCATGGTTATCTTTTCCCTCACTATTCGCATCAATTCCCCTTCGCTTCCATGCCATCGTTGCCACTGCCATGTCGTTTCTAGAGTTTTATCCCTCAGCGGCAAAATTTTAGTAGGCGTCGCATGGCTCGCCGCTGCTACCTAGAGGCCATGGCATGTTTCTGCATGGGGCTGCAATAGATCGCAGCTTCCTGGATGCATGGATCTCTGCGTTCTTATGCATGATACAGCCAGCCAGGTAGAGCAGCACTGCTCTTACGCTGGTCTGTTGCTGGATGCAATGGCTAGCCAGCTAACATCTAGAAAACATGCTTGTATGCAGTGCTAACAGCTAGTCAGCTAATGTTACATCACTGTACCAAACAGGTCCTCTGTATCATGAATACTTCAAAATACTCTGTTATGTTAAAACTGTAGTATTGTGTACCTACTGACTAAATTACTATAGTTTTCAATACTTTAGTTTTTATAATACTTTGCTATCAAACAGGGTCTTAGTGTGTTTGTTCGCTCATTTCAATCTATATGTAATCCATATTGAAATATTTAAGTTATTTTATAATAGTGGATGGAGGGAATCATTATTTAGCTGCAATGATCTGGAACATGAAATGTTGTTGAAAAGCTCAGTTTTGAACATCATCACAGCACTTGCCCTGAACCTCACACATATGAACCCAAACACCCCAACAAATATTAGGGCACCGCTAGGGATAACGTTGCATCACACGAGTTCGGGGCCGCACGATAGCAGCTATCTCCAGCGTCAGATCTGGTCAAGAAACTGAATGTGTGTCCTGCGTAACGTGCGCCCTTTCACTTGGGTGCTTCCAAATTGGGCGTGGCTATTCCATGCGCGCTCGTTACAACGCCCGATTTCTTTTTTTCTTTTTTTGAACCATGCATAACCCCTTTCCATTACTGCGACATAACGGAAATACATAGGTCTACAGAATGAGACGGGAGAGGGGAAAGCGAGTTCAAGCATCACCGGAGCACTCGCCATCGAGATTGCCCACCGCAAGGCGAAAGCCCAACAACACTGCTAAGTCTTAAGAACAAAACAGTCTATAATCGAGCCCCGTAACAAAAGGCTAACCAACCCCCACCGCTCACAAACGAGCATCAAAAGGTAAAGAATTCCACGCAGGGAACAAAAGAAGCGACGCAAGTACTGCTAAGGAAGAAAGAGGGTGCCATCTTCTTTTTAGTGTGCCTCTTCGCTTTGCTTTGCAGCACAGATACGCATAAGCTTCGACGCGCTGTTCTTCAGCATATCCACCCCGACTTCTCAATAGCATAAGAGAGCACAAATAGAAAAGTTTCCTTAAATCTGGGTGAGAGCTAATTAACACCACAGATTTATGGTTGGAGATGCTGGGCCCCACCAACTGAATTCACGAGGCAGACTATTTTTTATGTTGCACACATGTGGGTGGGCCCTCTGCCCCAGCCGACAGCGAGCAATAGACCGAGCTTTCCCATGCGCGGATGCTTCCGATAATTACATGCAAATAAGATTTTCATGGAAGGCTGGTGAGAAAAGTTTTCACCCCATGTTTGTTTTCACATTTTCTTTCCAACGCAACTTAAACTTGCTTCTAATCTAAAAGATTTTTTTTCAAACAAAGCAACTTGTTTTCAGCGTACAGTAGAAAAGTTAGGGTCCCATCCAATGACTAATTTGCTTTGGTGTTGGAAAGTTTGCTTCGATTTAGTATATAATTTAGCTTCCAAATCATGACGATGCTATATTTAATCAACTACCAAAATGCTTCCATAGAATTATGGATTTTGTTTCCATCAAATAGAAAATTGTTTATTTCGAATGGCAAGGCGGTATGCTTTTGCAGCTATGAATCATTGCTTCCGTTAAATGGAGAATTTGCTTGTATATATTTTGCTTCCAAATCATGATGATGCTATATTTAATCAACTAGCAAAATGCTTCCATACAAATATGGATTTGTTTAAAACATATTTATTTCAGCTACGAATCATTTCTTTCGTTAAATGCAGAATTTTCTTCGATGGTAATCGCAAAGCACTACCAAAAAATTCCATCGGTGATTATTTATGTTTACGCAGCGCTGATGCTTCCAATGGTGGAGCACGAGAGGGAGTGCATCCATTGAGAGGACCATGAAGCCATTTTGTATGCCGACAAAGTCATGCCATGAGGCCATTTTGAGGAGGCATAGAGAACCAATGAACCATGGTTGCGACCGTCTCACATGCACCGCGAGCTCGCCATCGTCAACAACCTAACTGCGTTTTGGCCCTAGCACACTTGGCATCTTTATTTCATGCCGGGTTGTAGCACAAAATCTGTACAGTAGAAGCATCAGGGAGAAACAATGAAGCACACACTAGCAATAGTTGAGACAAAAATTCAGTCAATGAAGCAACGCCAGCAATAGTTGAAGCACACGCATGGGTAACGGGTGACGCAAAACTTCATAGTTACTAAAAGAAGTATATAGCTTCAATAGTCGTAGCAAGAATAATTACCATAGAAACATATGCTACAAGAAATCAAAGTAGGAAGCACGCCTAACACAAAGCAACGATTTGATGCCCTCATGCACTAGAAGCATAGAAATTTGATTCCACTTAAGCAGGAACAAGGCAACAACAACTAGCATAGCACAGCCACGCGCGGTAAGTCTACGGCAGCACGCGAGCGCCTGCTTCTCCTCCCTGGCTTTTCTGCTGATTTTGGCCTCCACGAAGCAAATTCATCGTCAAAGAACAGCCAAACGATATATATAGCACAGGGCGGTCACATGAAATAAAGAGAGAACCCCAGGATCAAATATATCCTGCCAGGACTAGTACATTGCATCTCATCCATGTCCAGAAGCATCACATTAACCATGCACATGTCAACAGAACATCACATTAACATTACTTTTAACCTCTCTACAAAGTCACATGGGGCACAGGCACAGAAGGCCCAAAAAGTCCAGTTGAGCTGCAGTGGTGGACTTGACACCACTGATTCAGCAGATCGCACTTTCTCTAACACACCGCGCTCAGGCGGCAAAACATGGTTTACCCTGCATCATCCTTGGCCCCTGTCAAGCATCACATGCAAAAACCCAAGGGCCCAAAAAGGTCAAGGAGCTCCCAGGCCCCCCCTTAGAAACGTTGTGCAACGAAAAAACCACTAGGACTTGAGAAGCAGGAAAGGGCGACCTGCCCCTAGGACGGCGCCAGAAACCCTACAAAACAAGTAAAAACATACTGCTACTGCCCAGCAGACGGCTTGCTCGACAGCCTACGCTTGTACCGCTTGAGAACTGAAGCCAGGTTCTCCTTCCCTTTAGGAAAAGCTACGTCTCCTGCTGCTGTTCCGCTTCGACCCTTGCGTCCACAGATAGCTACTTCCACGTCCTTGATCGTCTCCAAGATCGCAGCAGAAGTGGTGAAGGTGCCAGAAATGGGCCTCGCACCCGGGCCTGTTATCTGAAGGCATGCGCACCCGGTGAGAGGTTTCCGGGGCTTGGAAAAGGCGGGTTCAATGATTCCCTGCGTAAGGTAGATATATAACATCAGCAAAAACTGCAAGCAAAATGAACCCAGTAAGAGTAGGTGTTTTGCCTCTGCATTCTCACGGCAGCACAATCTAACAATCCAATACAACTGAGCATACAAGCCCATTTATGTTTGTCTTTTTCTCAAGGAGAAATCACGAGAGATGCCAAGTTGAGAATTAAGGTAAGTTTGTTTCACTTGTGGATTATATACAACTATAAGTCAAACTCCAATCTATGCAAATGCCATATATAGTAGTGGGTCACTTTATTTGCATCATCAGATACTCCCAACAGCATAGCAAGTTGATATGTGCCCAACTTGCTATGCTCAAATAAATATGCATTTAAAGTAACTTAATGGAAGGTGAGGTTAATTTTCAAAGTAATGCAGTCAGGATGCTTATATAACCTTTGCTACATGGATGAGTCAACCAAATGCCTGGATCCTTCCTTCAGGGGTAGCCACATTTTGCACTCCTAGTCCACAGATCCAAACAGAAACTAGCCCCTTTTATACGGGAAATACACAGGAGCACATGGGTGCTCCACCCCCTATACAAAAATTAAATTAAAAATATACCAGGAAAAAAAACTGAAATTTTGGGATATCAAACTTGGGTGCCCAATCTACTCCCGTATGAAGTTTCACAGAAAAATAGCAGGAAATGTATCCGTGGCGAAGAAAATACAGTCCAAACTAAAATCCATCCAAACCGTTTTTTCAGTACATAGGATTTCTTTGTCTTTTATGCCACGGATGCGTTTTCTGGTATTTTTTCACGAAATTTCACACGAATGTAGATTGGGCACCCAGGTTTCATATCCCAAAATCCCAGATTTCTTTTGAAATTTTCCTGGAATTTTTTTGAACTTAATGTTCATATAGGTGTGGAGCACCCAGGTGCTACAAATCCTCTTCCCTTTTATACTCTCTTTTGTACATTCTCTATAATCTCCCCCTGCTCTCCTTGTATTTTTGTTAGCTGCTCTCACCTCAACCCCCCTGCTTTCCTTCCCCTGACCTATGTAAATAGCTTGTATAGTTGATCCCTAACTTACTATAATAATAATAAAAAAATCAGCGGGAGCCTTTCCCGCTGTCATTTGCCCTAGAAAAACATTTTAATGGTAAAAGTACATAAGATGAAGGAATCACCTGAAGACGGTTCAGAACGTATGTGTACTTCCCCCAAAGTTCTGGTCTACTTTCCACAAGGGAAAGATCCAGTACCCGGCGGATACACCAGACACCAAAACTAACAACCAGGGTAGCCTGCCAAACGCAGGTTTCACCACAACCGCGCATGCGCAGAAGATCAGCTGACAACAGATTCTCAGTTGTTTCTTGTGAAAGTCTCTCAGCTGCTGCAACTTGATCAATTAAATTTTCATCACAACCACCATTTTGCCTAAAGAGCCCTCCTGATCCTTCCAGTTTCAAGATATTCATGATGCAGAGCCTAAGAGATTGAAGAAGCTCTGCCTCACACTCTGTGTATGAGGAATCATCCTTTGTCATGCCACTTGATCTCTGGCCAGTGTTCACCTCGCTCTTATTCAATTCTGCACTTGACATACCAAACAGCTGTTCAAACGGTTGTTGGGCCCAAAGGGATGTATTGTTGGGGTTCATACGCAACTGCATAGAAAGGACATCTCTTTGGAGATTATGTTGTGAGCGCTCATTAAATGCAATTTGGGCTTTGGACCTGGCTGCCGACTCCACATATTGTAATCTCTCAGATGCCAGCTTACTTAGGTATGATTGATTTCCGCCAGCACCACCTAAATTTGCTTCGTTCAACGCAGCCTTTCTGGTTGCAGCAATTACTGCAGATATGTCAGGTGAACTGTGATACTTCTTTGAGTATCCAGGTGAGCCAACAATTTCACTTTCATCAACAGAGGTAGAATCATAATAAGGTCTCTCGACCGTTGCATTGAAGCGATTCATTGCTGGGCTTTGTGGAGAGTTAGCTCCCAGTGAACCCCGTAAATTTTGGTTGTGGGCATGCATAACAGGATCAGCATAGTTAAGAAAAGAATATTCAGATGACCTAGGAACCCGTCTTGGGTCCAGGGGGATGTTAGAGTGCTGATTTCTACTTGCATTCATCCCTCTCAAATATGCCAGCTGATATCCATGAATAGTAGCAGGCTGATAGGACTGATTATCAGAGTAAGATGGCATATTGAAATTTGAATAGTATTTTGCATTTGGCTCAAGTAAGCTGCTGCTTGAACTCGAAATGTCTGTATATGGTGAATTCATGCTCTGAGACCAGTTGGATGAACCCATTGGACCCATCTGATGCCCAGAACTCCAGTCTAGACTACGGATATCCTTATCACGGGACATTGAGTCCCACGAGTTCAGCGAGGTAGCTGATGCTCGCAGCGCATCTCTCATCAAGGGGCTCTTTGAAGCTTCAATGGTTTGGTTATCAGCCCTCGCAGCAGAATTAGCTGCTCTCAAGTCCAGTCCAAGCAAAAAGTTATACCTTTTTCCATTAGCATCTTGTGTAAGCTTACCATGATAATCAAAAAGATGCCCCCAGAACTCGTCAAGATGTGCTGCTAACTGCTTCCTTGCAGCACGGCCCAAACCAGACTGTGTCGAGAGGCTGCCACTGCCAGCATCAGAGTCTTTTCCCCTGCTGAAAGTAAGAGATGGTGGACCATCAGGATTGGAAGGTGCTCTGCTTCCAGCAGACTTCTCATGTTCCAAATTATCTGAGGCAACACTATCCTTGTCCCTGCAAACTTCTGCTACTACTTCAACATCTTTTTCAGTTGTGCTCTTCCTTTTGATGTTCTCTGCATGAATATGTTCTACTTCACTGGCTGTAGAAACCTTTGGTACCGACTCTGTCCAGTCAGCCACACAAACTGGTTTTGGCTCTTCATGGTAGACAGGTGGTGAGGGTTGAGCTTTAGGAGTACTCACTGCATAAGCAGTTGATTGTTGACTGTCAGGATCAGACTCTACAGTGGTGTCAGAACTTTCAGTATGCTCCAAAGCTGATTTCTGATGACTTTGATGACTTTCCATTGGATCCCTGAGAATAGCATCAGTAGAAGACCTTTGAACTTCTTCATGGGCAACATCTTCCAGAAAAACATCTTCTCTATGGTGAGTACTGCCCAATGGATCTCTCTGAGAGTGCATAGAGAACTCCACAGTTTCAGCTTCATTACTTGCAGACTTCAGTGGAGTAACAGCCAGGAACAGTGTAAACAGAAGACATGAACATGAAATTAGGACGATAAGAGTGTATGGAAGTACAACAGGGCTCCCGGTGTTCCCTTTCATGCTGTTTGTCCAGGTGCTATCACCAAACAGGATTTCTGCCTTGAAAATGATATTCGTAAATAGCATGAGAAGAAATGCGAGAAAGGCCAATATTTCAACAGATGAAGATATTCTGTAGTTGCCCATTATTGATCTTGACGAAGCAACCCGGAAAACAGGTATAACAGACGCAGGAAGGAGCATAGCCTGGATAACTGGACAGATGATAATTAACTGATATATCGCTTCTGAGCCCGCAACCTTTGCATAGTAGATTGTAGGAATCATGGCAAAAACCTTGAGTAGCAGATGATGTGCCGAAAGAGAAAGGTTTATACCAAAGAAATTCTCTACAATTGCATGGCTACCAATAATAGATGACAGTGAGACGATGTGGCTCGAAAGGAGAAGAACCATTAAGAACACAAGTGGCGCTGCAGGATTCATGAATATCTGCAGAAGACAAGATTCAGAAAAACTCAGAATATAACTTCAATGCAGGACTGAAATAAAAAAGGCAATATCGTAAATAATTCAATATGTGGGATAGGGAGGACATGTCAGATACAAGACTTAAAAGGTAAGTAGGAACTACAGAGAGGAAGACACTGACCTGGTTCATTAGCTCTACAACATCTTGGAAGGTCAGGAGCAGTGTATCACCGGATCCAACTGCTGCTGAGCTTATCAGAACATAGTTCACAAGAAAAACCCCAGAAAAAATAAATAAGATCGAAACAAGGTGGTCATGAAATAAGGCCCCAAGTGTAACAGGGGATCTTCTTTGAGCCTGCACATATGATATTCAAATTAACATAAACAAGGTAAAGGGGGTACAATATGCAGAGTACAAATTAAGCAAAATAAACTTATTTCTCGAATCAACAAATGAAGATGTACTTGATGTGTTATATAACTGTTTGTAAACACCAAAAACATGATGAATTTCCAGACCTCATAAGTCAAAGTCATAACCACATAGGGACAGGCTGCAGAATGCTGGTGTTTTAACTATCATTTTGTTTACTGAGAAGTCCAACTGATTTTCCATAAATCAAGTTGAGTTTTTCATCACACTTCATGTAAGTTAGCACGAACAGGTTTGCCTTTTCCTTTTGTGAGAAAACAAGAACATAAATTACATATCTTCTATCATGCCTTCGCACAGACGCACACAATTCTTTTAGGGATTAACAAACCACACCAGTATATCATACTACAAAGTCATCACTGGTAACAAGGACTCGGGATCTAAACTTATATAGCTTAGCGGGGTGTTTACAGACTAAGATTGATCTTGTCTAACAAAATGCAACATGGATACTGGTTAGTTAAGATTGTATGATAACTCTGCTGAGAGGGAGAGAATTGTGCTGTTCACAAGTATATGCCTAACGATTACCGGAAAAGGGGTATATACAAACCTTGCATGGGCCAACCTAGACTAACAGGCCTATACACGTGTACAAACTCAAGGTGGATCTGAGCGACCTAGTTTTACGGTACGAAGCTATGTTGGTATCCATTATGAGCGGTGAGCCTGTGAGAAATCTGTAACTTAAAAGTCTTGAAGGTCAAACAGCAAATACTGAAGATCGTTGACTGCTAAGAGTGAGAACGCATGAAGGCGCCATATCAAATTACTGGAAGGGAAAGCCTTACATTGGGCCAAACGGGCCTACAGACAACTGCACTTAAAAACTTCCAATGGAAGATAAGGTGTTATTGATGTGAAACAAGCACACCAAGAATTCCAACAGTTTGTACTTTTTCTGGTGATAAACCAGTTTTGTATCGTGTATGATGTATTTAGTACTGTCAGTGGTATAAGTTGATTCATCTCAAGAAAAAGGTGGCATAACTTGATTGACCAAATATGGAATGTCGTAAACACCATACACGGCACATCCCGAATTATATAAGTTTAAACACAGCCACACGAACTTGATATGGAACTGAAGACAAGTTTAAAAAAAATTAAGGGCCCCAAATGTAACTAATGCACCAAACTACCTGAATATCTTTCAAGTGACCATGAACAAGAAACACGGAAAGTACTTACTTGTACAAATGATGAATGAACATAGAAGTTGTGCGCTATTACATTTCCACCCAGAAGTGCCATGAGCGAGTAGGCACTTTCACCACTCAACTTGGGGAACATCACATCCATATCGAGAGGAACTCTTGGTTGACTGACCAATAAACCAAGCACGAAACAAACAAGTGCGAGACCTGCTATGCAGGCATTGAATATTCCAGCCATCTTCTTGTCCTGTAATGGGCAGAAGCAGGAGCCAAGTGCACGTAAGAATTTGAGAAGGTTTCTTGTACGAGATGCAGTTTTTATTAAAATTACCAGATGGGAGATCGCATATGGTAGTAGATTAACTGCAAAGCTTGCGAACCATATGCCTGTGACAAGGTCATCGTATTCGAATACAAGGTTAAACCCCATTGCAATACCTGATATCTGAAATAACCAAACATCACCGTCAGACCATCAAAATTTTGGAACTTGGGAACCAGTAACATCACATGCTTTGGCAAGTTAATGCATGTATCACATAGGCAAAGAAAATTTCCGGAATGAAGCACTGACAGAACATATAGATTTGTGAAAAGTGCCTAGACATACCATGGTAATCTCTGCAGTTAACAAGGACAGCAATGCCTGAACACCAAGGCCAACACATATTGGCTGACTGTACTCCTGGACGCATATCTTCATGTTCATGTAAAAGTATCGCAACAAAACAAAAATCAAATTCCCGTAGAACGAATTCGATGCATACAGCTGAATGATACAGAACAATAAAGGGCAACATTTATTTATTTATTTGAAAGGAAAAGGATTTATTTATTTGAAAGGAAACGGACAACATTTAGAAAGAGCTGAATTCTCTAAAGGTAAAAGGGAGCCAAAAAAGAGAGGAACTTTGGGTGGGTGATTGCTGGTTGCTGCCTGCGTGCGGCTGTGGGGTAATGCCTTTTGGCTTTGGAGGCGTGATTTTGCTCAAGTTTGCTACCTGCGTGCAGTTCTGGATAGTGTTCCTCTGGTTTTGGGGGCACTGATTATTCATGTACACTACCCAGCTTTACCTTTCAGTTTGTAAGAAACTTTGTGTCTTCGAATGGCCGGGTAACAAAAATTTACCTTTTGTCTTAAAAAACAAAGAAGAGCTTTGATTACATGGGAGCTATTGTATCATTGGAGATCACTGTCAATCGTATCTAGGTCATCCATGGCGACTCGCTAGAGCTGTTTGAATAACTTTGCAAAGCAAGACGAAGAAGGAAGCGAGGAGAGTGGTGGTTACCTGGGCAAGATTCTTGGTAGTGACCATGCCGATGCATATGGAGAGGTACTGGCAGAGGACGGCGGAGAAGTTGAAGAGCAGCACGAGCAGCACGAGATCATAGCCGAAGCGAGAGCCGGCGTCCACGGTGGTGACCCACTTGCCGAGGTCGATGTACCCAATCGAGATGAAGAGCGCCGGGCCAAGGGTGCGGAAAAGGTTGCTCCGGCCGCCGTCTTCGGCTCCCAGGGACTGTGCTAAGCTCCGGACGCCGTCCATGGCGGGCGGAGCGAGAAGAAGCGCGCTAGCAACGAACCCAGAGACGGCGGCGAGCAGGCGGGATCCCGGCTGGCACTAGACTAGCACATCCAGTGATCTGCGTGACGGGGAGGACGGATCGGATCGGGGGTCGCGGGCTTGGTTGCCTAGGGGCGCGGACTGGGATCGTGAGGAATGGCGGGGACGAGGGGAGGAGCGGAGCAGGACGAGGAGGAGAGGAG
>NC_041389.1:306042243-306062425 GCF_002162155.2 Triticum dicoccoides
GAGAGGGGAGGGGGGCGGGGTGGGGAGGGCGGAGAGGGAGGAGGGGAGGGGCAGGGGCATGGATGGAGAAGGGGGGGGGAAGAAGAGTGATGGTGGACTGATGGGAGATGGGTTCTTGGGGTCGGGGAAGATGGGGGAGAGGGAGATTGGAGGGGATTCTCTGTGGCTCAGCTGTGTCTGCCGGTGTCAGGTGAGGGATCTCGTGTGGCTGCTGCTGCTGCTTCCGTTGTTTTTACAATCATCTCCTCCTTTATTCATGCGTTAGAAGAGTAATATTGCTTACTTGGGATGATCACACTAGGGGTAGAATCTATCCATAATTTAGGAGGAGAAAACTCAGCTATCCTAGCTAACCCATGACAAGAAGAGCTGCCATCTAATTTTTTTTAAACACCTCCACGCTCTCAGAATTGATCTCAGTCTTGCTGCATCCCGCTGTACGAGCTAGATTCATGCCAAATCTAACCGGCGGTATCCTCTGTCGTGAAAGAATCAAAGCATATATCAATTTCTGCATTTGCAGCACCAATGAACTTCCAATTGTGATCCCAGAGCACTGCGCCAATTGATCCCTCAAGTGCATCCATATCCAACCCAACACCAACGTTTAGTTTCACATAACCATATCTTGGATTCACTCAACCGGCCACTCTCCGCATTGGTTTCGGACTGCATGAGATTATGAAATTTGTCGCAAGTCCTCTCACTATCAAATTTATTTGGGTTGCACTTTGAGTTTCTTCCCCATGGGTAAATTTTCGACGCTCATACGACAAATACCAAGATGCGGTTGCTGCTGTTTCTCTCAACTTGGGCAGACCTAATATATGAATCTCATGCTCCATCATACACATCAAGTGCTCTATTATAGCCTCACCGGTCTTGTCCACATCGAGCGCCTTTTTGATAATATCCTCGATGCCAAGCAACTTACAAACATCCTACGCAAGATTCATGCCAAATCTAACCACGATAGCCTCTCCCGTGGAAGAATCAAAGCATATGTCAACTTCGGCATTTGTAGCAGCAATGGACTTTCAATTGTGATCCCGGAGCACTGCGCCAACCGATCCCTTAAGTGTATCCATATCCAACTCAACATCAACGTTTAGTTTCACATAACCGTTTCTTGGCTTTACCCAACCAGTCACTCTCCGCATTGGTTTCGGACTGCATGAGATAATGAAATTTGCCTCCTCTCACCGCCAAATTTATTTGGAATGCCCTTTGAGTTTCTTCTCCATGGGTCAATTTTCTACGTTCATATCACAAATACCAAGCTGGGGTTGCCACTATTTCTCTCAACTTGCGCAGACCTAATATATGAATCTCATGCTACATCATACATATCAAGTGCTCTAGTATAGCCTCACCAACCCTGTCCACACATATCGCCCTTTTGATAATATCCTCGATGCAAAGCAACTTCCACACATCCGACGCAGGCTTGCACTCGAACAACGGGTACTTGATCTTATCAGGACCTAGTTTGCAAGTAGGACAACATGGATTTTGAGATGCTTGTTGGCTAGTACTGACCGGCACGGGACCACTCTATATAACGCCCTCCAGATAAAAGAATCTTAGTTGGACATCATAGGTTCCAAACTGAGTCCCATGTATCACTTTGGGTAGAAGGTCCTTCTGAATTCTATAACTTGTGGTCAAACTGGGATTGCCATACAACATGATAGGCTGAGCGCACTGTAAAGTCCCTGATTTTGTACAATTCCACGCCAGGAAATCTTTCATTTCATGCAAAGGAAGGGGTATTGCAAGGATCCGTTGGGCATCCATCTCCCAAAACATTTGCCTCACCAGTAGTTCGCCCCAATCGCCTAATGCAGGGTCTATAAGATCACTCACACGAGTCAGGAGGTTGTTAATCTAGTTGTAATCACCTTCCTTGATAGAGATTGTGGGATCCATTCATCCTCCAAATTTTGATTTTTCCACCAATCCCAGACTCTCCATATATGCCCAAGTTTCAGGGTTTCAACACCAGCCATAATACATTGCCAAGTATATGAAGCTTTGTTTTTCAAAGTTGCACACATAAGATCACCATTTGGGTAATATTTCTCCTTCAATATATGTGCACATAGGGAATCTCAATTATCAGTGAGACGACAAGCTTGTTTAGCCAATAATGCAAGGTTAAAGCAACGTATATCTCTAAATTCCACGTGCCTTTCTTCTTTAGTAAGCACATCTTCCACCATGCAAAGTAGTGCATCATCTTGTGAGTTACATCATCGCCCCACCAAAAAAGAGATATCGCATCTGTGATTCCTTTGTAATTTTTTAGGAATTTTGAAAATGGACATTGCATAAGTTGGTATAATGTGTGCTACTGATTTAATAAGGATCTCTTTGCCTCATCAAGACAGACATCTTTCCTTGTTGGGGAACGTAGTAATTTCAAAAAAATTCCTACGCACACGCAAGATCATGGTGATGCATAGCAACGAGAGGGGAGAGTGTGTCCACGTACCCTCGTAGACCGAAAGCGGAAGCGTTAGCACAACGCGGTTGATGTAGTCGTACGTCTTCATGGCCCGACCGATCAAGCACCGAAACTACGGCACCTCCGAGTTCTTGCACATGTTCAGCTCGATGACGTCCCTCGTACTCCGATCCAGCCGAGTGACGAGGGAGAGTTCCCTCAGCACGACGGTGTGGTGACGATGATGATGTTCTACCATCGCAGGGCTTTGCCTAAGCACCATTACGATATTATCGAGGAGGACTATGGTGGAGGGGGGCACCGCACACGGATAAGAGATCAATGATCAATTGTTGTGTCTATGGGGTGCCCCCCTCCCCCGTATATAAAGGAGTGGATGAGGGGGCCGACCAAGGGGGGTGGCGTGCCCTAGGGGGGAGTCCAACTCCCACCAGGAGTAGGACTCCCCCCTTTCCTATTAGGAGATGGAGAGGGAAGGAAGAGGAAGGAGGGAGGAAGGAAAGGGGGGGCGGCCCCCCTCCCAATTCGGATTGGGCTTGGGGGGGCTCCCTTGCTCCTTTCCCCTCCTTTCCACTAAGGCCCATTAAGGCCCATATACCTCCCGGGGGGGTCCGATAACCTCCCGAAGCTCCGGTATTGTCCCAATCTCACTCGGAACCTTTCCGGTGTCCAAATATAGTCGTCCAATATATCGATCTTCATGTCTCGACCATTTCGAGACTCCTCGTCATGTCCGTGATCACACCCGGGACTCTGAACAACCTTCGGTACATCAAAACACATAAACTCGTAATATAACCGGCATCTTACTTTAAGCGTGCGGACCCTACGGGTTCGAGAACTATGTAGACATGACCGAGACACGTCTCCGGTCAATAACCAATAGCGGAACCTGGATGCTCATATTGGCTCCTACATATTCTACGAAGATCTTTATCGGTCAAACCGCATAACAACATACATTGTTTCTTTTGTCATCGGTATGTTACTTGCCCGAGATTCGATCATCGGTATCTCAATACCTAGTTCAATCTCGTTACCGGCAAGTCTCTTTACTCGTTATGTAATGTATCATCTCGTAACTAACTCATTAGCTACATTGCTTGCAAGGCTTATAGTGATGTGCATTACCGAGAGGGCCCAGAGATACCTCTCCGACAATCGGAGTGACAAATCCTAATCTCGAAATGCGTCAACTCAACAAGTACCTTCGGAGACACCTGTAGAGCACCTTTATAATCACCCAGTTACGTTGTGACGTTTGGTAGCACACAAAGTGTTCCTCCGGTAAGCGGGAGTTACATAATCTCATAGTCATAGGAACATGTATAAGTCATGAAGAAAGCAATAGCAACACACTAAACGATCAAGTGCTACACTAACGGAATGGGTCAAATCAATCACATCATTCTCCTAATGATGTGATCCCGTTAATCAAATGACAACTCATGTCTATGGTTAGGAAACTTAACCATCTTTGATTTATGAGCCAGTCAAGTAGAGGCATACCAGTGACACTATGTTAGTCTATGTATTCACACATGTATTGTGTTTCCGGGTAATACAATTCTAGCATGAATAATAAACATTCATCATGATATGAGGAAATAAATAATAACTTTATTATTGCCTCTAGGGCATATTTCCTTCATTCCTTCCAACCATTAAGTCTCGCACTAACCGGTCAATCAAATACTAGAAACTCTCACTTTTATCAAGTCCAACTATAGCTGGCAATCCCAAATATTTGTCATTCAATGCCTCCGTAATAATATCGAGAGAGGAGCAAACCTCGGCCTTCATATTCACATATGTTCTTGGACTAAAAAAAATACTAGCCTTGTCCACACTAACTGTTGGTGCAATTCTTGCCCTCCTATGTTTTGGAAATTGTTGACAAAAACAGGCATGGATTGATTTGTTTGCTAGTGCATAGAGAGAGAATGGTCCATGCAGAACCGAAGGAGAATGCTAACTTTGGTGTCAAGTTCGAGGAACTTCACCGAAGGTAAAAGGATCGAGAAGAGGGGTCTAGAGGGGGGTGATTAGACCCTTAACAAGCAAAAGTAGCAGTTTTTAAATTCTTCAAGTTAAGGCTGAGATATAGCACAAGTTTAAGCATTCACGATACATTTCAAGCAAGCATGACAAGAATATATGCAGCGGAAAGAGTTAAGCATGCTAATTGCAAGAAAGTAAAGGGATGGGATTGGAGTGTGCAAACGCAATGAAGACATGGAGATTTTTGGCGTGGTTCCGATAGGTGGTGCTATTAATTGTACATCCACGTTGATGGAGACTTTGCCAAATTGGCAAAATTCGGTGCTATCACAATCATAGTATCCGCTAAGTTCACGGGCTGGAGATAAGCAGACTCGAATCACTGACATCCGCCACAGGGTAAACCACCGCCTCTCAGCCCTCCCCAACGAGTTCTACCATAGAGGCCGCGGTGGGTGGGTTCAGCTCGATCAACTGGGATAGGAGCAACCCACGAAGGGTAACGGTCACGTGAGTCCTTGGAGGGCTCCACCCACGAAGGGTCCACGAAGAAGCAACCTTGTCTATCCCACCATGGCCATCGCCCACGAAGGACTTGCCTCACTCGGGTAGATCTTCATGAAGTAGGTGATCTCCTTGCCCTTATAAACTTCTTGGTTCAACTCCACAACTTGACGAGGCTCCCAAGCGACACCTAACCAATATAGGAGACACCACTCTCCAAAAGGTAATAGATAGTGTGTTGATGATGAACTCCTTGCTCTTGTGCTCCAAATGATAGTCTCCCTGACACTCAACTCTCTCTCACAGATTTGGATATGGTGGAAAGGTGATTTGAGTGGGAAGCAACTTGGGGAAGGCTAGAAATCAAGATTCTTGTGGTAGGATTGGAATATCTTGATCTCAACACATGAGTAGGTGGTTCTCTCTCAGAAAATGTATGGTGGAAGTGTAGGCATGTTATGATGTCTCTCTCACATATGGAGAAGGGGGTGGAGGGGTATATATAGCCTCCACAAAAAATCCAACCGTTACACACATTTGACCCATCTCGGTGAGCCCGAATAGCTAAACTCGATGGGACCGATTAGTTCAAAATGTGAATGTTAGGAATCTCGGTGGGACCGACTGGAACAACTCGGTGGGACCGATGTGCTAGGGCTTTAGGGCAAACATCATCTCGGTGGCACCGATTGCATCAACTCGGTGAGACCAAAGTGAAGCAATAAGGCAACAGAGAGAATGGCAAGCCAACTCGATGAGACCGATTGGATAACTCGGTGGACCGTAATAAATGCAACAAATCACAGAGCGTTGGCAAGGCCATCTCGGCGAGACCGAGACCCGTATCGGTGAGATCGAACTGTTAGGATTCTGGCAGTGGCTATGTCATATGAACTTGTTGGTGCCGGATAGGAAGAATCGATGGGGCTGAGTTGGAGTTTAGGGTTTTGACATATTTGGATGGATAATGGTTGAGGGCTTTGGAGAAATATCACAAAGCATTTGAGCAAGCAAGCCATAAAGTAACACCTCATCCTCCTTTAATAGTATTAGCTTTCCTATGGACTCAATGTGATCTTGGATCACTAAAACAAAGATGAAGAGTCTTGAGCTTTTGTCAGTGCATGTCCTTTAGCACTATAAAGGGGTTCCACATCCTCTTGTCCTTTCCACGCCATTGTTGAACTTGTCTTAAATACACTACATAAACACATTAGTTCAACCAAAGATATGTTGACATTAATTACCAAAATCACCCAGGGAGCACTTGTGCTTTCAGAAGGATATTTGAGATATAGAGATGTTGTGTCATATCTCTCTAAGCCGTTTTGGCAAGCAGATTGATGCGAACAAGTTGACCCCTTAAAATTTGTTGCTACTATGAAGCAATTGGTTCGGAGGTGGCCCGAAGGAAAGAGACTGAGAAGTTCGAAGACAAAGCAAAGACGTAGAATTCTATTCGTTGTTCTTCTTCTCTTTCTTAAGTCTTAGGACCTCTGTACTATTAAGAGGGGTATAGGTTCTCGAAGCTTAGATCCGCTGTGATGCTTAGCCCAAACCTATGAAAGTTGTGAGAGAAATATGTTTGTGTTCCGAGCAAATACTTGCTAGCAAGAGACTGTGATCTTCTTCGATGTGAGAGATTTGTCTTAGACCGAAGAGTTAGCATTACTTGTTCCTCAAGTAATGTTACCATTTCTTTGAAAATCTAATGTTGCAAACGTGATAGTTTGCCATTGGCTGGACCGTATGTCCATAATGGTCATTTCCCATCAGGGAAGGCCGCGGCTATAAATAGCCACTCTGCTTAAGATTTTTTAGAACATTAATTGAGCATTCCCTCTCTGAGTGATTTGAGTTTAAAATCCACCATGAGAAACCCAAGATCCAAAACTTAGATGATGGTTGAGCATCACAGTAGTTATGAGTCAGAGTTCTGTTACCTAATAATCTTGAGAGCTGCGCACTCTCTAGACGGATAGGTGTCGGCTTGAGTGTCAAAGAGTTGTTGCTTCACCAAGAAAGATCTTCAGCAACCAAGAGTGATTGTGGTTCGCGAAGAAAGTCTGTCGAAGGCTTAGAGATCGCCGATAAGCATCTACCACGAGTGAAATCAACTGGAGTCTAATCAGCTCCTACTTGAAGGAGAATAGGATGGAGAGAGGTTTGCTCCTGTGTTCAATCACAAGTCCCTCCAACCAGATGTAGTCCTTTGGCAGAAGGGTGAACTGGTCTACCAAACACACGTGTCGCCTTCGAGCACTTCTCGTTCTTTCCACTCGGTGTGAATTTCTTTCATAGATTATTGATAACCCACAAGTATAGGGGATCACAACAGCTTTCGAGGGTAGAGTATTCAACCCAAATTTATTGATTCAACACAAGGGGAGCCAAAGAATATTTGCAAGTATTAGCAGCCGGGTTGTCAATTCAACCACACCTGGAGATTAATTATATGCAGCAAAGTGATCAGTAGCATAGTATGATAGTTTTGATAGTAGTAGAAACAACAATAGTAACAGTAACAATGATAGCAATGATTTTGTAGCAAGTGTAACAGTAACAATAGAGTAGTAACGTAGCAAAAACAATATAAGAGAAATTCGTAGGCATTGGATCGGTGAATTTGTTGGATGATATTCATCATATAACAGTCATAACCTAGGGTGATACGGCACTAGCTCCAGTTCATAAATATAATGTAGGCATGTATTCCGTATATAGTCATACGTGCTTATGGAAAGAACTTGCATGACATATTTTGTCCTACCCTCCCGTGGTAGCGGGGTCCTATTGGAAACTAAGGGATATTAAGGCCTCCTTTTAATAGAGAACCGGAACAAAGCATTAACACATAGTGAATACATGAACTCCTCAAACTACGATAAACACCCTAAATACCCCCGACTACTGCCACTCTAGGGTTTACAGATCATAACACGTAATAGGTGAATATAACTTGCAAGATCGGATTTAGAACATGGATATAATGGTGATAACATAAACGGTTTAGATCTGAAATCATGGCACCTGGGCCCAAAGTGACAAGCATTAAGCATGGCAAAGTCATCAACATCAATCTCAAAATATAGTGGATACTAGGGATTAAGCCCTGACAAAACTAACTCGATTACATGATGAATCTCATCCAACTCCTCACCGACCAACGAGCCTATGAAGGAATTACTCACTTCCGGTGGGGAGCATCATGGAATTGGCGATGAAGAAGGGTTGGTGATGACGAAGATCGAAGATCCCCCTCTTCAGAGCCCCAAACGGACTCCAGAGCTGGCCTCCTGATGAAGAACAGGAGGTGGCTGCGGCTCCGTCTCGTGAAACGCGATAATTCTTTCTCCTTGATTTTTTCTCCGAAAATGTGAATTTATAGCGTTGGAATCAGGGTCTGCAGGGCCACCAAGTGGGGACAACCCACCTGGCACGCCAGGAGGGGGGCGCACCCTGGTGGCCCGTGCTCACCCAGGGGCCCCCCTCCAGTGGTCCTTGGCTAAAGTATTTTTCTTCTATTCCATAAAAATTCTCCAAAAAGTTTTGTGCCATTCCGAGAACTTTTATTTCTGCACAAAAACAAAACCATGGTAATTCTGCTGAAAACAGCGTCAGTCCGGGTTAGTTTCATTCAAATCATGCAAATTAGAGTCCAAAACAAGTGGAAAAGCGTTAGCAAGAGTAGATACGACGGAGACGTATCAACTCCCCCAAGCTTAATCCTTTGCTTGTCCTCAAGCAATTTAGTTGATAAACTGAAAGTGAAAAATAAAAACTTTTACGAACTCTTTTGCTCTTGTTTACATAAATAAGCTTAAGTAGCACCTAGGTTTTCAGCAAAGATCATGACTAACCATTTCAACAATAACTCTTAAAAATTATATTAACTCATATCAATGGCATAATCAAGTAACGAGAAATAATAAGATATCTCAAATGACAACACTTTGTCAAAACAATCATGATATAATATGACAATAGTGGTATCTCGCTAGCCCTTTCTGAGACCGCAAAACATAAATGCAGAGCACCTCCAAAGTTCAAGCAGCGACTAAACATTGTAATTCATGGTAGAAAAGATCCAGTCATGATGCACCCATCATTAGCTATACACAATGCATGAAGATGACAATAGTGCTCTCAGGGTCTGGTGCTTATTTGAGAAGGTGATGACACAACATAAAAGTAAATAGATAGTCCCTTCATAGAGGAAGCAGTGATTTGCAGCGGTGCCAGAGCTCAAAATTTTAAAACAGAGGTAAATGAAATTTTGAGAAATGCACCCTTCTTGTTTACTTCGCGACCATTAGTTATCGGTACCTTCCATGCTAAACACATTAGTGGCGGTTCCCAAACGATAAAAAGTAAATGTTTACTCCCCCACCACCAACAAATACACTCCACGGCTAACCGAATCCACGTGTACCGTCCATACCAACAACAATCCTGGGGGTTTTGTTTAATTATTTGCAATTTTGAATTCGGGACTGGGAATCCCTATTACCGCCCCTCCCGTGCAAGGATGAGTGAATAAACACTCATCATGAGAATAACCCTCTTAGCATGGAAGATACTGACTACCTCCTGTCACTCTATGAACAATCCAGGCATACAAAAAGGATATTTATTTGAAGTTTTTAGAGGTGGCACATGCAAATTTACTTGGAACGGCAGGGTAATAGAGCATATAGGTAGGTATGGTGAACTCATCTAGAATAACTTGGGTTTCAAGGTTTTGATGCACAAGCAGTATTCCCACTTAGTACAGGCGAAGGCTAGCAAATAGGTTGAGAAGCGGCCTGCTAGAGAGCAAAAATGGTCATGAACATGCATTATGCATAAGTAACATTGGATACTAGCATGAGTAGGATATGAACACCATGAACATATCATAGAGGCTATGTTGGTTTTGATTCAACTACATGCATGAACATGTGCCAAGTCAAGCCACTCGAAAACATTCAGAGATGGATACCATATCATCATACTACATCACAATCATTTTAATGCAATGTTGACATCCAAGATAAATCATTATCCACTCCTAGCTACTTAAGCATATCATGAGAAACTATAATCTCTAAGGGTCATTGCAAACATGTTTAATCATAATAGGCTGAATCATGGATATTAGGTTAAACATATTTACAAAAACATAACAAGTTGAGTTCATACCCGTTTCTCCCTGCCACAGCCGGTTCATCAAATATCGTCATTATTGCGTTTCACTTGCACGACTGAATGATATGAAAATAATAATAGTGCAAGAGTGTCGTGGACTAAGTTGCAATCTGCAAACATTTTATTCAAACGGAGAAGACAAGGTAATATGGGCTCTTTGTTAGATCAACAATAATGCATATGGGAGCCACTCAACATTTTCATCGTGGTCTTCTCCTCGGTATGATTCAATGAAAAGACAAGAATTTCAAAGAAACACACTGAAATGTTTTTGGGTTTTTTAGTTTTTTCCAAAGGAAAGAAAATGAAAATAGGAAAAACAAAAATGAGAAAAACTATTTATACGGGAAAGCTCCCAACAAGCGCGAAGAAGAATCATCTTTTTGGGTTTTCTTTTAATACTACAACTAATTAAACTAGAAAGAAAAACCGAAAAGAAGCAGGAAATATTTTTGTATTTTCTCAAAGTTTTTCAAACGCACAAGAAGAAAGCGAGAAAATGAATCTAGCATGGACAGTAGTGTGGGCACCGACAACTGAAATGAAATGTGTAAACATGAATGTAATGTCGGTGGAAACACGTAGTCCCCCAAGCCTAGTATTTTGGCCTAACTTGGTAATCACCTTCAGTAGCCTGCGTAGTAGTTGGAGTGGTAGCTCACGGGAGCTCTAGGTGCAACCTCCTCAGCGCACTGAGCAGCTACAACCTCTACATTGTGCGCGCGAGCCTCTCTCTCAAGAACAAAATACCTTCCCTTGCTGTGAACATCAAAGAGAGCAGGCACAAGCAAAAAGGTGTCCACAACGGACTTTTTATTAAACAGTAGGTTATATGTATAATTATGGGTTTCACCAGTAAGGAACTTATGGCGTTCCATGGCATCAAAGTCTAAGTACTGCGTGGGTAGAATAGGGTTATAAGGCCCAGGTGAAACACCCAGCTCCCTTGCTAAACGTGTGGCATAAATCCCACCATAAAAATATCCACTACCAGCTTGTGTTGCAACCTGCGTGCAACAATCGCTCCAAGGTTATAACATTTGACACCGGTGAGAGCAGTGTGTATGAGGCTTAAGTCAGGAGCACAAGGTGTACTACAATCTTATTTGCCTATAATGCCTTTTTCCATTAAATAGTGCAAAGTATTGAATTGATGGAAAATGAATGCTCTTTATTCTACCTTGGGTCACTCCTCTAGTCTCACGGTAGAAAAGGCTAGTCAAGAATATCTCATACTCATATCTTGGTGGTTCATCCAGCGAACCCCAAAATGGAAATTTGCAGTAGTTAGAAAATGTTTCTAGAGGTAAAGTAAATGGATTGTCATACAGTTTAAATGACACTCTAGACTCACGAGGATGGAATTCCTTGGTAAATGATTCAGTGAGGCTGAGATGTTTTGCACTTATCTTCGATGTAGGGACCGAGCTCGGCATTGTGGATATATTGATCAAATTCTTCTTTAATACCGGCCATGATCATGAAATCGTTGCACGGCCATAGACATGATTTGGTAGCGGCATCTCGTATAGAATTTGCACTTGGTTCAACATAAGACCCACGAACTGAGCTGCTACTAGAAGATGCCTCCGAGGACCTCCTCCTCGAAGAACTCCTTCCAAAGAGGTTCATCATATTTGTGTACAATTTTCTGAAAAAAAATTGGGTCATGAAAATTTTTGTCAACAAAACTTCACAAGATTGATAACAACTACTCACAGGGATGCATAGAGGCCATATCAAGCATTCAAACTACTTAGAACTCTAGGAATTCAATATGCAAGCTCATCTACAGTAGCACCAAGAGTAGCTAATTATTCAAAATATAAACCACTAAAGCAAAAACTAATTGGACCAATGGAGGAGTCACATACCAAGTAGCAATCCCCCAAAACAGTTTCGCAAATGGTTCGAGCAAAGAGATCGAAATCCGCGGGTTTGAGAGCAAGAACACGAGAGAGGGAGAGAGCAATGGTGAATTTTTTGTGGAGGTAGGTGATGACATGGGCTAAAGAGATAAGTGAGGGGGCCCATGTAGGGACCACAACCCACCAGGGCGCACCTGGGGCTGCTGGCGCTCCCAGGTGGGTTGTGCCCACCTAGTGCACCCCCCTCTGATGTTATTTGCATCAAAAAAATCAGAAATATTCAGAAAAAGTCATATTAAATTTTCAGAGCATTCTGGGAACTTATATTTTTGGGTCATTTTTTATTGCATGGGAAATTTAGAAAACAGATAAAACATGGCATTATATTTTATTTAACTAAGAAAAACAGAAAATAAAAGGTAAGGGCAGAAGGTAGTGCTTACTAAATTCATCAACTTCATACCTCTCTAAAATGATCCGTTAATAAGGTTGATCAAGTCTTATTAACAACCACTTTCGATTAGCATGAAACGGAAGAACTTTTGTAAAACACTAAGTTACCTCAGCGGGGATATGCATGTCCCCAACAGTAAGCATTTCATATTTCTTTTTGGCAGTAGGTAGAGGTAGTTGAAAACTTCCAATAGTGATTGTCGGAGATTTGTCAATAACATTAATAGCATTCACTTGGAATTGTTTATTCGGAAAGTGCACCATATGCTCATTACCATTGATATGAAAAGTGACCTCGCTTTTATTGCAATCAATAACATCCCCTGCAGTATTCAAAAAGGGTCTACCAAGGATAATCGACATGTTGTCGTTCCTGGGCATCTCAAGTATAACAAAGACGGTTAAGATAATAACGTTTGCAACAACAACTGGCACATCGTCACAAATACCGATAGGTATGGCAGTTGATTTGTCAACCATTTGCAAAGATATTTCAGTAGGTGTGAGTTTATTCAAATCAAGTCTTTTGTATAAGAGAAAGGCATAACACTAACACCAGCTCCTAAATCACACAAAGCAGTTTTCACATAATTTATTTTGATGGAGCAAGGTATAGTTGGTGTTCTCGGATCTCCAAGTTTTTTAGGTACTCCATCCTTAAAAGAATAATTAGCAATCATGGTGAAGATTTCAGCTTTCAGTAATTTTCTCTTATTGGTGATGATGTCTTTCATATACTTTGCGTAAGGGGCCATTTTTAAGATATCCGTCAAGCGGGTACGCAAAAAGACTGGCTTAATCATTTCAGCATAGTGATGTCTACTATGCAACCTTATTATTGTAGATGTTCTTGGGCCGCCAAGTGCAGAGGTTTGTAGGACAGTAGCAGATTTCCCTCAAGTGGATGACCTAAGGTTTATCAATCCGTGGGAGACATAGGATGAAGATGGTCTCTCTCAAACAACCCTCCAACCAAATAACAAAGAGTCTCTTGTGTCCCCAACACACCCAATACAATGGTAAATTGTATAGGTGCACTAGTTCGGCGAAGAGATGGTGATACAAGTGCAATATGGATGGTAGATATAGGTTTCTGTAATCTGAAATTATAAAAACAGCAAGGTAGCAAGTGGTAAAAGTGAGCGTAAACGGTATTGCAATGCTTTGAAACAAGGCCTAGGGTTCATACTTTCACTAGTGCAAGTTCTCTCAACAAGGATAACATAATTAGATCATATAACAATCCCTCAACATGCAACAAAGAGTCACTCCAAAGTCACTACTAGCGGAGAACAAACAAAAAGATTATTGTAGGGTACGAAACCACCTCAAAGTTATTCTTTCCGATCAATCCATTGGGCTATTCCTATAAGTGTCACAAACAACCCTAGAGTTTGTAGTAAAATAACACCTTAAGACACAAATCAACCAAAACCCTAATGTCACCTAGATACTCCAATGTCACCACAAGTATCCGTGGGTATGATTATATGATATGCATCACACAATCTCAGTTTCATCTATTCAACCAACCCAAAGAATTTCAAAGAGTGCCCCAAAGTTTCTATCGGAGAGTAAAGACAAAAACATGTGCCAAACCCTATGCATAAGTTCACAAGGTCACTAAACCCACAAGTTGATCACCAAAACATACATCAAGTGGATCAATAGAATACCCCATTGTCACCACGGGTATCCCACGCAAGACATACATCAAGTGTTCTCAAATCCTTAAAGAGTCAATCCGATAAGATAACTTCAAAGGGAAAACTCAATCCATTGCAAGAGAGTACAGGGGGAGAAACATCATAATATCCAACTATAATAGCAAAGCTCGCGATACATTAAGATCGTGCCAAATCAAGAACGAGAGAGAGAGAGAGAGAGAGAGATCAAACACATAGCTACTGGTACATACCCTCAGCCCCGAGGGTGAACTACTCCCTCCTCGTCATAGAGAGCACCGGGATGATGAAGATGGCCACCGGTGATGATTCCCCCTCCGGTAGGCTGCCGGAACAGGGTCCCGATTGGTTTTTGGTGGCTACAGAGATTTGCGGCGGCGGAACTCCCGATCTAGGTATCTTTCTGGAAGTTTGGGTATTTATAGGAGGGTTTGGCGTTGAGAACAAGTTAGGGGGACCCTCGAGGAGTCCACGAGGCACAGGGGCGCGCCCTAGGGGGTGGGTGCGCCCCCTGAGGAGTCCTGGATTAAGGGGTCGTCGGACGGCCGGACTATTAACATGGGTCGGACTGTTGGGCTATGACGATAGAAGATAGAAGACTTCCTCCCGTGTCCGGATGGGACTCTCCTTGGCGTGGAAAGCAAGCTTGGCGATTCGGATATGTAGATTTCTTCCTCTGTAACCGACTTTGTACAACCCTAGTCCCCTCCGGTGTCGATATAAACCGAAGGGTTTAGTGTGTAGAGACAATCATAATCATATAGGCTAGACTTCTAGGGTTTAGCCATTACGATCTCGTGGTAGATCAACTCTTGTAATACTCATATTCACCAAGATCAATCAAGCAGGAAGTAGGGTATTACCTCCATAGAGAGGGCCTGAACCTGGGTAAACATCGTGTCCCCTGCCTCCTGTTACCATCCGACCTCAGACACACAGTTCGGGACCCCCTACCCGAGATCCGTCGGTTTTGACACTGACATTGGTGCTTTCATTGAGAGTTCCGCTACGTCGTCACCAAAAGGTTTGATGGCTTCATCAATCATCTACAACAACGCAGTCTAGGGGAGATTTTCCTCCCTGGACAGATCTTCGTATTCGGCGGCTTCGCACTGCGGGCCAACTCGCTTGGCCATCTAGAGCAGATCGACAATTATGCCCCTAGCCACCAGGTCAGGTTTGGAAGCTTGAATTACGTGGCCGATATCCGCGGAGACTTGATCTTCAACGGATTCGAGCCCATGACGGCCACTCCCTGCCACCACGATGAACATGACCTAAATAGGTCATCGGGCTGTGCTCGGGAGATAGCACCTATAACCGCTTTGTCCCTAGATCCGGAGCAGATTGCGCCATCCGAGGACGGGATGCTTAACCCCGCCACGGAAGCCGCAGACTCAGCGGTGTTGGACACACACACAGACCCAACCTCGAGCGGGGCCTGTGTCATCGGAGCCCCGGATTCGTCTCCGGACATAAGTTTTGAACCACGTGCATCCACGCCCATCGAACCTGATCAGGCACTGATCGTCGAGTTCAGCTCCACGGACATCTTCCGGCACTCACCTTTAGGCGATGTGCTAAATCGTTAAAATCCCTCTCCTTGTCAGTGGACTCATAGCTGAACTATATCCGGCTTGAATTGGAAGCTGACGACGAAGAATTTTGCTTCCCACCCACCACCCACTTTATAGCCACTGTCGAAGACTTAACCGACACGCTCGATTACGGCTCCGAAGACATCGAAGGTATGGACGATGATGCCGGAGAGGAGCAGGCACAAAAACCACCGCACATAGGGCGGTGGATGACTACATCCTCATACGATATATACATGGTGGACACACTTAAAGAGAAGGAGGCCAACGGTGATAAGGATAAACCTATCGATGAACCTCCCAAGCGTCGGCGTCAGAAGTGCTGACCTCGATCCGGCAAAAGGAACAACAACAACATTGTCACTAACGACGGTGATCCAGCGTTGGAGCAGGACGAGCGAGAGGACGACGAACACAGTCTGGGGCTGTTGTCTGACCACAGCGATGCCGAAGATAGCAATTATCAACCTGTCTCTGAAGAGGAGGTCAGCCTGGGCGACAACAAATTTGTCGTCCCAGAAGAACCTTTAGAACAAGAACGTCTCCATCAAAGGCTTATCGCCACTGCAAGGAGCCTGAAGAAGCGGAAGCAGCGGCTCACAACCGCACATGATATGCTCAATGACAGATGGAAGGAAGTGCTAGACGCTGAGGAAAAATATGGCTGTAATCGCCAAACAAAGGGCTACCCTAAGCGTAAACTGCTGCCCGAATTCGACGACGAGGCTATTGCGCCTATACTGCTGAAGAACAATACTGCCGACAAGCCGGACCGACCACCTCGTGGACGAGACAGAGTGGCTAGCAATGCCGTACACAAGCCGGTACCCCCTCACCGTAAAAGAAGGGGGGCTGCAGCTCAGGACCAGAAACACGATCTACGTGAGGACCTGGACAAAAAGACTGGTAAGGCCAGATCCATCTACGGATCCAGGGACCGTGCCCCCACACGGGACTGCGGCTATCAAGCCAAATATGCCGGTCATATACCAGTTCAGAGCCGATACCAAACATTACAACCATCAAACCCATGCCATGACACAACCAAATACAGGGGTGCTGCACACCCCCTGTGCTTCACCGATGAGGTGCTGGATCATGAATTTCTAGAAGGGTTTAAACCCGTAAACATCGAGGCATATGATGGAATGACGGATCCTGCGGTCTGGATAGAAGACTTTATTCTTCACATCCACATGGCTCGCGGAGATGATCTCCACGCCATCAAATACTTACCCCTCAAGCTGAAAGGACCAGCTCGACACTGGCTGAAAAGCCTCCTAGAAAATTCCATTGGAAGTTGGGAAGAACTTGAGGATGCTTTTCGGGCCAATTTTCAAGGGACCCATGTCCGGCCCCCGGATGCTGACGATCTAAGTCACATAATCCAACAACCCGGGGAATCAGCCCGCAAGCTTTGGAATCGGTTTCTCACTAAGAAGAACCAAATCGTCGATTATCCAGACGCTGAAGCCTTAGCAGCTTTCAAGCACAGTGTCGGGGACGAATGGCTAGCTAGACACCTTGGCCAAGAAAAGCCAAGGACAATGGCAGCCCTAACTGCACTCATGACCCATTTTTGCACGGGCGAGGACAGCTGGTTAGCCCGTAGTAGCACCAGCGAGCCTGGCACATCCGAAGCCAAGGATGGAAATGGAAAGCCACGACATAACAAAAACAAACATCGAAACAATGCTGGAGGCCCAGATGATACAACAGTAAATGCCAGATTCAGTGGCTCCAGACCCGGTCAGTGGAAGAAACCATTTAAAGGCAACAAAGATGGTCCATCCAGCCTAGACAAAATATTAGACAGGAACTGCCAGATCCATGGCACCCCTGCTAACCCCGTGAACCATACCAACCACAGTTGTTGGGTCTTCAAGCAGGCCGGCAAGCTCACCGCCGAACACAAGGGGAAGGGGCTACTACGTCTTGAGCTTGCGTTGGTTTTACTCGAAGAGGAGAGGGTGATGCAGCAATAGTAGCGTAAGTATTTCCCTCAGTTTTTGAGAACCAAGGTATCAATCTAGTAGGAGGCTCCTCAAAAGTCCCACGCACCTACACAAACAAACAAAGAACTTGCAACCAACACAATAAAGGGGTTGTCAATCCCTTCACAGCCACTTGCGAAAGTGAAATCTAATAAAGATAGTAAGATAAGATAAATATATTTTTGGTATTTTATAATACAGATGCAAAAAGTAAAGATGCAAATAAAAGTAGATTGGAAGCAAATATGATAAGAGATAGACCCGGGGGGCATAGGTTTCACTAGTGGCTTCTCTCAAGATAGCATAAGTATTACAGTGGGTGAACAAATTACTGTCGAGCAATTGATAGAAAAGCGAATAGTTATGAGATTATCTAGGCATGATCATGTATATAGGCATCACGTTCATAACAAGTAGACCGACTCCTGCCTGCATCTACTACTATTACTTCACACATCGACCGACTTATGCCTGCATCTAGAGTATTAAGTTCATAAGAACAAAGTAACGCATTAAGCAAGATGACATGATGTAGAGGGATAAACTCAAGCAATATGATATAAACCCCATCTTGTTATCCTCGATGGCAACAATACAATACGTGCCTTGCAACCCTTTTTGTCACTGGGTAAGGACACCACAAGATTGAACCCAAAGCTAAGCACTTCTCCCATGGCAAGAAAGATCAATCTAGTAGGCCAAACCAAACTGATAATTCGAAGAGACTTGCAAAGATAACTCAATCATACATAAAGGAATTTAGAGAAGATTCAAATATTATTCATAGATAAACTTGATCATAAACCCACAATTCATCGGATCTCGACAAACACACTGCAAAAAGAGTTTACATCGAATAGATCTCCACAAGAGAGGGGGAGAACATTGTATTGAGATCCAAAAAGAGAGAAGAAGCCATCTAGCTAATAACTATGGACCCGTAGGTCTGTGGTAAACTACTCACAACTCATCGGATGGGCAAGGATGTTGATGTAGAAGCCCTCCGTGGTCGATTCCCCCTCCGGCAGAGTGCCGACGAAGGCTCCAAGATGAGACCTCGTGGATACAGAAGGTTACGTTGGTGGAAATTGTGTTTTGTCCGCCTCCTGGATGTTTTCGGGGTATGTAGGTATATATAGGAGGAAGAAGTACGTCGGTGGCCGCCCGAGGGGCCCACAAGACAGGGGGCGCGCCCTATAGGGGGGGGGGGCTCCTATCTCGTGGGAGCCTCGGTAGCTTCTTGACTTGCACTCCAAGCCCTCTGGATCACGTTCGTTCCAAAAATCACGCTCCCAAAGGTTTCATTCCGTTTGGACTCCGTTTGATATTCCTTTTCTTCGAAATACTGAAATAGGCAAAAAAAACAGCAATATGGGTTGGGCCTCCGGGTAGTAGGTTAGTCCCAAAAATGATATAAATGTGTAAAATAAAGCCCATAAACATCCAAAAGGGGTAATATAATAGCATGGAACAATCAAGAATTATAGATATGTTGGAGACGTATCAAGCATCCCCAAGCTTAATTCCTGCTCGTCCTCGAGTAGGTAAATGATAAAAAAGAAATTTTTGATGTGGAATGCTACCTAGCATAATTTATATTGTAATTTTCTTTATTGTGGCATGAATGTTCAGATCCAAATGATACAAAATAAAAGTTCATATTGACATAAGAAATAGTAATACTTCAAGCATACTAATCAAAGTAATCATGTCTTCTCAAATTAACATGGCTAAAGAAAGTTATCCGTACAAAATCATATAGTCTAGTTGTTGCTCTATCTTCATCACACAAAGTATTTAATCATGCACAACCTCGATGACAAGCCAAGCAATTGTTTCATACTTTAATAATCTCAAACTCTTTCAACTTTCATGCAATACATGAGCGTGAGCCATGGACATAGCACTATATGTGGAATAGAATGGCGATTGTGGAGAATACAAAAAGGAGAAGATAGTCTCACATCAACTAGGCGTATCAACGGGCTATGGAGATGCCCATTAATAGATATCAATGTGAGTGAGTAGGGATTGCCATGCAACAGATGCACTAGAGCTATAAATATAAGAAAGCTCAACAAAAGAAACTAAGTGGGTGTGCATCCAACTCGCTTGCTCACGAAGACCTAGGGCACTTTGAGGAAGCCCATCATTGGAATATACAAGCCAAGTTCTATAATGAAAAATTCCCACTAGTATATGAAAGTGAAAACATATGAGACTCTCTATCATGAAGATCATGGTGCTATTTTGAAGCACAAGTGTGGAAAAAGAGATAGTAGCATTGTCCCTTCTCTATTTTTCTCTCATTTTATTTTTTTTCTTTTCTTTTCTATCTTTTTTCTTTTTTTTTTCTTTGGCCTTCTTTTTTTCTTTTTGGCCTTTCTCTTTTTCTTTTTTTTCTTTTTTTTGTAAAGTCCGAAGT
>NC_041389.1:306063122-306118223 GCF_002162155.2 Triticum dicoccoides
ATGAGACTCTCTATCATGAAGATCATGGTGCTATTTTGAAGCACAAGTGTGGAAAAAGAGATAGTAGCATTGTCCCTTCTCTATTTTTCTCTCATTTTATTTTTTTTCTTTTCTTTTCTATCTTTTTTCTTTTTTTTTTTTTTGGCCTTCTTTTTTTCTTTTTGGCCTTTCTCTTTTTCTTTTTTTTCTTTTTTTTGTAAAGTCCGAAGTCTCATCCCAACTTGTGGGGGAATCATAGTCTTCATCATCCTTTCCTCACTAGGAAAATGCTCTAATAATGAAGATCATCACACTTTTATGGATTTACAACTCAAGAATTACAACTCAAAGCTAGAACAAGGTATGACTCTATATGAATGCCTCCGGCGGTGTACCGGGATATGCAATGAATCAAGAGTGACATGTATGAAAATTATGAAGGTGGCCTTGCCACAAATACAATGTCAACTACATGACCATGCAAAGAGCAATATGACAAAAGTAATGTGTGTCATATGAACGGAACAGTTGAAAGTTGCATGGCAATATATCTCGGAATGGCTATGGAAATGCCATAATAGATAGGTATGGTGGCTGTTTTGAGGAAGGTATATGGTGGGTGTATGGTACCGGCGAAATTTGCGCGGCACAAGAGAGGCTAGCAATGATGGAAGGGTGAAAGGGTGCGTATAATCCATGGACTCAACATTAGTCAAAATAACTCATATACTTGTTGCAAAAATTTAGAAGTCATCAAAAAACAAAGCACTACGTGCAAGCTCCTAAGGGGATAGATTGGTAGGAAAAGACCATCGCTCGTCCCCGACCGCCACTCATAAGGAAGACACTCAATAAATAAAATTATGCTCCAACTTCATCACAAAGCGGTTCACCATACGTGCATGCTACGGGAATCACAAACTTCAACACAAGCATTCTTTAAATTCATAATCACCCAACTAGCATAACTTTAATATCACTACCTCCATATCTCAAAACAATTATCAAGCATCAAATTGATCATAGCATCCAATTCACTTTCTATGATAGTTTTTATTATACCCAACTTGGATGCTCATCATTCTAGACAAAATTTGTAACCATAGCAAATACCATGCTGTTCTAAAAGACTCTCAAAATAATATAAGTGAAGCATGAGAGACTAATAATTTCTTCAAAATTAAGAGACCACTGTGCTCTAAAAGATATAAATGAAGCACTAGGGCAAAAACTATCAAGCTCAAAAAGATATAAGTGAAGCACATAGAGTATTCTAGTAAATTCTAATCAAATAGGCTTCTCCCAAAATGTGTGTACAGCAAGGATGATTGTGGTAAACTAAAAAGCAAAGACTAAAACAATACACGATGCTCCAAGCAAAACACATATCATGTGGCGAATAAAAATATAGCTTCAAGTAAAGTTACCAATGAACGAAGACGAAAAAGGGGATGCCTTCCCGGGGCATCCCCAAGCTTAGGCTTTTGGCTATTCTTGAATATCTTGGGGTGCCATGGGCATCCCCAAGCTTAGGCTCTTGCCACCTTTTATTCCATAGTCCATAAAATCTTTACCCAAAACTTGAAAACTTCACAACACAAAACTCAACAGGAAATCTTATAAGCTCCGTTAGTGAAAGAAAACAAAACCACCACATAAGGTACTATAATGAAATCATTCTTTATTTATTTTGGTGTTAAACCTACTGTATTCCAACTTCTCTATGGTTTATAAACTATTTTACTAGCCATAGATGCATCAAAATAAGCAAACAACACACGAAAAACAGAATCTATCAAAAACAGAACAATCTGTAGCAATCTGTAACCAAAGCAAACTTTTGAAACTCTAAAACTCCTACCAAAATAGGAAGTCCTCGAAAATTTCTTTATTGATCAGAAGAAAAAAGAATCAACGAAAAAGCACGTTCCTGTGATTTAACAAAATTATATTCGTGCGTGCAAAGTTTCTGTTTTTCAGCAGAATCAAATCAACTATCATCATAGATTATCCTATAGGTTATACTTGGCACAAACACTAATTAAAAGATAAAAACACATCTAAATAGAATGTAGATGCAATATTTATTAAATAACAGCAAGTAAAAAATATTGGGTTGCCTCCCAACAAGCGCTTTTCTTTAAAGCCTTTTTTAGCTAGGCATTGAGATTTCAATGATGCTCACATGAAAGACAAGAATTGAAGCACAAAGAGAGCATCATAAAACACGTGACAAACACATCTAAGTCTAACATACTTACTATGCATAGGCATATTATAAGCAAACAAATTTGCAAGGCAAGCAAAACCTAGTATACGCAAGGAAGAAGAAAGAGACGATAGCAATCTCAACATGATGAGAGGTAATTTAATAAGATAAAAATTTCTACGACCATATTTTCCTCTCTCATAATAATTACATGTAGGATCATAGGTGAATTCAACAAAATAGCTATCACAAAACATATTCTTAACATGATCCACATACATGCAAAGTTGACACTCTTCCAAGATAGTGGGATTAACATTAGCTAAAGTCATGACCTTTCCGAACCCACTTTTATCAAAAATATTATAAGATTGAACATACTCCAAATATGTGGGATCTAAAGTTGACATTCTTCCAAACCCACTTTCAATATTATTGCAAACACTATTATCAATCTCATGGGCTTAAATAAATTTTCAAGGTTATAAGAAGAATCACCCCAATCATGATCATTGAAACAAGTAGTAGACATAGCAAAACTAGCATCCCCAAGCTTAGGATTTTGCATATTATTAGCACAATTGACATCAAGAAAATTTATAGGAAAATCATTGCAATCATGCTTTTTATTCAAGGAGTTATCGTGAATCTCTTCATAAATTTCTTCATCGTAATTTTCAGATTCACAATTTTTGAGCAAAGCTTCATAAAGATAATCTAGTGCACAAAACTCACTAGCAATTGGTTCATCATAATTGGATCTCTTAAAAAGATTAGCAAGTGGATGAGGATCCATAGATCTTAGGTTCTCTGTTTAGCAATAAATAAGCATCTATTCCAACCAAACGAGCAAACGAAGGGAGGGCGAAAGAGAGGAGGAGATTGAGAAGAGAGGGTGAATAAAACGGCAAGGGTGAAGTGGGGGAGAGGAAAACGAGAGGCAAATGGAAAATAATGTAAATGCGAGGGAGATGAGTTTGTGATGGGTACTTGGTATGTCTTGACTTGAGCGAAAACCTCCCCGGCAACGGCGCCAGAAATCCTTCTTGCTACGTCTTGAGCTTGCATTGGTTTTCCTCGAAGAGGAGAGGGTGATGCAGCAATAGTAGCGTAAGTATTTCCCTCAGTTTTTGAGAACCAAGGTATCAATCCAGTAGGAGGCTCCTCAAAAGTCCCATGCACCTACACAAACAAACAAAGAACTCACAACCAAGGCAATAAAGGGGTTGTCAATCCCTTCACGGCCACTTGCGAAAGTGAGATCTAATAAAGATAGTAAGATAAGATAAATATATTTTTGGTATTTTATAATATAGATGCAAAAAGTAAAGATGAAAACAAAAGTAGATTGGAAGCAAATATGATAAGAGATAGACCCGGGGGCCATAGGTTTCACTAGTGGCTTCTCTCAAGATAGCATAAGTATTACGGTGGGTGAACAAATTACTGTCGAGCAATTGATAGAAAAGCGAATAGTTATGAGATTATCTAGGCATGATCATGTATATAGGCATCACGTTCATAACAAGTAGACCGACTCCTGCCTGCATCTACTACTATTACTCCACACATCGATCGACTCCTGCCTGCATCTAGAGTATTAAGTTCATAAGAACAGAGTAACACATTAAGCAAGATGACATGATGTAGAGGGATAAACTCAAGAATATGATATAAACCCCATCTTGTTATCCTCGATGGCAACAATACAATACGTGCCTTGCAACCCTTTCTGTCACTGGGTAAGGACACCGCAAGATTGAACCCAAAGCTAAGCACTTCTCCCATGACAAGAAAGATCAATCTAGTAGGCCAAACCAAACTGATAATTCGAAGAGACTTGCAAAGATAACTAAATCATACATAAAAGAATTCAGAGAAGATTGAAATATTATTCATAGATAAACTTGATCATAAACCCACAATTCATCGGATCTCGACAAACACACCGCAAAAAGAGTTTACATCGAATAGATCTCCACAAGAGAGGGGGAGAACATTGTATTGAGATCCAAAAAGAGAGAAGAAGCCATCTAGCTAATAACTATGGACCCATAGGTCTGTGGTAAACTACTCACAACTCATCAGAGGGGCAAGGATGTTGATGTAGAAGCCCTCCATGGTCGATTCCCCCTCCGGCAGAGTGCCGATGAAGGCTCCAAGATGAGATCTCGCGGATAAAGAAGGTTTCGGTGGTGGAAATTGTGTTTCGTCTGCCTCCTGGATGTTTTCATGGTACGTAGGTATATATAGGAGAAAGAAGTACGTCAGTGGCCGCCCGAGGGGCCCACGAGACAGGGGGCGCGCCCTATAGGGGGCGGGGGCGCCCTCCTATCTCGTGGGAGCCTCAGCAGCTTCTTGACTTGCACTCCAAGCCCTCTGGATCACGTTCATTCCAAAAATCATGCTCCCGAAGGTTTCATTCCGTTTGGACTCCGTTTGATATTCCTTTTCTTCGAAATACTAAAATAGGCAAAAAAAGCAATATGGGTTGGGCCTCCGGTTAGTAGGTTAGTCCCAAAAATGATATAAATGTGTAAAATAAAGCCGATAAACATCCAAAAGGGGTAATATAATAGCATGGAACAATCAAAAATTATAGATACGTTGGAGACGTATCAGGGGCCTCAGAGCGAAGACGAGGATGAGTCTCGCCAGCCGAACACGGGGGTACAGAAGAAATTTCCACCGGAGATCAAAACAGTGAGCATGATCTATGTCACTCATATCCCAAAGAGGGAGTGCAAACGCGCACTCCGAGACGTCTATGCCATTGAGCCTGTTGCCCCCAAATTCAACCCATGGGCGGCCTGTCCGATCACCTTTGATCGCAGGGATCATCCGACTAGTATCCGTCATGGGGGTTCGGCTGCCCTAGTGCTCGACCCAATAATCGATGGATACCATCTCACTCGAGTCCTCATGGACGGCGACAGTAGTCTAAATCTGATATATCAGGACACTGTCCGCAAGGTGGGGATAGACCCGTCAAGAATCTAGCCAAGCAGCACAACCTTTAAAGGAGTTATACCTGGCGTCGGAGCCTGCTGCACGGGCTCTGTAACATTGGAAGTCGTATTCGGCTCTCCGGTTAACTTTCGAAGTGAATAGCTAATCTTCGACATAGCTCCATTCCGAAGTGGTATCATGCACTACTCGGAAGAACGACCTTTGTCCGCTTTAATGTAGTCCTATATTATGCCTATTTAAAGCTCAAAATGCCTGGACCACGTGGCGTCATTACGGCCAGTGGAAATATGGAGTGCTCCCTCCGTACGGAGAAAGACACCACGGCCTTAGCAGCCGAAGTCCAAAATGGCATATTCAAACGAAACAGATCATCGATCGTTAGGACCGCGGACACAGTTAAACGTGTCCGGAGTATGCCTCAGTGCGGCAGCTCAGACAAACCTGAGCTCGATTAGCAGTTACGCCCCCATCGACTGCCCCATAAGGCGATAACATACGTGCCTTGTATACACAAGTACACCCTTAAAATCCCTTGGGCAGCGCTGGGGGCACACTACACACAAATAGTCCATAGTTCGGCTCGACCCTATTTGGACTCTACGGTTATCTTTCAAGGTTCATTAAACGAAACAACTTTATTGACGACCACACTGGATTTTCTTTTCCAGGGTTTTTCTTTTTTACAGATGGCCATCACACTACCCCCTTCAAGGACACATCACAAAGGAGAAAACAGCGCATATGTGCAGCAGGGCCCCGCACTAAGGTTTCTTTTTAGATTAAGACCCTGTGTAAAGCTTTTTATCTCTTTTTGTTTTATACTTTTCTGGCATGTACAATGTACTAGGAAGTTATCGACACTATCTGTAAGTACACGACTCGCCGTACTAGAAAGGGATATTATGGAAGCAGCTTGGTCCATATTATGTTTGGAGTTTTATTCTCTTACCACATGCGTTCTCTCCCAATGTCAGATTGCCACACGTGCCTTGACACCAAGGTCCCATTACCAGGGGCTGTATTCGGCCCGGTATACTTTGAAAAGTCCGAACACCTATAGGGAGTGTTCAGCGTCGCGAGTTTGGCCTTATATGCATCAACTCCGAATCATGTCTTTGGTCAATAGTTGGGTTGCCCGGCTCCTGTGCTTCCTACCTTACGTTCCGCTCTATCGGCTAAGGTAGTAAAGGGAGAACTACTGCAATTGTGTCCTGGTTCGTCCGGATGAGCACCTTAGTAGAGAAAGCCGAAAACTGACTGTCATGATGCGGCGAGCTGGTCAACCACTCGATGACTCATCAGAATCTTCGTGATTCCCTCCTATTAAATGAAGGACTGTTCTTCTGGTCACATATGTAAATGCATTGTTTTCGGATAACCGCGTACATACTGGGGGCTATATCGTAGACCCATCGTCAAACTCCTATGGCTAAGTGAAAGTGTTAAAGCCCTATAGTCTGATTTCCTAGTTCGCCGCATTGACACCTCCTTAATGGACTAAGACGTTGGGTCAAGTGTGATCAAGTGCTTTTCCGAACACCCCCGCGTTTAACGTGAGGGGGCTGAAGCCGACGACTGGTAAACTTTCAGATTATATAAAACAATAAACTGCCGCATAGGAGGCACCAAAACTTTTCGGGCAAAAGTATAAAAACATAGCCTTAAATATATCATAATATTATTGTTACAATTTTGGTACACTTCACTCGAACATAATATTTTCCGAGCACTGACCCTCTATCAAGTGGGCACCCTCCAGGACGGCCTCAAAGTAATGGTCTGGTGTGTGATGGTCCTTTCCCTCGGGTGGACTTTGCGCTGCAATATCGGTGGCCTTCATCTTTGCCCAATACGTCTTAACGCGGGCAAGGGCCATCCGTGCACCTTCTATGCACGTTGACCGCTTAACAACGTCGATACGTGGCACCGCATCAACAAGTCGCTGCACCAAACCGAAATAACTTTTCAGAATTGGCTCAGTTGGCCACAGCCGGACTATGACGTCCTTCATGGCAGATCCGGATATCTTGTGGAGCTCGGCCCACTGGACCATCTGTTCGTTCAACAGCGGACGCTTTGGCATGTTGAATTGCAACCAGAATACTTTCCCGTCGCATGTCCTTCTTGCGTGTGAAAAAACTGAGTCGCATCGGCAACACTCTTCGGCAAGTCCAAAAATGCATCTAGAGAATTACACATTTGATTAAGCGGGGCATACTTCAGATCGCCGAACTTAGTTTGTAATAAGAAGGGATTACCAGCTGCGATCTCCCCAGCTTGTCGGATCTCCTCTCGAGCTGCTCTAGACTCGGACCGTGCTTCCCTCGCCTCTTTGTAAGGCCTTTTCAAGATCGACCACTTTGGATTTGTTATCTTACTCAAGAAATTGGCATCGGCTAGCGACATCTTTTAGCTCAAGCGCCATAATAGATATTCTCTCCTCGCACTGGTGCCGAGCAGCCTATTCGGCCTTTAATTCATCAGTCGCACTGCTCATCCTGGACTGCTCTGGCCCCGGCAAGTTCAGTCTGAAGGATCTCAACTGCGGTGGCACTATCTGCAGTTATGCATATTTCAGTCTGCAATTCTCAGCGTCATGCTCACATTATTGCACTTGCATATACTGAGTGCCTCAAAGACATACCTTGCGCCTCATCGAGCCGCATGTTCATAAGCGTGATGTCGTCATCTGCCACATCAACTTTCTGCTTCAGATGTTCAATCTTTGTAGCTTGGGCAGTTGCCATGGATGTAACAGCCTGTGTTTCAATTAGTTAGATCATTTCCTGGGCATATATTTCTTGATCCTCTGATCGCCTCCCTTTGGATGCCAACTAGGGTCTCAGGGACTACTATCTATACACAGGCACATTTTGCGTTTACAGCATAATTAAAAATATTACATTACATACGTCAAAGCCTCTTAGTAGGCTCGTAAGGGCTTCATTCAATCCTCTCTTCGCGGACAGAACCCTCTCAATCACCGTACCCATCAAGGTACGATGTTCCTCTAAGACCGACACATGTTGCAATGTGTCCAACAATGTATCCAGCGCCTCCGGATTCGGAGCAGGTTGCACTGTCCCTCGGAAATTAGATAGTCCCGGGCCTTTATTGTTGGTCCTTGTAGGGGCCGCATACCCCGGACCCCGGACGGCCGAAGTGTTGCCTTCGAGCCCGGTCTTCACTGTCCCTCGCACCAGTGGTTGATCGGGAAAGATCCTCCGGGACGACACCTCAGCGTCGTCTGCCTTATCAGGCGGGGAGATCTGTGGGGGCGTCTCACTCTCCATCATCTCCGGAAGAAGATCCCCCGAAGAGGAGGACTGTTGAGGAAGGCTACATGTCAGACTACAAACATATTATTTGAATGTCACCTCTACAATCAGGAAAAAACGGGACATGTTTAAAACACCCTTGTTCACTTACGATTCAGCTAAAGGCCTATCCTTACGGAGGGACTGCGTGTCAACATCGCCTCCCGAACCAGAACCCCCTGACAGGGATATCTTCCCCCACTTAGAAGCCTTTATCTCTAAGTCTTGGGAGGCGGTCCTCTTCTTCCCATGGGGAGAGGGGATGTCAGCTTCTCCTTCCCTTTCATCTTCAGAAGAGGGAATCCCAATCTCCCCCGGCACCTGATATAGCGCCGGAGCCAACATCCTTATTAACACCGGATCGCTTGAGTCTTCGGGAACAGGGGACTGATACGTCTCCGTCGTATATATATTTTTTGATTGTTCCATGCCAATATTATTCAACTTTCATATACTTTTGGCAACTTTTTATATTATTTTTGGGACTAACATATTGATCCAGTGCCCAGTGCCAGTTCCTGTCTGTTGCATGTTTTATGTTTCGCAGAAACCCCATATCAAACAGGGTCCAAACGGGATAAAAATGGACGAATAATTATTTTGGAATATTTGTGGTTTTTGGGAAGTAAAATCAACGTGAGATGGTGCTCGAGGTGGCCACAAGACAGGGGTCCACGCCCACTCCAGGTGGGTGCGCCCCCCCCTCCTGGGCCCCTCGTAAGGCGGTTGATGCCCTTCTTTGGCCGCAAGAAAGCTAATTTTTGGAAAAAGATTTGGGCGAAGGTTTCAATCCAATAGGAGTTACGGATCTCCGGATATAAAAGAAACGGTGCCAGGGCAGAATCTCAGAATGCAGAAACAGAGAGAGACAGAGAGATAGATCCAATCTCGAAGGGGCTCTCACCCCTCCCACGCCATGGGAGCCAAGGACCAGAGGGGAAACTCTTCTCCCATCTAGGGAGAAGGTCAAGGAAGAAGAAGAAGAAGGGGGGCCCTCTCCCCCTTGCTTCCGGTGGCGCCGGAGCGCTGCCGGGGGCCATCATCATCACCGCGATCTTCACCAACACCTCCATCATCTTCACCAACATCTCCATCACCTTCCCCCATGTATATCCAGCGGTCCACTCTCCCGCAACCCGCTGTACCCTCTACTTGATCATGGTGCTTTATGCTTCATATTATTATCCAATGACGTGTTGCCATCCTATGATGTCTGAGTAGATTTTCTTTGTCCTATCGGTGATTGATGAATTGCTATGATTGGTTTGAGTTGCATGTTTTATTATTGGTGCTGTCCTATTGTGCCCTCCGTGTCGCGCAAGCGTGAGGGATTCCCACTGTAGGGTTTGCAATATGTTTATGATTTGCTTATGGTGGGTGGCGTGAGTGACAGAAGCACATACCCGAGTAAGTAGGTTGTTTGCGTATGGGATAAAGGGGACTTGATGCTTTAATGCTATGGTTGGGTTTTACCTTAATGATCTTTAGTAGTTGCGGATGCTTGCTAGAGTTCCAATCATAAGTGCATATGATCCAAGAAGAGAAAGTATGTTAGCTTATGCATCTCCCTCAAATAGAATTGCAATAGTGATTACCGGTCTAGTAAAGTAGTCAATTGCTTAGGGACAATTCCGCAACTCCTACCACCACTTTTCCACACTCGCTTTATTTACTTTATTGCTTCTTTATCTAAACGTCCCCTATTTTTTATTTACGTGCTCTTCATTATCTTGCAAACCTATCCAACAACACCTACAAAGTACTTATAGTTTCATACTTGTTCTAGGTAAAGCGAACACTAAGCGTGCGTAGAGTCGTATCAGTGGTAGATAGGACTTGAGAGAATATTTGTTCTACCTTTAGCTCCTCGTTGGGTTCGACACTCTTACTTATCGAAAGAGGCTACATTGATCCCGTATACTTGCGGGTTATCAAGACCTTTTTCTGGCGCCGTTGCCGGGGAGTCATAGCGTGGGGTGAATATTCTCGTGTGTGCTTGTTTGCTTTATCTCTAAGTAATTTTTATTTGCTGTTCTTAGTTGTTTTCTATCTTTAGTTATGGGTAGGAAATGCAAAATACCAAAAAAATTAGTTGTACCTACTGAACCAATGGTAGAAGAACCACTCAAAATCTATCACACTCCTGAAGCTTTTTACTTGGATCATCTTCAATCCCTATGTGCTCGTGCTGAAACCCCAACTAGCTTAGTTGAGGGCAAATATTTAGATGAGCATGCTTGTTATGCACGATACCGTATATCTGAAAAGGGGAAACTTTTACTAGATCAAATTCATCGTTTGCAATGCTATGCTTGGACTTTATGTGAAATATATGATGTTACTTGTTGTTCTAAAAACCCTAAGAAACACCTTCCCTACCAATGTGAGTTTATTGATAATGGAATCGTATCTTCGTATGCTAAGGGTGTTTATAATTACTATCATGTTCAACAAATTAAAGAATTTGCTGCTTTTAAGGGTGCTTATGAAATTGCTTCTTTGATTGAAAAGTATGATGCTACTCTTCACAAATCTGAAAATTTTGCCATACTTGAATATTGTTATGATAATTATGCTTCCAATGCCTATGTTAAACCATATATTGAGGACTCCTCCGCTGTCCAAGAAGAGGCTAATATTTTGCAGGAGTCTATGGAAGAAGAAATTGATGAAACTATGAGCTCATTGGATGAAAAAGATGATGAGGAGAGCGAAGAACAAAAGGAGGAAGAGCGGATTAGCTACCAGTGCCCACCTTCTAATGGGAGTAACTCTTCAACTCATACATTGTTTAATTTCCCTTCGTGCTTACCGGAGGATGATGGCTATGATGATTTCTATGATGATTGTTATGATCCCGTTGATTCTCTTGAAATATCCCTTTTTGATGATGCTTGTTATGCTTGTGGCCAAGATGCCAATATGAATTATGCTTATGGAGATGAACTTGCTATAGTTCCTTATGCTAAACATGAAATTGTTGCTATTGCACCCACACATGATAGTCCTCTTATCTTTTTGAATTCTCCCAACTACACTATTTCGGGGAAGTTTGTGCTTATTAAGGATTATATTGATGGGTTGCCTTTTACCGTTGCACATGATAATTTTGATGAATGTAATATGCATGTGCTTGCTGCTCCTACTTGCAATTATTATGAGAGAAGAACTATATCTCTGCCTCTCTATGTTTCCAACACGATAAAATTGCAAGAAACTGCTTATACTATGCATTGGCCTTTACTTGGCGTGCATGAATTGTTCTTTTATGACATGCCGATGCATAGGAAGAGAGTTAGACTTCATTGTTGCATGATATATGTTACCTTGTGCTCACTACTAAATTACAAATCATTGTTAATTAAAATTGGCTTTGATATACCTTGGGATCCGAGTGGATCCATTACTTGAGCACTTTATGCCTAGCTTAATGGCTTTAAAGAAAGCACTGCCAGAGAGACAACCCGGAAGTTTTAGAGAGTCATTTATTTCTGTTGAGTGCTTTTATATAGTTTAAAAACAAAAAATAAATAAAGAGGGGAACCTAAAACTTTTCAAAAAGGAAAGTGAAAGTGAGAAAGGCAAGCATTGTTGAAGTGGGAGCTAGCCTTGAACTTTGTTCATGCTCACGGAAACTTGGTGAATCTTGATTACAGAAACTTTTCAACAAAAATAATTATCCCCTTGTACAATTCCATTGTATTATAAAAATAATGTGGTAAGGTTTGCCTTTAGGATGTTTACAATGCTTGTTGGTTTGTACGGTGCAGGACAAAAAAATTGGCTGTAGTGCGCTATTTTACATTTTTAACTGGAAAGTCAAACGGTTCTCATTCCTTTTGCAATGTCTTGCTGTACAAATTTTTTAGGCTTCCTAATTTTGGTAGAATTTTTGGGGTACCAGAAGTATGGTGAATGTTCAGATTGCTACAGACTGTTCTGTTTTTGACAGATTCTGTTTTTGATGCATAGTTTGCTTGTTTTGATGAAACTATCAATTTCTATCAGTGGATTAAGCCATGAAAAAGTTATATTACGGTAGATACATTGTAAAAACAAAATATGAATTGGTTTGCTACAGTACTTAGAGTAGTGATTTGCTTTATTATACTAACGGATCTTACCGAGTTTTCTGTTAAAGTTTTGTGTGGATGAAGTGTTTGATTGAGGAGGTCTTGATATGAGGAAAAGGAAGAGAGGAAAGAGCTCAAGCTTGGGGATGCCCATGGCACCCCAAGTAAATATTCAAGGATACTCAAGCGTCTAAGCTTGGGGATGCCCCAGAAGGCATCCCCTCTTTCTTCAACAAGTATCGGTATGTTTTCGGATTCGTTTCGTTCATGCGATATGTGCAAGTCTTGGAGCGTCTTTTGCATTTAGTTTTCATTTTTCTTTTATGCACCATGCTGGTATGAGATAGTCCTTTATAGAATGCTCATTGCACCTCACTTATATCTTTTGAGTATGGCTTTATAGAATGCTTCATCTGCTTCACTTATATCATTTGAAGTTTGGATTGCCTGTTTCTCTTCACATAGAAAACCGCCATTTTTAGAATGCTATTTTGCTTCACTTATATTTGTTAGAGCGTGGGCATATCTTTTGTAGAAAGAATTAAACTCTCTTGCTTCACTTATGTCTATTTAGAGAGATGACAGGAATTGGTCATTCACATGGTTAGTCATAAAGTCCTACATAAACTTGTAGATCATTGAATATGATATGTTTGATTCCTTGCAATAGTTTTGCAATATAAAGATGGTGATATTAGAGTCATGCTAGTGGGTGGTTATGGATTGTAGAGACACTTGTGTTGGGGTTTGCAAGTCCCGTAGCATGCACGTATGGTAACCGTTGTGTGACAAATTTGAAGCATGGGGTGTTTCTTTGATTGTCTTCCTTATGAGTGGCAGTCGGGGACGAGCGATGGTCTCTTCCTACCAATCTATCCCCCTAGGGGCATGCATAGTAGTACTTTGCTTCGAGGGCTAATAAACTTTTGCAATAAGTATATGAGTTCTTTATGACTATTGTGAGTCCATGGATTATACGCACTTTTACCTTTCCACCATTGCTAGCCTCTTCGGTACCGCACATTGCCCTTTCTCACCTCGAGAGTTGGTGCAAACTTCGCCGGTGCATCCAAACCCCGTGATATGATACGCTCTATCACACATAAGCCTCCTTACATCTTCCTCAAAACAGCCACCATACCTACCTATCATGGCATTTCCATAGCCATTCCATGATATATTGCCATGCAACCTCCACCATCATATTCTATTCCCTATATCCATGGCTTGCGCTCATGTATTGCATGAGGGTTGAAAAATCTGAAGCGCGTTAAAAAGTATGAACCAATTGCTCGGCTTGTCATCGGGGTTGTGCATGATAGGAGCATTTTGTGTGACGAAAATGAAGCATGGCCAAACTATATGATTTTGTAGGGATAAGCTTGCTTTGGCCTTGTTGTTTTGAAAAGACATGATTGCTTTATTAGTACGCTCGAAGTATTATTGTTTTTATGTCAAACGATAGACTATTGCTTTGAATCACTCGTGTCTTAATATTCATGCCATGATTAGATATATGATCAATATTATGCTAGGTAGCATTCCACATCAAAAATTACTTTTTTATCATTTACCTACTCGAGGACGAGCAGGAATTAAGCTTGCGGATGCTGATACATCTCCGTCGTATCTATAATTTTTGATTGTTCCATGCCAATATTATTCAACTTTCATATACTTTTGGCAACTTTTTATATTATTTTTGGGACTAACATATTGATCCAGTGCCCAGTGCCAGTTCCTGTCTGTTGCATACTTTATGTTTCGCAGAAACCCCATATCAAATGGAGTCCAAACGGGATAAAAACGGATGAAGAATTATTTTGGAATATTTGTGGTTTTTGGGAAGTAAAATCAATGCGAGACGGTGCCCGAGGTGGCCACGAGACAGGGGCCCACACCCACTCCAAGTGGGCGCGCCCCCACCCTCCTGGCCCCCTCGTAAGGCGGTTGATGCCCTTCTTTGGCCGCAAGAAATCTAATTTTTGGAAAAAGATCTGGGCGAAGGTTTCAATCCAATCGGAGTTACAGATCTCCGGGTATAAAAGAAACGGTGCCAGGGCAGAATCATAGAACACGGAAACAGAGAGAGACAGAGAGACAGATCCAATCTCGGAGGGGCTCTCGCCCCTCCCACGCCATGGGAGCCAAGGACCAGAGGGGAAACCCTTCTCCCATCTAGGGAGAAGGTCAAGGAAGAATAAGAAGAAGGGGGGCCCTCTCCCCCTTGCTTCCGGTGGCGCCGGAGCGCTGCTGGGGGCCATCATCATCACCGCGATCTTCACCAACACCTCCATCATCTTCACCAACATCTCCATCACCTTCCCCCATGTATATCCAGTGGTCCACTCTCCCGCAACCCGCTGTACCCTCTACTTGATCATGGTGCTTTATGCTTCATATTATTATCCAATGATGTGTTGCCATCCTATGATGTCTGAGTAGATTTTCTTTGTCCTATCGGTGATTGATGAATTGCTATGATTGGTTTGAGTTGCATGTTTTATTATTGGTGCTGTCCTATTGTGCCCTCCGTGTCACGCAAGCCTGAGGGATTCCCGCTGTAGGGTTTGCAATATGTTTATGATTTGCTTATGGTGGGTGGCGTGAGTGACAGAAGCACAGACCCGAGTAAGTAGGTTGTTTGCATATGGGATAAAGGGGACTTGATGCTTTAATGCTATGGTTGGGTTTTACCTTAATGATCTTTAGTAGTTGCGGATGCTTGCTAGAGTTCCGATCATAAGTGCATATGATCCAAGAAGAGAAAGTATGTTAGCTTATGCCTCTCCCTCAAATAGAATTGCAATAGTGATTACCGGTCTAGTAAAGTAGTCAATTGCTTAGGGACAATTCCACAACTCCTACCACCACTTTTCCACACTCGCTTTATTTACTTTATTGCTTCTTTATCTAAACACCCCTACTTTTTATTTACGTGCTCTTTATTATCTTGCAAACCTATCCAACAACACCTACAAAGCACTTATAGTTTCATACTTGTTCTAGGTAAAGCGAACATTAAGCGTGCATAGAGTCGTATCAGTGGCAGATAGGACTTGAGAGAATATTTGTTCTACCTTTAGCTCCTCATTGGGTTCGACACTCTTACTTATCGAAAGAGGTTACATTGATCCCGTATACTTGCGGGTTATCAGGGCCGAACACCTAATTCTCTCCGCCTTCTTTATCCAGCCCTGGCCAAATATGGTTTTCTCGATATGGCGTTATGAGAAATTTAATTAAGTTGTGTTCGGAAGTCGAATGCTTACCGGGGAATCCGGATGGTTGCAGTCAAGGCTGATGTCCTCTGTAGTATCCGGCCACTGTTTCCGTGTCCCGAAGAATAATTTCCACATTCCTCTGAGCATCGTCCCGGGGAAGTGCCGAAGGGTTCGTGCTCCTTCCGGATTGAACTCCCACATACGGAGAGGCCGTCGCTGGCACGGCAGGACCCGACGGACTAGCACCACTTGGATTATGTTGATAAGACCGGTGTCTTTTTCAATAAAGCTTCGAATGTGGCTTTGCAGCGTCTTCACTTCATCAATGGATCCCCAGTCCGGCCCCTTATTAATCCATGATGCAAGCTGGAATGGAGGGCCAGATCGGAACGCAGGTGTAACTTCCCACTTGTTGCCACGAGGTTCACTAATGTAAAGCCACTCCCATTGCCACAGGTCGGAAGTTTCTGCAAAGGAGCCCTTCGGCCAAGTAGTATTGGCGAGTTTGCTCACCGCTGCACTCCACCTGTTTCCCGTCGACCTGAAGGAAATATGCCCTAGAGGCAATAATAAAGTTATTATTTATTTCCTTATTTCATGATAAATGTTTATTATTCATGCTAGAATTGTATTAACCGAAAACATGATACATGTGTGAATACATAGACAAACATATAGTCACTAGTATGCCTCTACTTGACTAGCTCATTAATCAAAGATGGTTATGTTTCCTAACCATGGATATGTGTTGTCATTTGATTAATGGGATCACATCATTAGGAGAATGATGTGATTGACTTGACCCATTCCGTTAGCTTAGCACTTGATCGTTTAGTATGTTGCTATTGCTTTCTTCATGACTTATACATGTTCCTGTAACTATGAGATTATGCAACTCCCGTTTACCGGAGGAACACTTTGGGTGCTACCAAACGTCACAACGTAACTGGGTGATTATAAAGGAGTACTACAGGTGTCTCCAAAGGTAAATGTTGGGTTGGCGTATTTCGAGATTAGGTTTTGTCACTCCGATTATCGGAGAGGTATCTCTGGGCCCTCTCGGTAATGCACATCACTATAAGCCTTGCAAGCAATGTGACTAATGAGTTAGTTGCGGGATGATGCATTACGTAACGAGTAAAGAGACTTGCTGGTAACGAGATTGAACTAGGTATTGGATACCGACGATCGAATCTCGGGCAAGTAACATACCGATGACAAAGGGAACAAAGTATGTTGTTATGCGGTTTGACCGATAAAGATCTTCGTAGAATATGTAGGAGCCAATATGGGCATCCAGGTTCCGCTATTGGTTATTGACCAAGAATAGTTCTAGGTCATGTCTACATAGTTCTCGAACCCGTAGGGTCCGCACGCTTAAGGTTTCGATGACAGTTATATTATGAGTTTATGAGTTTTGATGTACCGAAGGAGTTCGGAGTCCCGGATGAGATCAGGGACATGACGAGGAGTCTCAAAATGGTCGAGACATAAAGATCGATATATTGGACGACTATATTCGGACTTCGGAAAGGTTTCGAGTGATTCGGGTATTTTTCGTAGTACCGGAGAGTTACCGGAATTCGCCGGGGAGTATATGGGCCTTATTGGGCCATACGGGAATAGAGGAGAGAGGCCGAAAGGAAGGAGGTGCGCAGCCCCCCTCTGGTCCGAATTGGACAAGGGGTGTAGCCCCCTTTTCCTTCCCCCTCTCCCCTCTTTCCTTCTCTCCTACTCCAACAAGGAAGGGGGGAGTCCTACTCCCGGTGGGAGGAGGACTCCTCCTGGCGCGCCCCTCCTGGCCGGCCGACCCCCTCCCCCTGGCTCCTTTATATACAGGGAAGGGGGGCACCTCTAGGCACAACAACACAAGTTGATCTTCGTGATCGTTCCTTAGCCGTGTGCGGTGCCCCCCTCCACCATATTCCACCTCGGTCATATCGTCGCGGAGTTTAGGCGAAGCCCTGCGCCGGTAGAACATCATCATCGTCACCACGCCGTCGTGCTGACGGAACTCATCCCCGACACTTTGCTGGATCGGAGTCCGGGGATCGTCATCGAGCTGAACGTGTGCTGAACTCGGAGGTGCCGTACGTTCGGTGCTTGGATCGGTCGGATCATGAAGACGTACGACTACATCAACCGCGTTGTCATAACGCTTCCGCTTACGGTCTACGAGGGTACGTGGACAACACTCTCCCCTCGTTGCTATGCCATCACCATGATCTTGCGTGTATGTAGGAATTTTTTTGAAATTACTACATTCCCCAACAGTGGCATCCGAGCCTAGGTTTTATGCGTTGATGTTATATGCACGAGTAGAACACAAGTGAGTTGTGGGCGATACAAGTCATACTGCTTACCAGCATGTCATACTTTCGTTCGGCGGTATTGTGATATGAAGCGGCCCGGACCGACATTATGCGTATGCTTACGCGAGTCTGGTTTCACCGTTACGAGCACTTGTGCTTAAAGGTGGCTGGCGGGTGTCTGTCTCTCTCACTTTAGTTGAACCGAGTGTGGCTACGCCCGGTCCTTGTGAAGGTTAAAACATCACTAACTTGACGAACTATCGTTGTGGTTTTGATGCGTAGGTAAGAACGGTTCTTGCTAAGCCTGTAGCAGCCACGTAAAATTTGCAACAACAAAGTAGAGGACGTCTAACTTGTTTTTGCAGGGCATGTTGTGATGTGATATGGTCAAGACGTGATGCTATATTTTATTGTATGAGATGATCATGTTTTGTAACCGAAGTTATCGGCAACTGGCAGGAGCCATATGGTTGTCGCTTTGTTGTATGAAATGCAAACGCCCTGTAATTGCTTTACTTTATCACTAAGCGGTAGCGATAGTCGTAGAAGCAATAGATGGCGTAACGACAACGATGCTACGATGGAGATCAAGGTGTCGCGCCGGTGACGATGGTGATCACGATGGTGCTTCGAAGATGGAGATCACAAGCACAAGATGATGATGGCCATATCATATCACTTATTTTTATTGCATATGATGTTTATCTGTTATACATCTTATTCTGTTTTGTTTGACGGTAGCATTTTAAGATGATCTCTCACTAATTATCAAGAAGTGTTCTCCCTGAGTATGCACCATTGCGAAAGTTCTTCGTGCTGAGACACCACGTGATGATCGGGTGTGATAGGCTCTACGTTCAAATACAACGGGTGCAAAACAGTTGCATACGCGGAATACTCGGGTTAAACTTGACGAGCCTAGCATATACATATATGGCCTCGGAACACGGAGACCGAAAGGTCGAGCGTGAATCATATAGTAGATATGATCAACATAGTGATGTTCACCATTGAAAACTACTCCATCTCACGTGATGATCGGACATGGTTTAGTTGATTTGGATCACGTGATCACTTAGATGACTAGAGAGATGTCTGTCTAAGTGGGAGTTCTTAAGTAATATGATTAATTGAACTTAAATTTATCATGAACTTAGTCCTGGTAGTATTTTGCAAATTATGTTGTAGATCAATAGCTTGCGTTGTTGCTTTCATATGTTTATTTTGATATGTTCCTAGAGAAAATTGTGTTGAAAGATGTTAGTAGCAATGATGCGGATTGGATCTGTGATCTGAGGTTTATCCTCATTGCTGCATAGAAGAATTATGTCCTTAATGCACCGCTAGGTGACAGACCTATTGCAGGAGCAGATGCAGATGTTATGAACGTTTGGCTAGCTCAATATGATGACTACTTGATAGTTTTGTGCACCATGCTTTATGGCTTAGAATCGGGACTTCAAAGATGTTTTGAACGTCATGGACCATATGTGATGTTCCAGGAGTTGAAGTTAATATTTCCAGCAAATACCCGAGTTGAGAGATATGAAGTCTCCAACAAGTTCTATAGCTAAAAGATGGAGGAGAATCGCTCAACTAGTGAGCATGTGCTCAGATTGTCTGGGTACTTCAATCGCTTGAATCAAGTGGGAGTTAATCTTCCAGATAAGATAGTGATTGACAGAATTCTCTAGTCACCATCACTAAGTTACTAGAACTTCGTGATGAACTATAGTATGCAAGGGATGACGAAAACGATTCCCGAGCCTTTTGTGATGTTGAAATCGACGAAGGTAGAAATCAAGAAAGAGTATCAAGTGTTGATGATTGACAAGACCACTAGTTTCAAGAAAAGGGCAAAGGGAAAGAAAGGGAACTTCAAGTAGAATGACAAGCAAGTTGTCACTCCCACGAAGAAGTCCAAAGCTGAACCGAAGCCTGAAACTGAGTGCTTACATTGCAAAGGAAATGGTCACTGGAAGCGGAAATGCCCTGGATATTTGGTGGATAAGAAGGATGGCAAAGTGAACAAGGGTATATTTGATATACAAGTTATTGATGTGTGCCTTACTAGTGTTTATATATAGTAGCTCCTGAGTATTTGATACTTGTTCGGTTGCTAAGATTAGTAACTTGAAACAGGAGTTATAGAATAAACAGAGACTAGTTGAAGGGGAAGTGACGATGAGTGTTGGAAGTAGTTCCAAGATTGATATGATCATCATCGCACACTCCCTATACTTTCGGGATTAGTGTTAAACATAAATAAATGTTATTTGGCATTTGCGTTGAGCATGAACATGATTTGATTGTGTTTATTGCGATACGGTTATTCATTTAAAGTTAGAGAATAACTGTTATTCTGTTTACATGAATAAAACCTTCGATGGTTATACACCCAATGAAAATAGTTTTGTTGGATCTCGATCATAGTGATACACATATTCATAATATTGATGCCAAAAGATGCAAAGTTAATAATGATAGTGCAACTTATTTGTGGCACTGCCGTTTGGGTCATATCGGTGTAAAGCGCATGAAGAAACTCCATAAAGATGGTTTTTCGGAATCACTTGGTTATGAATCATTTGATGCTTGCGAACCGTGCCTTTTGGGCAAGATGACTAAAACTCCGTTCTCCGGAACAATGGAACAAGCTACCGACTTATTGGAAATAATACATACCGATGTATGCGATCCAATGAGTGTTGATGCTCGTGGCAAGTATCGTTATTTTCTGACCTTCACAAGATGATTTGAGCAGATATGGGTATATCTACTTGATGAAACATAAGTCTGAAATAGTTGAAAGGTTCAAAGAATTTCAGAGTGAAGTGGAAAAATCATCGTAACAAGAAGATAAAGTTCCCGTGATCTGATCGCAGAGATGAATATTTGAGTTGCGAGTTTGGTCTTCAATTAAAAATGTGGAATAGTTTCACAGCTCACGCCACCTGGAACACCACAACGTTATGGTGTGTCCGAACGTCATAACCGCACTTTATTGGATATGGTGCGATCTATGATGTCTCTTACTAATTTACCACTATTGTTTTGGGGTTATGCATTAGAGACAGCTACATTCACGTTAAAAAGGGCACCATCTAAATCCATTGAGACGACACCGTATGAACTATGGTTTAGCAGTAAACCTAAGCTGTCGTTTCTTAAAGCTTGGAGTTGCGATGCTTATATGAAAAATGTTTTCAACCTGATAAGCTCGAACCCAAATCGGAGAAGTGCGTCTTCATAGAATACCCAAAGGAAACTGTTGGGTACACCTTCTATCACAGATCCTAAGGAAAAACATTCGTTGCCAAGAATGGATCCTTTCTAGAGAAGAAGTTTCTCTCGAAAGAAGTGAGTGGGAGGAAAGTAGAACTTGATGAGGTAACTGTACCTGCTCCCTTATTGGAAATTAGTTCATCACAGAAATCTGTTCCTATGACTACTACACCAATTAGTGAGGAAGTTAATGATGATGATCATGAAACTTCAGATTAAGTTACTACAGAACCTCGTAGGTCTTACAGAGTAAGATCCGCACTAGAGTAGTACGGTAATCCTGTTCTGGAAGTTATGTTACTAGACCATGACGAACCTACGAACTATGAAGAAGCGATGGTGAGCCCAGATTCCGCAAAATGGCTTGAGGCCATGAAATCTGAGATTGGATCCATGTATGAGAACAAAGTATGGACTTTGGTTGACTTGCCCGATGATTGGCAAGCCATTGAGCTTAAATGGATTTTTAAGAGGAAGACAGACGCTGATAGTAGTGTTACTATCTACAAAGCTAGACTTGTCGAAAAAGGTTTTTGACAAAGTTCAAGGTGTTGACTACGATGAGATTTTCTCACTCGTATCAATGCTTAAAGTCTGTCCGAATCATGTTAGCAATTGCCGCATTTTATGAAATCTGGCAAATGGATAACAAAACTGCAATCCTTAATGGATTTATTAAAAAAAAGGGAGTTGTATATGATGTAGCCAGAAGGTTTTGTTAATCCTAAAGGTGTTAACAAAATGTACAAGCTCCAGCGATCCATCTATGGACTGGTGCAAGCATCTCGGAGTTGGAATACATGCTTTGATGAGTTGATCAAAGCATATGGTTTTATACAGACTTTTGAAGAAGCCTGTATTTACAAGAAAGTGAGTGGGAGCTCTGTAGCATTTCTAATATTATATGTGGATGACATATTGTTAATTGGAAATGATATGGAAATTCTGGATAGCATGAAAGAATACTTGAATAAGAGTTTTTCAAAGCAAGACCTCGGTGAAGCTGCTTACACATTGAGCATCAAGATCTATATAGATAGATCAAGACGCTTGATAAGATTTTTCAATGAGTACATACCTTGATAAATTTTTGAAATAGTTCAAAATGGAACAGTCAAAGAAGGAGTTCTTGCCTATGTTACAAGGTGTGAAGTTGAGTAAGACTCAAGACCCGACCATTGCAGAAAATAGAAAGAGAATGAAAAGTCATTCCCTATGCCTCAGTCATAGGTTCTATAAAGTATGCTATGTTGTGAACCAGACCTATTGTATACCTTGCTCTGTGTTTGGCAAAGGAATACAATTTTGATCTAATAAGTAGATCACTGGACATGGGTCAAGAATATCCTTAGTGAGGACTAAGGAGATGTTTCTCGATTATGGAGGTGATAAAGGAGCCCATCGTAAAAGTTACAACGATGCAAGCTTTTACACCAATCTAGATGACTCTAAGTCTCAGTCTAGATACATATTGAAAGTGGGAGCAATTAGCTAGAGTAGCTCCATGCAGAACATTGTGGACATAGAATATTTGCGAAATACATACGGCTCTGAATATGACAGACCCGTTGACTAAGCTTCTCTCACGAGCAAAACATGATCATATCTTAGTACTCTTTTGGGTGTTAATCACATAGCGATGTGAACTAGATTATTGACTCTAGTAAACCCTTTGGGTGTTGATCACATGATGATGTGAACGATGGGTATTAATCACATGCAGATGTGAATATTGGTGTTAAATCACATAGCGATGTGAACTAGATTATTGACTCTAGTGCAAGTGGGAGACTGAAGGAAATATGCCCTAGAGGCAATAATAAAGTTATTATTTATTTCCTTATTTCATGATAAATGTTTATTATTCATGCTAGAATTGTATTAACCGGAAACATGATACATGTGTGAATACATAGACAAACATATAGTCACTAGTATGCCTCTACTTGACTAGCTCATTAATCAAAGATGGTTATGTTTCCTAACCATGGACATGTGTTGTCATTTGATTAATGGGATCACATCATTAGGAGAATGATGTGATTGACTTGACCCATTCCGTTAGCTTAGCACTTGATCGTTTAGTATGTTGCTATTGCTTTCTTTATGACTTATACATGTTCCTGTAACTATGAGATTATGCAACTCCCGTTTACCGGAGGAACACTTTGGGTGCTACCAAACGTCACAACGTAACTGGGTGATTATAAAGGAGTACTACAGGTGTCTCCAAAGGTAAATGTTGGGTTGGCGTATTTCGAGATTAGGTTTTGTCACTCCGATTGTCGGAGAGGTATCTCTGGGCCCTCTCGGTAATGCACATCACTATAAGCCTTGCAAGCAATGTGACTAATGAGTTAGTTGCGGGATGATGCATTACGTAACGAGTAAAGAGACTTGCTGGTAACGAGATTGAACTAGGTATTGGATACTTATGATCGAATCTCGGGCAAGTAACATACCGATGACAAAGGGAACAAAGTATGTTGTTATGCGGTTTGACCGATAAAGATCTTCGTAGAATATGTAGGAGCCAATATGGGCATCCAGGTTCCGCTATTGGTTATTGACCAAGAATAGTTCTAGGTCATGTCTACATAGTTCTCGAACCCGTAGGGTCCGCACGCTTAAGGTTTCGATGACAGTTATATTATGAGTTTATGAGTTTTGATGTACCGAAGGAGTTCGGAGTCCCGGATGAGATCGGGGACATGACGAGGAGTCTCAAAATGGTCGAGACGTAAAGATCGATATATTGGACGACTATATTCGGACTTCGGAAAGGTTCCGAGTGATTCGGGTATTTTTCGTAGTACCGGAGAGTTACGGGAATTCGCCGGGGAGTATATGGGCCTTATTGGGCCATACGGGAATAGAGGAGAGAGGCCGAAAGTAAGGAGGTGCGCAGCCCCCCTCTGGTCCGAATTGGACAAGGGGTGCAGCCCCCTTTTCCTTCCCCCTCTCCCCCTCTTTCCTTCTCTCCTACTCCAACAAGGAAGGGGGGGAGTCCTACTCCCGGTGGGAGGAGGACTCCTCCTGGCGCGCCCCTCCTGGCCGGCCGACCCCCTCCCCTTGGCTCCTTTATATACGGGGGCAGGGGGGCACCTCTAGGCACAACAACACAAGTTGATCTTCATGATCGTTCCTTAGCCGTGTGCGGTGCCCCCCTCCACCATATTCCACCTCGGTCATATCGTCGCGGAGTTTAGGTGAAGCCCTGCGCAAGTTGTCACTCCCACGAAGAAGCCCAAAGCTGAACCGAAGCCTGAAACTGAGTGCTTACATTGCAAAGAAAATGGTCACTGGAAGCGGAAATGCCCTGAATATTTGGTGGATAAGAAGGATGGCAAAGTGAACAAGGGTATATTTGATATACAAGTTATTGATGTGTGCCTTACTAGTGTTTATATATAGTAGCTTGAACCTTGGGTGCTAGAACTCGAGGAGGGAGAGGTTGAGGAAAGGCTTGGCGTAGAGGAAAAAGGACGAATCTTTGCCCCTTTATAAAGGTGATGAATACCAAACGCCCCTCCTAGGCCTTAAAACATGCCTATTCCCAAGGAATCATGCCAACAAAATGGTTGGGTTATCCACGCCCGTGTTGATGAGAATCCCGCAATAAGGGGACACGATCTCTGCTTTGGCAAGACGTGCCAATAAAACCGCACCTTGAAATATGGAGCGGCGGGCTAAAAAAACGGTTCGAATAATGGCCGGACGGTGACGTGATGTTTGATATGTCTCCGTCGTATCTATAATTTTTGATTGTTCCATGCCATTATTATTCAACTTTCATATACTTTTGGCAACTTTTTATACTATTTTTGGGACTAACATATTGATCCAGTGCCTAGTGCCAGTTCCTCTTTGTTGCATGTTTTATGTTTCGCAGAAACCCCATATCAAACGGAGTCCAAACGGGATAAAAACGGACGGACAATATTTTTGAAATATTTATGATTTTTGAGAAGAAGAATCAACGTGAGACGACGCCCGAGGGGGCCACGAGGCAGGGGGCGCGCCCCAGGGGGGTGGGCTCGCCCCTGACCCTCGTGGGAACCCCGTAAGGCGGTTGCTACTCTTCTTTTGCCGCAAGAAAGCTAACTTTTGGAAAAAAATGGTGGAGAAGGTTTCAATCCAATCGGAGTTACGGATCTCCGGGAATATAAGAAATGGTGAAAGGGCAGAATCTGGGAACGCAAAAACAGAGAGAGACAGAGAGACATATCCAATCTCGGAGGGGCTCTCGCTCCTCCCATGCCATGGAGACCATGGACCAGAGGGGAAACCCTTCTCCCATCTAGGGAGAAGGTCAAGGAAGAAAAAGAAGAAGGGGGGATATCTCCCCCTCGCTTCCGGTGGCGCTGGAACGCCGCCTGGGGCCATCATCATCACCGCGATCTACACCAACACCACCGTCATCTTCACCAACATCTCCATCACCTTCCCCCATCTATCTACAGCGGTCCACTCTCCCGCAACCTGCTGTACCCTCTACTTGAACATGGTGCTTTATGCTTCATATTATTATCCAATGATGTGTTGCCATCCTATGACGTCTGAGTAGATTTTCATTGTCCTATCGGTAATTGGTGAATTGCTATGATTGGTTTAATTTGCTTGTGGTTATGTTGCTATCCTATGGTGCTCTCCGTGTCGCGCAAGCGTGAGGGATTCCCGATGTAGGGTGTTGCAATATGTTCATGGTTTGCTTATTGTCTGCGTTGCGTGAGTGACTGAAACACAAACACGGATAAGTGGGTCATGGCGTATGTGAATAAAGAGGACTTGATACTTTAATGCTATGGTTGCGTTTTACCTTAATGATCTTTAGCAGTTGCGGATGCTTGCTAGAGTTCCAATCATAAGTGCATATGGTCCAAGAAGAGAAAGTATGTTAGCTTATGCCTCTCCCACATATAACTTGCTATCGGTCTAGTAAAGTAGTCAATTGCTTAGGGACAATTTCACAACTCCTACCACCACTTTTCCACACTCACTATATTTACTTTATTGCTTCTTTATTTAAACAGCCCCTAGCTTTTATTTACGTGCCCTTTATTATCTTGCAATTCTATCAAACAACACCTACAAAGTACTTCTAGTTTCATACTTGTTCTATGTAAAGCGAACGCTAAGCGTGCGTAGAGTTGTATCGGTGGTCGATAGAACTTGAGGGAATATTTGTTCTACCTTTAGCTCCTTGTTGGGTTCGACACTCTTACTTATCGAAAGAGGCTACAATTGATCCCCTATACTTGTGGATTATCAAGACCTTTTTCTGGCACCGTTGCTGGGGAGTCATAGCGTGGGGTGAATATTCTCGTGTGTGCTTGTTTGCTTTATCACTAAGTAATTTTTATTTGCTGTTCTAAGTTGTTCTCTATCTTTAGTTATGGATATGGAACACGAAATACCAAAAAAATAGGTGTACTTGCTACTCATGGAGATGGGGAACCTCCTAAAACCCTCGATGCTCATTATGTGAAAGATATTATGTACTACTTTGATAATCCTGAGAAAACCCCATTCAATTATGTTACGGGAGACACGTTGGATCAACGTGAATACTTTAGGGATTATTGCTTGACTCAAAAAGGGAAACTATTATGGGATCAAATTTATATGTTGCATTGGTATGCTCGGCAACTATGCTTGAGATATGATTATACTTGTTGCTGTAGGATGAAGGCTCCACACCTTCCCTTTTCATGCAAATTTAATGATGATAAAACCTTGGCTTCTTATGCTAATGGTAGCTATGATTACTATGATGTGGAACAAATAGAAGAATTCGTTGCTTTTATGGGTGCTTATGAGATTGAATCTTTGTTTAAAGATTGTGAAAATCTTGATGATGCTGTTTACAGACCTGAAAATTTTGCTATACTTAAATATTGTTATGAGAATTATGAACACAATTCCGATATTGATGCATTTATTAAGAAAGTCTCCGCTGTCCAAGAAGAGACTAATATTTTGCAGGAGTCTATGGAAGAAAGAATTAATGAAACTGTGAGCTCATTGGATGAAAAAGATGATGAGGAGAGCGAAGAACAAAAGGAGGAAGAGCGGATTAGCTACCCGTGCCCACCTTCTAATGAGAGTAACTCTTCGACTCATACATTGTTTAATTTACCTTCCTGCTTACCGAAGGATGATTGCTATGATGATTGTGATGATCCCGTTGATTACTTTGAAATATCCCCTTTTGACGATGCTTGCTATACTTGTGGCCAAGATGCCAATATGAATTATTCTTATGGAGATGAACTTGCTATAGTTCCTTATGTTAAACATTAAATTGTTGCTATTGCACCCACGCATGATAGTCCTCTTATCTTTTTGAATTCTCCCTACTACACTATATCGGAGAAGTTTGCCCTTGTTAAGGATTATATTGATGGGATGCGTTTCACTACTACACATGATGCTTTTGATAGATATAATATGCATGTGCTTGTGATCCTACTTGCAATTATTATGAGAGAGGAACTATATCTCCACCTCTCTATGTTTCCAATATGATAAAATTGCAAGAAACTGCTTATACTATGCATTGGTCTTTACTTGGTGTGCATGAATTATTCTTTTATGACATGTTGATGCATAGGAAGAGAGTTAGACTTCTCTATTTCTTGATTTATGTTACTTTGTGCTCACTACTAAATCACAAATCATTGTTAATTAAAATTGTCTTTGATATACCTTGGGATCCGGGTGGGTCCATTACTTGAGCACTATATGCCTAGCTTAATGGTTTTAGAGAAAGCGCTGCCAGGGAGACAACCCGGAAGTTTTAGAGAGTCATTTATTTCTGTTGAGTGCTTTTATATAGTCTAAAAACAAAAAAATAAAGAGGGGAACCCAAAACTTTTCAAAAAGGAAAGTGAAAGTGAGAAAGACAAGCATTGTTGAAGTGGGGGAGCTCCTTGAACTTTGTTCATGATCATAGAAACTTTGTGAATATTAATTACATAAACTTTTCATAAAAAACAATTATCCCCTTGTACAATTCCATTGTATTATAAAAATAATGTGCCAAGGTTTGCCTTTAGGATGTTTACAATGCTTGTTGGTTTGTGCGGTGCACGTCAGAAACTTTGGCTGTAGTGCACGATTTTAAATTTTTGACTGGAACATCAAACAGTTCTGATTCTTTTTGCACTGTCTTTCTATGCAAATTGTTTATTTTTCCTAATGTTGGTAGAATTGTTGGGGTACCAGAAGTATGGTGAATGTTCAGATTGCTACAGACTGTTCTGTTGTTGATAGATTCTGTTTTTGATGCATAGTTTGCTTGTTTTGATGAAACTATCAATTTCTATCAGTAGATTAAGCCATGGAAAAGTTATATTACAGTAGCTATCATGCAAAAACAAAATATGAATTGGTTTGCAACAGTACTTAGAGTAGTGATTTGCTTTATTATACTAACGGATCTTACCGAGTTTTCTGTTGAAGTTTTGTGTGGATGAAGTGTTCGATGATCGAGAAGGTCTCGATATGAGGAAAAGGAGGAGAGGCAAGAGCTAAAGCTTGGGGATGCCAAGGCACCCCAAGTAAATATTCAAGGAGACTCAAGCGTCTAAGCTTGGGGATGCCTCGGAAGGCATCCCCTCTTTCTTCAACAAGTATCGGTATGTTTTCGGATTCGTTTCGTTCATGCGATATGTGCAAATCTTGGAGCGTCTTTTGCATTTAGTTTTTACTTTTCTTTTATGAACCATGCTGGTATGAGATAGTCCTTGGTTGATTTATAGAATGCTCTTTGCACTTCACTTAAATATTTTGAGTATGGCTTTATAGAATGCTTCATGTGCTTCACTTATATCATTTGAAGTTTGGATTGCTTGTTTCTCTTCACATAGAAAACCGCCATTTGTAGATTGCTCTTTTGCTTCACTTATATTTGTTAGATCATGGGCATATATTTTGTAGAAAGGATTAAATTCTCTTGCTTCACTTATATCTATTTAGAGAGATGACAGGAATTGGTCATTCACATGGTTAGTCATAAAATCGTACATAAAACTTGTAGATGACTGAATATGATATGTTTGATTCCTTGCAATAGTTTTGCGATATAGAGATGATAATATGTGGGAGGTTCTAGTAAATGGTTGTGTTTAGTACGGATATTGGTGTTAAGGTTTGTGATTCCCGAAGCATGCATGTATGGTCTCCTAACTATGTAACCAAATTGGCGCGCATTGTATTTTGATTGTTTATCTTTGCGTGAAGGTCGGGGCGTGCGATGGTTAACTCCTACCAACCTCCCCCTTAGGGGCATGCATAGTAGTACTTTGCTTCGAGGGATAATAAACTTTTGCAATAAGTATATGAGTTCTTTATGACTAATGTGATTCCATGGATTATACGCACTCTCACCCTTCCATCATTGCTAGCCTCTTCGGTACCGTGCATTGCCCTTTCTCACCTAGAGAGTTGGTGCAAACTTCGCTGGTGCATCCGAACCCCGTGATATGATACGCTCTATGACACATAAGCCTCCTTATATCTTCCTCAAAACAGCCACCATACCTACCTATCATGGCATTTCCATAGCCATTCCGAGATATATTGCCATGCAACTTCCCTCATCATCATATACATGACTTGAGCATTCATTGTCATATTGCTTTGCATGATCGTAAGATAGCTAGCATGATGTTTTCATGGCTTGTCCGTTTTTTGATGTCATTTCTATGCTAGATCATTGCACATCCCGGTAACCGCCGGAGGCATTCATATAGAGTCATATCTTTATTCTAGATATCGAGTTGTAATATTGAGTTGTAAGTAAATAAAAGTGTGATGATTATCATTATTAGAGCATTGCCCCAGTGAGCAAAGGATGATGGAGACTATGATTTCCCCACAAGTCGGGATGAGACTCCGGACTTTATGAAAAATAAAAGAGGCCAAAGAAGCCCACCAAAAAAATAAAAAAAGAAAAAAAGAAAAAAAGAAAAAAAGGAAAAAAGAGAGAAAAAGAGAGAAGGGACAATGTTACTATCCTTTTACCACACTTGTGCTTCAGAATAGCACCATGTTCTTCTTATAGAGAGTCTCTTGAGTTATCACTTTCATATACTAGTGGGAATTTTCATTATAGAACTTGGCTTGTATATTCCGATGATGGGCTTCCTCAAATGCCCAAGGTCTTCATGAGCAAGCAAGTTGGATGCATACCCACTTAGTTTCAGTTTGAGCTTTCATACACTTATAGCTCTTAGTGCATCCGTTGCATGGCAATCCCTACTCCTCACATTGACATCAATTGATGGGCATCTCCATAGACCGTTGATTAGTCGCGTCAATGTGAGACTTTCTCCCTTTTTGTCTTCTCCACACAACCTCCACCATCATACTCTATTCCACCTGTAGTGCTATATCCATGGCTTGCACTCATGTATTGCATGAAGGTTGAAAAAGCTGAAGCGCGTTAAAAAGTATGAACCAATTGCTTGGCTGACACCGGGATAGGCATGAGGGGTACCTTGTGTTAAGAAAAGGAAGCATAAAATACTATATGATTTTGTAGGGATAACATTCTGTAAGCATTGCTATTTTGAAAGGCATGATTGTTTGTTGGGATGCCTGACTATTATTGTTTCTATGTCAAATGATAGACTATTGCCTTGAATCACCCGTGTCTTAATATTCATTCCATGATTAGATATATGATTAAGATTATGCTAGGTAGCATTCCACGTCAAAAAATATCTTTTTTATCATTTACCTACTCGAGGACGAGCAAGAATTAAGCTTGGGGATGCTGATACGTCTCCGTCGTATCTATAATTTTTGATTGTTCCATGCCAATATTATTCAACTTTCAAATACTTTTGGCAAATTTTTATACTATTTTTGGGACTAACATATTGATCCAGTGCCCAGTGCCAGTTCCTGTTTGTTGCATGTTTTATGTTTCACAGAAACCCCATATCAAACGGAGTCCAAACGGGATAAAAACAGACGGAGAATATTTTTGGAATATTTATGATTTTTAGGAAGAAGAATCAACACGAGACGGTGCCCGAGGGGGCCATGAGGCAGGGGGCGCGCCCCCGACCCTCGTGGGCACCCCGTAAGGCAGTTGCTGCTCTTCTTTTGCCGCAAGAAAGCTAATTTTCGGGAAAAATTCGTGGCTAAGGTTTCAATCCAATCGGAGTTACGGATCTCTGGGAATATGAGAAATGATGAAAGGGCAGAATCTGGGAATGCAGAAATAGAGAGAGGCAGAGAGACAGATCCAATCTCGAAGGGGCTCTCGCCCCTCCCACGCCATGGAGACCATGGACCAGAGGGGAAACCCTTCTCCCATCTAGGGAGAATGTCAAGGAAGAAGAAGAAGAAGGGGGGGTTCTCTCCCCCTCGCTTCCGGTGGCGCCGGAACACCGCCGGGGGCCATCATCATCACCGCGATCTACACCAACACTGCCGTCATCTTCACTAACATCTCCATTACCTTCCCCCATCTATCTACAATGGTCCACTCTCCCATAACCCGCTGTACCCTCTACTTGAACATGGTGCTTAATGCTTCATATTATTATCCAATGATGTGTTGCCATCCTATGATGTCTGAGTAGATTTTCGTTGTCCTATCGATAATTGGTGAATTGCTATGATTGGTTTAATTTGCTTGTGGTTATGTTGTTGTCCTATGGTGCTCTCCGTGTCGCGCAAGTGTGAGGGATTCCCGCTGTAGGGTGTTGCAATATGTTCATGGTTTTCTTATTGTCTGCGTTGCGTGAGTGATTGAAACACAAACACGAATAAGTGGGTCATGGCGTATGGGAATAAAGAGGACTTGATACTTTAATACTATTGTTGGGTTTTACCTTAATGATCTTTAGTAGTTGCGGATGCTTGCTAGAGTTCCAATCATAAGTGCATATGATCCGAGAAGAGAAAGTATGTTAGCTTATGCCTCTCCCACATAGAACTTGCTACCGGTCTAGTAAAGTAGTCAATTGCTTAGGCACAATTTCACAACTCCTACCACCACTTATTTACTTTATTGCTTCTTTATTTAAACAACCCCTACCTTTTATTTACATGCCCTTTATTATCTTGCAATTCTATCCAACAACACCTACAAAGTACTTCTAGTTTCATACTTGTTCTAGGTAAAGCGAACGCTAAGCGTGCGTAGAGTTGCATCGGTGGTCGATAGAACTTGAGGGAATATTTGTTCTACCTTTAGCTCCTCATTGGGTTCGACACTCTTACTTATCGGAAGAGGCTACAATTGATCCCCTATACTTGTGGGTTATCAATGTCACGCTACAAAAAGTTGTCAGCGGATTGGACTCGTGAAATATTATACTCTCTATAGTTGTGCGTGGGATTTGTTTTGCAGAGCTGGACACGTTTTTGTGTGTTCGAAGACTGTTTTGGAGTATTCATAAAAGGAACCCACCTTTCAATGCTGAAGACAATCGGCGTGCCGGACACCTCGTCATTGAAGCCTGGTTCAGGGGCTACTAAGGGAGTCCTGGATTAAGGGCTCCTCGGACGGCAGGACTATTAACATGGGCCGGACTGTTGTGCTATGACGATACAAGATAGAAGACTTCCTCCCGTGTCCGGATGGGACTGTCCTTGGCATGGAAAGCAAGCTTGGCGATTCGGATATGTAGATTCCTTCCTCTGTAACCGACTTTGTACAACCCTAGTCCCCTTCGATGTCGAGATAAACCGAAGGGTTTAGTCCATAGAGACAATCATAATCATATAGGCTAGACTTCTAGGGTTTAGTCATTACGATCTCATGGTAGATCAACTCTTGTAATACTCATATTCATCAAGATCAATCAAGTAGGAAGTAGGGTATTACCTCCATAGAGAGGGCCCAAACCTGGGTAAACATCGTGTCCCCCGCCTCCTGTTACCATCGGACCTCAGACGCACAGTTCGAGACCCCCTACCCGAGATCCGCCGGTTTTGCCACCGACACCCCCACCCTCGTGGGCCCCACAGTACTCCTCTCCGATAACTTTTTGTTCTAGTATTTTTTATATTTTCCAGGAAAAATCTTCGTTGATTTTCAGCGCATTCCGAGAACTTTCATTTCTGCACAAAAACAAGACCACGGTAGTTCTGCTAAAAACAACGTCAGTCCGGGTTAGTTCTAACCAAATCATACCAAAAGCATGTAAAAATATTATAAACATGGCATGAATACATAAAAAATTATAGATACGTTGGAGACGTATCACAAAGCGTTCAAATTCTTCATCATCTTTCTTCTTAGTTGATCTAGGTGGAAAGGGCATAGGTTTTTGAAGTCATGGTTCTCTTTCCTTACCATGTTTTCTAGCAACAAAGTCTCTTTTATCGTATCTTTTATTCTTGATTCGTGGGTTATCAATATCAATAGTTGGTTCTATTTCAACATCATTATCTGGTTCTCTATTATTTGTTTGAGTGTCTTCATGAACCTCATCATTATCTTTTTCATTATCAGTAGGTGATTGTCCATTACGAGATTGAGTTTCAGCATCAGAAATAGAAACATCATTATCATTATCAGGAGGCTTTTGTACTTCAGGTTCACTAGAGGCATGCAAAGTCCTATCATTTTCCTTTTTTCCTTTTTCTTTTGAGAAGGACTAGGTGCATTAGTGTTAACTCTTTGACAATCTTGTTTAATTCTTGTTGGGTGTCCCTTAGGGTAAAGTGGTTCCTGAGTCATTTTACCTCCTCTAGGTGCTACTCTAACAGCAAAGTCATTTATATTATGGTTCATTTCATCAAGCAATTCTCTTTAAGATTTAGCAACTTGTTCTAGTTGAGTTTGAACCATAGAGGCATGCTTTCCTACACCTCTAACATCATTGGTAGTTCTACATAACAAGTCACTCAAGCGAGCAATCATATCAGAGTTGTATTTCAATTGTTTCATAACATTTGCATTGAAGTGGTCTTGTTTTCTAATGTAGTTGTCAAACTCATAAAGGCATTGACTAGGATGCATATTATAAGGATTATCATTGTCATTGAATTTCATTAAAGAAATTACCTATACCACGTTGGGTGGTGTTGTATCAAGCCCATGTATTTCTTCAATGGGAGGTAAAATTTTGACATCCTCAGCTTTAATACCTTTTTCCTTCATAGATTTCTTTTCCTCTTGCATATCTTCAGGACTGAGATATAAGATACCCCTCTTCTTCGGAGTAGGTTTAGGCGGTGGTTCGGGAAGATCCCAATAATCATAATTTTTCAATATGTTATTCAATAATTATTCAGCTTGTTCAACAGTTCTATCCTTGAAAACACAACCAACACAACTATCTAGGAAATCTCTAGAAGCATCAGTTAGTCCATTATAGAAGATATCAAGTATTTCATTTTTCTTAAGAGGATGATCGGGGAAAGCATTAAGCAATTGGAGAAGCCTCCCTTAAGATTGTGGAAGACTCTCTTCTTCAATTTGCACAAAGTTAAATATTTCCTGTAAGTCAACTTGTTTTTTATGAGTAGGAAAATATTTTTCAGAGAAATAGTAAATCATATCATGGGGACTACGCACACAACCATGAGCAAGAGTATTATACCAAGTCTTAGCATCACCCTTTAATGAGAACAGAAATATAAGGATATAAAAATAGTGAATTTTCTCATAATGAGCAAAAAGGGTGGCTATGTCATTCAACTTAGCAAGGTGTGCCACAGCGGTTTCATTTTCATAACCATGGAAAGGATCAGATTCAACCAAAGTAATTAACTCTGGGTCGACAGAGAATTCATAATCCTTATTGATACGTCTCCAACGTATCTATAATTTTTGATTGTTCCATGTTATTATATTACCCGTTTTGGATGTTTATGGGATTTACTTTACACTTTTATATCATTGTTGGGACTAACCTACTTACCGGAGGCCCAACCCGAATTGCTGTTTTTTTGCCTATTACAGTGTTTCGAAGAAAATGAATATCAAACGGAGTCCAAATGGAATGAAAACTTCGGGTGCGATCTTTTTGGAACAAACTTGATCCAGAGGACTTGGAGTGGAAGTCAAGAAACAAGGGAGGCGACCACGAGGGTGCCTAGCGCACCCCCTACAGGTGGGTGCGCCCCCACCCTCGTGGGCCCCTCGAGCATCCACGGACTTACTTCTTCCTCCTATATATACCCATGTACCCCGAAAACATCAGAAGTGACCACGAAAAACTATTTCCACCTCCGTAACCTTCTGTATCCGCGAGATCCCATCTTGGAGCCTTCGCCGGTGCTCCGTCGGAGGGGGGATCGATCACGGAGGGATTCTACATCAACACCATAGCCCTTCCGATGAGTTGTGAGTAGTTTACCACAGACCTTCGGGTCCATAGTTATTAGCTAGATGGCTTCTTCTCTCTCTTTGAATCTCAATAAAAAGTTCTCCTCGATCTTCTTGGAGATCTATTCGATGTAACTCTTTTTGCGGTGTGTTTGTCGAGATCCGATGAATTGTGGGTTTATGATCAAGTTTATCTATGAGAAATATTTGAATCTCCTCTGAATTATTTTATGTGTGATTAAGTTATCTTTGCAAGTGTCTTTGAATTATCAGTTTGGTTTGGCCTACTAGATTGATCTTTCTTGCAATGGGAGAAGTGCTAAGCTTTGGGTTCAATCTTGCGGCGTCCTTTCCCAGTGATAGCAGGGGCAACAAGGCATGTATTGTATTGTTGCCATCGAGGACAAAAAGATGGGGTTTATATCATATTGCATGAGTTTATCCCTCTACATCATGTCATCTTTCTTAATGCGTTACTCTGTTCTTTATGAACTTAATACTCTAGATGCATGCTCGATAGCGGTCGATGTGTGGAGTAATAGTAGTAGATGCAGAATCGTTTCGGTCTACTTGTCACAGACATGATGCCTATATACATGATCATGCCTAGATAATCTCATAATTATTCACTTTTCTATCAATTGCTCGACAATAATTTGTTCACCCACCGTAATACTTATGCTATCTTGAGAGAAGCCACTAGTGAAACCTATGGCCCCCGGGTCTATCTCTTATCATATAAGCTTTCAATCTACTTTTATTTGCATCTTTACTTTTCCAATCTATATCATAAAATACCAAAAAATATATTTATCTTATCATATTATCTCTATCAGATCTCACTATCGCAAGTGGCCGTGAAGGGATTGACAACCCCTTTATTGCGTTGGTTGCGAGTTCTTGTTTGTTTGTGTAGGTGCGTGGGACTTTTGAGGAGCCTCCTACTAGATTGATACATTGGTTCTCAAAAACTGAGGGAAATACTTACGCTACTATTGCTGCATCACCCTTTCCTCTTCAAGGAAAACCAACACAAGCTCAAGACGTAGCAAGAAGGATTTCTGGCGCCATTGCCGGGGAGGTCTTCGCTCAAGTCAAGACATACCAAGTACCCATCACAAACTCATCTCCCTCGCATTAAATTATTTTCCATTTGCCTCTCGTTTTCCTCTCCCCCACTTCACCCTTGCCATTTTATTTGCCCTCTCTTTCCCAATCTCCTCTCTCATTCGCTTGTCTTTTGTTTGCTCATCGTTATGGCTAGTCCTCCTATCCTCGTTCTTACTCCGAACATGAAATTCTTAGTTTTAAGCAAAGGGAGGGAGAAAATCTAAAAGATGCTTGGCATATAATTTGTAATGCTCAAAATAGATCTACTAGGAAGCTTTCTACTTCCGTTCTTCTTCGCAATTTTTATGTAGGCATTACCCCATGGAATAGATGCATTCTTGATACCATTACCGGAGGGAATTTTTTGGATAGCCACACCTTTGATGCTTATAATGCTATGTTAGATTTGTTTGGTCCTCCTACTCTCTTGGTAAATGGGACTATTTTAACTCTAGAACATGTGATGCAAAGGCTTGAGATTATTGAAAATAAAATTGCCACTGTTGAGTTAATTGAAAATTTAGATAAAAAGATTCATAACCAAATCACCCAATATGGATCTAGGGTTGGAGTTACTTTGAATTTTTTTTAAAGAGAAAGAACCTATAGTTAATGAAAGAATAGATCTAGATTCTACGAGAATCGGTAAACTTGAGGATATTATTACCAACTTAGGGTCGGCCTTTTCATCCGTGAAAAACACTCAAAATCCTCCTACCAAAACTGCCAAATTTATTTAAGTTCCTAAAAATAAGGGTGAATCTTCTAATAAGGGAAATGCGGATCTCAAATCAATAAGTGCTCATCCCAATTGTCTCTCTATCATTAAGGAACCTTTTGCTACAAATGAATTTCTTGAATTCTTGCCTAAGGGTTTAATCCTTGCTAAAAAGGGAGAAACCCCTAAAGATTATAAGTGCTCTATTGAAGAATTGAGTGTCAAGGATGGCACTACTTAGATCTATCCTCGCTTTTATGCCTAGCTAGGGGCGTTAAACGATAGCGCTAGTTGGGAGGCAACCCAATTTTATTTTAGTTTTATGTTTTTGCTTCTGTTTAGTAATAAATTTTTCATCTACCTTCTTTTTAGATGTGTTTTCATGTTTTAATTAGTGTTTGTGCCAAGTGGAACCTATAGGATAACCTATGGTGATATTTAATTTGATTCTGCTGAAAAACAGAAACTTTGCGCGCACGAAAATAATTTTAGTAATTCACAGAAACGTGATTTTGTGTTGATTCCTTTTTGTGTAGATCAATAGACAAATTTCCCAGGACTTCCTAGTTTGGTAGGATTTTTAGAGTTCCAGAAGTATTTGAGAGTTACAGATTGCTACAGACTATTCTATTTTTGACAGATTCTGTTTTTCGTGTGTTATTTGCTTATTTTGATGCATCTATGGCTAGTATGTAGGGGTATGAACCATAGAGAAGTTGGAATAAAGTAGGTTTAACACCAATATAAATAAAGAATGAGTTCATTACAGTACCTTATGTGGTGGTTTTTCTTTCTTGCACTAACGGAGCTTATGAGATTTCCTGTTGAGTTTTGTGCTGTGAAGTTTTCAAGTTTTGGGTAAAGATTTGATGGATTATGGAATAAGGAGTGTCAAGAGTATAAGCTTGGGGATGCCCATGGCACCCCAAGATATTCAAGGATAACCAAAAGCCTAAGCTTGGGGATGCCTCGGAAGGCATCCCCTCTTCCGTCTTCGTTCATCGGTAACTTTACTTGGAGCTATATTTTTATTCGCCACATGATATGTGTTTTGCTTGGAGCGTCTTCTATGATATTAGTCTTTGCTTTTTAGTTTACCACAATCATCCTTGCTGTACACACCTTTTGGGAGAAACCCACTTGATTGGAATTTATTAGAATACTCTATGTGCTTCACTTATATCTTTTGAGCTTGATAGTTTTTGCTCTAGTTCTTCACTTATATCTTTTAGAGCACGGCGGTGGCTTAATTTTGTAGAAATTGTTAATCTCTCATGCTTCACTTATATTATTTTGAGAGTCTCTTAGAACAGCATCGTATTTGCTATGGTTATAAAATTGGTCCTAGAATGATGGGCATCCAAGTTGGGTATTAATAAAGACTACCATAGGAAGTGAATTGGATGCTATGATCAATTTGATACTTGATAATTGTATTGAGACATGGAGGTGGTGATATTAGAGTCATGCTAGTTGGGTGATTATGAATTTAATGAATACTTGTGTTGAAGTTTGTGATTCCCTTAGCATGCACGTATGGTGAACCGCTTTGTGATGAAGTTGGAGCACAATTTTATTTATTGATCGTCTTACTTATGAGTGGCGGTCGGGGACGAGCAATGGTCTTTTCCTACCAATCTATCCCCCTAGGAGCATGGGCATAGTGCTTTGTTTTCAATGACTTGTAGATTTTTGCAATAAGTATATGAGTTCTTTATGACTGATGTTGAGTCCATGGATTATATGCACTCTCACCCTTCCACCATTGCTAGCCTCTCTTGTGCCGCGCAACTTTTGCCGGTACCATACACCCACCATATACCTTCCTCAAAACAGCCACCATACCTACCTATTATGGCATTTCCATAGCCATTCCGAGATATATTGCCATGCAACTTTCCACCGTTCCGTTTTTATGACACGCATCATCATTGTCATATTTCTCTTTGCATGATCATGTAGTTGACATCGTATTTGTGGCAAGGACACCTTCATAATTTTCATACATGTCACTCTTGATGCATTGCATATCCCGGTACACCGCCGGAGGCATTCATATAGAGTCATATCTTGTTTTAAGTATCGAGTTGTAATCTTGAGCTATAAGTAAATAAAAGTGTGATGATCTTCATTATTAGAGCATTGTCCCAGTGAGGAAAGTATGATGGAGGCTATGATTCCCCCACAAGTCAGGATGAGACTTCAGACTTAAAAAAAAGAGGCCAAAGGGTCCACCAAAAAAACAGAAAGGCCAAATAAAAAAGAGAGAAAGGCCAAATAAAAAATGAGACAAAAAGCGAGAAGGGACAATGCTACTATCCTTTTTACCACACTTGTGCTTCAAAGTAGCACCATGATCTTCATGATAGAGAGTCTCCTATATTGTCACTTTCATATACTAGTGGGAATTTTCATTATAGAACTTGGCTTGTATATTCCAATGATGGGCTTCCTCAAAATGCCCTACGTCTTCGTGAGCAAGCGAGTTGGATGCACACCCACTTAGTTTCTTTTGTTGAGCTTTCATACATTTATAGCTCTAGTGCATCCGTTGCATGGCAATCCCTACTCACTCACATTGATATCTATTAATGGGCATCTCCATAGCCCATTGATATGCCTAGTTGATGTGAGACTATCTTCTTTTTTTTTGTCTTCTCCACAACCACCATTCTATTCCACATATAGTGCTATGTCCATGGCTCACGCTCATGTATTGCGTGAAAGTTGAAAAAGTTTGAGATTACTAAAGTATGAAAAAATTGCTTGGCTTGTCATTGGGGTTGTGCATGATTAAATACTTTGTGTTATGAAGATGGAGCAACAGCCAGACTATATGATTTTGTAGGGATAATTTTCTTTAGCCATGTTATTTTGAGAAGACATGATTACTTTGATTAGTATGCTTCAAGTATTACTATTTCTTATGTAAATATGAACTTTTATTTTGAATCATTTGGATCTGAACATTCATGCCACAATAAAGAAAATTACATTGAGAATGATGCTAGGTAGCATTCCACATCAAAAATTCTATTTTTATCATTTACCTACTCGAGGACGAGCAGGAATTAAGCTTGGGGATGCTTGATACGTCTCCAACGTATCTATAATTTTTGATTGTTCCATGCTATTACATTACCCGTTTTGGATGTTTATGGGCTTTACTTTACACTTTTATATCATTTTTGGGACTAACCTACTAATCGGAGGCCCAACCCGAATTGCTGTTTTTTTTGCCTATTTCGGTGTTTCGAAGAAAAGGAATATCAAATGGAGTCCAAACGGAATGAAACCTTCGGGAGCGATCTTTTTGGAACAAATGTGATCCAGAGGACTTGGAATGGAAGTCAAGAAACAAGGGAGGCGTCCACGAGGGTGCCCGACGCGCCCCCCACCCTCGTGGGCCCCTCGAGCATCCACGAACCTACTTCTTCCTCCTATATATACCCATGTACCCCGAAAACATCATAAGCGACCACGAAAAACTATTTCCACCACCGTAACCTTCTGCATCCGCGAGATCCCATCTTGGAGCCTTCGCCGGCGCTCCGCCGGAGGGGGAATCGATCATGGAGGGCTTCTACATCAACACCGTAGCCCTTCCGATGAGTTGTGAGTAGTTTAACACAGACCTTCGAGTCCATAGTTATTAGCTAGATGGCTTCTTCTCTCTCTTTGAATCTCAATACAAAGTTCTCCTTGATCTTCTTGGAGATCTATTCGATGTAACTCTTTTTGTGGTGTGTTTGTCGAGATCCGATGAATTGTGGGTTTATGATCAAGTTTATCTATGAGAAATATTTGAATCTCCTCTGAATTCTTTTATGCGTGATTAAGTTATCTTTGCAAGTGTCTTTGAATTATCAGTTTGGTTTGGCCTACTAGATTGATCTTTCTTGCAATGGGAGAAGTGCGTAGTTTTGGGTTCAATCTTGTGGTGTCCTTTCCCAGTGACAGCAGGGGCAGCAAGGCACGTATTGTATTGTTCCCATCAAGGATAAAAAGATGGGGTTTATATCATATTGCATGAGTTTATCCCTCTACATCATGTCATCTTTCTTAATGCATTACTCTGTTCTTTATGAACTTAATACTCTAGATGCATGCTGGATAGCGGTCGATGTGTGGAGTAATAGTAGTAGATGCAGAATTGTTTCGGTCTACTTGTCACGGACGTGATGCCTATATACATGATCATGCCTAGATACTCTCATAATTATTCGCTTTTCTATCAATTGCTCGACAGTAATTTGTTCACCCACCGTAATACTTATGCTATCTTGAGAGAAGCCACTAGTGAAACCTATGCCCCCCAGGTCTATCTCTTATCATATAAGCTTTCAATCTACTTTTATTTGCATCTTTACTTTTCCAATCTATATCATAAAATACCAAAAAATATATTTATCTTATCATATTATCTCTATCAGATCTCACTTCCGCAAGTGGCCGTGAAGGGATTGACAACCCCTTTATTGCGTTGGTTGCGAGTTCTTGTTTGTTTGTGTAGGTGCGTGGGACTTTTGAGGAGCCTCCTACTGGATTGATTCCTTGGTTCTCAAAGACCGAGGGAAATACTTACGCTACTATTGCTGCATCACCCTTTCCTCTTCAAGGAAAACCAACACAAGCTCAAGACGTAGCACTTATCATCAACAAAGATAGGTGAAGTAGCAAACTTAGGATCACATTTCATTCTAGCATTCAAATATTTTTCTTTCATTTTTCATAATAATTTCTTAATATCATCCCTATCATTGCAAGCAAGAAAGTCTCTAGTTGTCTCCTCATCCATAACATAACCTTCCGGTATCTTAGGCAATTCATATCTAGGAGGACTAGGTCTAATAGGTGTTTCAAGATTTTCAGTTTCAAGCACTTCATTAGTTTCAATAATTTCATCAGTTTCAGCTTCTCAAAAGCTTTAGTTCTAGCAAGTTGTTAATCAAGAAATTCACCTAGTGGCACATTATCATCAAGCAAGGTACTAGCATCATCATGAGTATCATTCATAGCAGAAGTAGCATCATCAATAACTTGCGACATAATAGGATTGATAACATGTGGTGGTGTTGCGAGTCTACTCAAAACATAAGGTGAATCAAGTGCAGAGTGTGATGGCAGTTCCTTACCTCCCCTCGTCCTTGAGGGAACGATCTTGGTTTTAGTATCCTTAAGATTCTTCATAGTGATAATTTGATAATAATCCCAAGTGACTCAACAAATATAGCTATGCTCCCCGGCAACGGTGCCAGAAAAAGGTCTTGATAACCCACAAGTATAGGGGATCGCAATAGTTTTCGTGGGTAGAGTATTCAATCCAAATTTATTAATTCGACACATGGGGAGCCAAAGAATATTTGCAAGTATTAGCAGCTGAGTTGTCAATTCAACCACACCTGGAGATTAATTATCTGCAGCAAAGTGATAAGTGGCAAAGTAGTATGATAGTTTTGATAGTAGTAGCAACAACAATAGTAACAGTAACAATGATAGCAATGATTTTGTAGCAAGTGTAACAGTAACGATAACAATAGTAACTTAGCAAAAACAATATAAGAGAAATTCGTAGGCATTGGATTGGTGAATTCGTTGGATGATATTCATCATATAACAGTCATAACCTAGGGCGATGCGGCACTAGCTTCAATTCATAAATATAATGTAGGCATATACTCCGTAAATAGTCATACATTCTTATGGAAAGAACTTGCATGACATCTTTTGTCCTACCCTCCCGTGGCAGCGGGGTCCTATTTGAAACTAAGGGATATTAAGGCCTCCTTTTAATAGAGAACCGGAGCAAAGCATTAACACATAGTGAATACATGAACTCCTCAAACTACGGTCATCACCGGAAAGTATCCCGACTACTGTCACTCTGGGGTTTACAGATCATAATACGTAATTGGTGAATATAACTTGAAAGATCGGATCTAGAACATAGATATAATGGTGATAACATAAACGGTTCAGATCTGAAATCATGGCACCCGGGCCCAAAGTGACAAGCATTAAGCATGGCAAAGTCATACCAACATCAATCTCAGAACATAGTGGATACTAGGGATCAAGCCCTAACAAAACTAACTCGATTACATGATGAAACTCATCCAACTCCTCATCGACTAGCGAGCCTACGAAGGAATTACTCACTCCCGGTGGGGAACATCATGGAATTGGCGATGGAGAAGGGTTGGTGATGACGAAGATCGAAGATCCCCCTCTCCAGAGCCCCAAACAGACTCCAGATCTGGCCTCCCGATGAAGAACAGGAGGTGGCGGCGGTTCCATCTCATGAAACGTGATAATTCTTTCTCTTTGATTTTTTTTCTCCGAAAATGTGAATTTATTGCATTGGAATCAGGGTCTACAGGGCCACCAGGTGGGGACAACCTACCTGGGTGCGCCAGGAGGGGGGCGCCCTGGTGGGTTGTGCTCACCTAGGGCCCCCGGTGGTTCTTGGCTCCAGTATTTTTCTTTTATTCCATCAAAATTCTCCAAAAAGTTTTGTGCCATTCCGAGAACTTTTATTTCTGCACAAAAACAACACCATGGTAGTTCTGCTGAAAACAGCGTCAATCTAGGTTAGTTTAATTTAAATAATGCTAATTAGAGTCCAAAACAAGAGGAAAAGCGTTAGGAAAAGTAGATACGACGGAGATGTATCAGTTATCTTTCGTGCTTGATTTCAATGGTGTACCTCACTAGATCAGAGTTGTCATTTGATAGTAGTCTACTGCATTTCTCTATTATCTTTCAAGTGGTACTCTATTTTTAGCATCTCTTGGGGTATTTATCTCAAAGTTTGCATTCGGGTATCTATCATGTTGCTGCACTTGATTTCTTACTGCATTACCATCGTGATAGTCAAACCTATTATCTATTATACTCATGCCATCATCACTGCCTACCTCGAAGGATTTGTACCTCAGTAGGTTCACCTGTAGTAGTTTAATTCTCTTGTATCTTTTCCGCTGCCTTTTATGGCACAAATTCAGCACATTTGAAAGAATTTTTGAATCTCCCATTCACCCCCTCTGGTCGATATACTCTCGGTCCCTACAATTGGTATCATAACAGGTACCCGTTATCTCTGTTTATTAAAGATCTAACCACCTTGGAGTTTGAGTATATTGTTCGCAGGTAGATCCACGCACTCTGATAGGTTTCCTATCTTTGATGGAAATGACTATATTTATTGGCAATAAAGAATGAGGATAAGGCTCCAAGCTATCAGTACTGAGGTATGGCAGATTGTGGAGAATGGGTACACAATTCAACGTCCAGAAAAACCCACTCCCAAAGATGAAGCTAATATTCGCCTAAATGCACAAGGGAAAGATATCATATGTTGCAGTCTATCGAGAGGAATGTTCATTCAATTCAGAGACATTAAAACCGCAAAGGAACTCTGGGATGGATTAAGAAATGTCCATAACGGAATAATTCTCTGAACTGAATCACGCACTGACATGCTTTGTGCCATGTTCACCAACTTCAGAAGCCTTCGAAGAGAAAGTGTCATGGAACCCATCAATCGACTAACAAATATTGTTGAAAGGATTCATCAGAGAGAAGTTGCCAATATCATTGATAGAGATGTTGTTGACAATATGCTCAACGCTCTTGATGGTTCCTATGACTCAATCATCGCTGAAATCAAGCAAAGACCCGGCTTTGAAGATCTTCACTATGTTGAGGTCATGACCCTGTTAACAATTCTTGAATAAAACATGGAACTGGAGAGGGTCATTCAGACACTTCTTCAGAAAGTGAAGGAGAAATTCTTTCACACTATGGCAACTCCCAAGATGAAGAAGAAGATGTTAAGAATCAACACTCGATTACAAGGGAACTTGAGATGCTCACGAAAAGAATGAAAAAACTACGAAGGCAGAATTTATCTCTATCTAACACAGATGAAGAAGAATAATTCAAGTCCACTAAGAAACTGCCTCCGAAGGAAATGAAGTGCTTCAAGTGCAAGCTATATGGTCACTTTATAGTTGACTGCCCTAGCTGGGATATGAGCCAAAAACCAAGCAACGAATGGCTTTCCCTTCACTGTTCAGGATTCACTCGAATGAACCACCACACTATATTATAGAAGAATGAAGGGTCTTCCTTATCTTCTAGGAGACCATTCACTGACCCTCGAAGAGGAATCATTGAGTCAAACATGAAGAGAATGTCACAACTGGCTAGCACTTGTGTCAAAATGACAATGGACTTTGAAGATGGATCATCATAGTCTGAATCAGATACTGAAAGATTCTACACAGGTTTGGATGGGGAAAATTTGTTTACTGCTATGGAATCTTCCAAATATTATTCCAACACAGACTCTAACATGATGCATTTAGTGATGACAATTTACCTTCACATCTCTGCCTCATGGCTAAAACCTCGAAGGAACAGGTATCATCCAAACATCGCAAGTCTGGAAATGATTTTTCTCAGATAACATAGCTTATGTCAAACTTGTTAAAATTACTAAATCTCAACAAGATGAACTTGAGAAACTTGAGAAAAATCTGAGGAAATCTGAAGGATTATTGGTCGAAGTGATGGAGAAAAACCAAGAGTTGACCGAAGAGCATGATGCTCTTTCCTGAACTGTTGATGATCTTTCCAACCGATATATTTCTCTTGCGTTAGACTTCGAGGAATTATGGGATGATCTCCTTTGTAGGAATCAAGAACTTGAGTCACTAAAAGAGACTTATAACGAGATTGTTAAAGAAAAGGCTTCTTTCTTCGCCGAGAAATCTGAAAAACTTCCTGATGATTTTGTGCCTCCGTGCCTTAAATGTTTAGAGCGCGGCAATGCTGACTCCACCGCTGAAACTTCCTATGCTATCATCATGAATAATGTTGCTAGTACGAATGGATCACTAATGCCTCTTTCTAGGAAATTGTTGTTGTCTCTGATGAAAATATCATTAAACTCTTCTGAGACGGGAATAATGAAAAGCCTCAAAGGGAATCAAACCTTGTGTGCATTCTCAAGAAGTCTATACTACACAAAAATCCCAGAAAGGAAGGTGTAGGTTTTGAAAGAAAGCTCAACATCGACGGAACTTACTGGACCCCCGAGTAATATCCTCAGACTAGCTGGGTTTTTGCCTCAAACAAAACCCTCGAACCAACACGTCTCTCTGGGCATGACTGTCCCATCATTGTTGTTCCTAATGAGTCAAACGACTCCAACTACAAACTGTTTAAACAACAGAATGGTAAGGTTTTTGCTTGGTATATTGGGACTAGCTGCAGGAATGGTTCACCAAAGAAGCAAATTTGGGTGAACAAATCTTCCATAGAATTTTCATTTGTGGTATCTTCTCTAACCATGCAGGATAAGCATTCGAAATATAATGAAGTTATTCATTCGAATGGGAACATGATTAACCCTCGACAAAAGGAATACATGCGTATTTCTTCGAACCATTATAACCATGTTTCAGGAAACAACTTCAATGCTTACTCTTATGATCACTCTCACGGTGAACAGATAAACTTCGGAGGACATCGAAGGAGAACAAACTCTGCACAAAAGACCCAGACATGGTCCTGCATCCCACGCAAGTGTGGGTGGTGAAAGCAAACTAACCCTTTCTGCTGGAATCTTCTCAAGGGCGCCTGGCTATCCCCTTTGCCTTGAGAAGCTGATTGGTGGTGCTTTGTGATTTCTCGTTTGTTTTTCGTCTTTGTGTGTTTCTTATTCATTGTGATTTGTGTTCCATCCAATCAACAACTCACTCATAGTTATTGCTTCATGTGTTCTCTATTGTTTGACCGAGTGTCTTATTTTGGACCCTATTTTTCCTCTCTTCTGCTCTCTTCCAATCTATGTTGTCTGTCATAAGTATGCAATGTTGATCTGAAGAAAATCTCTCCCCAACATCCTTAGTTGCGAAAGAAATGATCTTCGACCTTTATCTAATTGTGGCTTATCCCGTGTTCAAACCTTTCGGTGGATCGCTCCACTTCCCGATAATTGCTCAGGTAACCGTCTCCACGTGCCCACAATCTTATTTCTGTGATCGTGTTCGTCGAATGCGAAACGTCCCGCATCTCTGGGTCATGGATCTCGGAGTGGTGGGTTAGCACTCAGGCTATAAATACCCCATCCTTTCCTCTCCCTCCTCGGTGCACCCCTATTATTTCCCTCAAACCCTTGCTCCACTTCCATCCAAGTCCGTGCTCGAAGCAACTTCATTGAGGAGCTCTGCCATCAACTCCGATGGAACCTCGTCACTGTTGATCACGCCGGTGCCGTAATCTTCCCTCCCGCACTGCCATAGTTGATTCATGTGGCCAAGTTAGGGCGCTTAAATCTATAATTGCTTCTTTCTTGCCCTCCATTCATAAGAGTAGTTCTTACCAATGCATTTTACTGTGATTTTAGTTGCTGTAGTAGATCTTTAGGTATCCCTAGGATTTACCATGTACGGTTTGTAGTTTTTCCTCGTACAATATCTCAATCTTGGGTTTCGGGGCAGTTCATGATAGATTAGATAGAATCTGTTTCTGCCTATATGCTTCCTGGCATTTACTACGAACATAAAATATCTATTAATGAGACCTTTACTCACTGCTCCGTGTCTCCCTTCTTTTCTTGTAAATTTTTTCTGCAGAAAATCCTTCTAGGCATACTCGTGACCATGTCTATTTTTTTCCTTGCATCTATTCTGGTTCACACGTGTCATGGATTCCAGTTCGGAGGAGCACACAGTTTCTGACAATGATTTGCCTCAGTATCCCTCGAAGTCAAAAAGATTTCACATGACTGGTGGGGGGAGATCTTCGAAATCTTCCAAGGTGCCAAAGAAGAATCAAGAATCTGAATCTGAGGAAATTGATGAGGAAATTGCATCTGCCAACACTCAGTCTGATGATGATGCGGTCACAGATGTGTGCACCCTCTTCTCCGATGTTAATGCAAAGATGGTGGTTGTAAGGGCATATTTATCCCTTAGTAGTTTTGGTGATTGATGACAATGCTTTTGCGGACTAATCGTGTGCATTGAGCTTTTCAGAAATATCATGTCTAAACACAAGACGATTTGGTGCCCCTCGAAGACTATTGAAGACAACGTTCCTCTATGTTTCTTTTCGGCGGGTTTGAGTCGTAGGAAGGCCATACTATTAAGAGGGGGTCCGCGTTGGAAAGGTTTGGGTGGAATCAACATGTACACGCCTGTCCCTTCTTGCACCACCTTTCATTTGGCTCTTTGGGGCGTCCTCCGTCTCTCCGTGTCTATGCAAAATGAAGGACTCCTAAATGTTGTTGTACTGAGGCAGGCGGTAGTACTGCTCCCCAGAGCGGTACTACCGCTGGCCCTTGCGGTAGTACCGGCCTCCTGCATGGTAGTACCGTAGGTGCTCACGGTAGTATCGCTCCTTGGGAGCGGTAGTACCATGGCCTCGGTACAGGCGCTACTGCCTAAGCGGTAGTAGGGGCAGATGTAATTTTTTACATCCGCGCCCTACGCGGTAGTACCGTGCCTTGGGCGCGGTAGTGCCTTGAGCAGAAGTAGGGGCGGATGTAATTTTTTACATCCGCGCCCTACACGGTAGTACCGCACTAGGCTTGCGGTAGTACCATGTCGGATTTTTGCATGGACCTAAACTCAGCAGAAGTAGTCACAGATGTAATTTTTTTATGTCCGTGCCTTCTCAGCCTTGACTATCCCTGCCTTGCGGTAGTACCGCAAGGGGGCGCGGTAGTACCGTGCCAGTGGTTCTACCGCTCCCTGTCTTAGCACATCAGGTCTAGTCCTAGCCCCTGCCGTGCCAGCGGTAGTACCATGGTCCACCGCGGTAGTACCGCAGGCCCGTGTGGTAGTACCGCTTGTTTGATGCGGTAGTACCATGTGTCGCGGGCTGAGTTGGTGGATAACGGTTGTATTTGTTCTTCCACTATAAAAGGGGTGTCTTCTTCTCCTAGTTGACCACCTCTTCCATCCCCAAGCCCCATTGATGCTCTAAGCTCCATTTTTGCCCGATCTCTCTCCCTAGCCAATCTAACTTGTCGATTCTCTAGAGATTGGTTGAGAAGGCATCGATCTACACTTCCACCAAGAGAAATTTGATTCCCCCCACTAATCCCTTGCGGATCTTGTTACTTTTGGGTGCTTGAGCACCCTAGATGGCTGAGGTCACCGCGGAGCCATAGTCCATTGTGGTGAAGCTTCATGGTGTCGTTGGGAGCCTCCAATTAAGTTGTGGAGATTGCCCCAACCTTGTTTGTAAAGGTTCGATTGCCGCCTCCAAGGGCACCAATAGTGGAATCACGACATCTCGCATTGTGTGAGGGCACGAGGAGAATACGGTGGCCCTAGTGGCTTCTTGGGGAGCATTGTGCCTCCACACCGCTCCAACGGAGACGTACTTCCCCTCAAAGGGAAAGAACTTTGGTAACACATCCTCGTCTCCATCGGTTCCACTCTTGGTTATCTCTTACCTTTACTTGTGCAAGTTATTTTGTGTTATATCCTTTGCTTCCTTGTGTGCTTATTGTTGTTGCATCATATAGGTTGCTCACCTAGTTGCATATATAGTCAACCAACTTTGATGCAAAGTTTAATTTGGTAAAGAAAAGCTAAAAAATGTTAGTTGCCTATTCACCCCCCTCTAGTCAACTATATCGATCCTTTCAGTGGTCATGGCAAAGAAAAGAACACAACTGCTGAGATGTCTGACCCTGACAATTACAGAACTCTGCCTGTTGAAGAATCAACTCTGGATCACAACAACAAGCTGCAACACATTCGTCGTCGCTGGGCTGGCAAATAGTTCAAATATGAAAATCTTCGCAAGAAATTTCAGATCCTATTTGCCTTCAACCCTTTCCTGGAACGATTGCATTGCTGAGGGATGTATTGGTCTAGATGATGAAAGAGTCAGGCCACCACCTCCTGAAAATGCTCACTAGACTCCCTCAAAAATCATCGCTGATTTCCCTCAGGAAGTTGCCAAGAGGGCAAAAGCCAAAGCAAAACGTGAAGCAAGAGAAGCAAAGAAAAAGCAAGTTGAGGCCAAGAATGTCAAGCTGACCAAAGAAGATGTTCAGAAGAAGAAAGAGCAAGCTTCTACTTCCAAGGGAAGCAAGTCTAAGACACAAGTTTCCCCTCGAACTCCTCGAAAGAAAACTATAGCCAAGAGAACCCGAAAGGCTGTATCTGAGTCATCTAATGAAGAAATGGGTGATGAAATTCCCATGTATGACCAGCCTGCCATTCAAGACAAGCCAGCACAAACTCCTTCTCCAATGAAGGTTCCGCTCACTCCAAGGAGATCTCCAAGAAATGCACTAATAGCTGAGAAAGCTTCTAGCACTGCTCCACCAACTTCTTTGAAGAGTGCCTCAAAGAGAAAGCTACATGCCGAAGGAGATGCCTTTGCCAACAAGGCCAAGCACTATGTTCCTGCTTCCATAGAGGAACAAAAATATGATTTTAGAATGATGATTGACATCATTTACAATGAAACATATGATGCAAAGACAGATGAGGTGAGCAACTTGGGTCTGCCAGAAGATGTGACTGAAATGGTGACCAAGCATTTTCACCAACTGAAGAAAATCTCAAGGAAGCTCAACAAGGCTATAAAAGACAAGCAAGCACTACAGGCAATGAGGAAAGAGGCCAAGACTGAGTGCAGAAGGAAAGGTTTAAACAAAGAGATTCTTGAAATCACCAAGGCCCTTAGTGTGATTAGAAATGAGAAAGTTGAGTGGCATGGCAAGATGCATTTGAATATCTTTGAACCGTGTGACAGAATGAATGACAAAACTGATCGTCTTGCTCGAAGGAGAATTCAGGAAGAGAAACGCCAGAAGGCTTTGGCTAGAGCAACTAAACCAAAGGAAAATAAAGATCACTGTTACATATTGTGACCTCTCATGCTACTCCCATTAGCTCAAGTGCACCTCTGCAACAGATTCCACGATTGCCACCTGATAAAGAAGTACCAGAGCAGCAAGTTTCCCCTGAGGTCATCGTCTTGGTACCAGCAGCTCAAGATGAGCAAAATGATGTGCTTGACATTTTTCTCAGCAACCCCAACGAATAAAATGCTCCACCTCAGCAGGAGGACAATGATGATCACGCTGATGAGGAGATTGAAGTGGAAAAAACAAATCCTTTACCTGTGCTGATGCAAGTTGACCCTTCTACTTCTTGCAAGAAGGATGACAAGATTGAGGGGGAGAAATCTACTCCTAGTGAGAAAACAACCTATGTCACACCTTCGATTGTTGCCTCACCGATGGATGTTGACTCTGCTCCTCATTCCACAGCTCCACTTGTGGAAGAGGAAGAAAAGAAATCTGCTGAGCCATTGGCTCATGTGACAGTCAGTGCATCCACTGTTTCTGTGCCCAACTCCACTAAGACTGCAAAATAAAAAGGCCCAGTGTCCGAAGAAATGAAAGCCGATGAAGGAGTGCCATCGAGCAAAATTATTGGCTCTTCAAGTTCTTTAATGCCATCTGTGTCGAGGAAGTGCAACGCTCCTCTTAAACCTATTGAAGAAGATTCTGCAGTGGCTGATGAACTACTGATCAAGCATCTCGCTGCAGAAGAACTCCCAAGGAATCCACTCGAAAAATTTCCACTATGTCCTATGGAGAATGGTCCAAATGGTCCAACATTCAATGAGATGTTTCATCACTCCAAGCTTGCCTTCCTTGGCACCAACCCTTATAAAGGAGAAAGGACATCTCTGTCGCCAAGGTGCCAGACTAAAGAACAAGCCGTATATTATGCTCAAATCCTATTCTGCAAAAATTGCATCTTCAAGCACAAGATCTTGGACTTTGCCGAGGTCAAAAGTTTACCATGTTTTCATCACACCATCGAGCAAATCAAGCATGTCTTCCTGAAGAGATTTCTCCATTTGAATCATGGCTGGAATCATGAAGTCATACTTAAGTTCTACGTCACACTTCATATCTCAGGAGATCTTCCAGACAGTAATACATGGGTTCTCGAATGGACGACTGAGGATGATAAGATCAAGTGTTTTGACGATCAATTTCTAGCTATGTTGAATCTCCCTCGGTGTGAGTTTGATGAAACTCGTGAACATAGGCTCTACTCGTGGTAAGTATCAGAGGCTAAATATCATATGTTGATGAATTCCAAACTTGTTGGTGATGCACTGAAGCAACTCCCAATAATTTGTCATATGGAACAAGGTGCTGATAACCCACAAGTATAGGGGATCGCAATAGTTTTTGAGGGTAGAGTATTCAACCCAAATTTATTGATTCAACACAAGGGGAGCCAAAGAATATTCTCAAGTATTAGCAGTTGAGTTGTCAATTCAACCACACCTGGATAACTTAGTATCTCCAACAAAGTGTTTAGTAGCAAAGTAGTATGGAAGTAACGGTAACAATGGCAAAAGTAACAGTAGCAGTTTCGTAGTAATTGTAACATTAGCAACGGTAAAGTAAATAAGCAAAGCACAATAGATGAAAAGCTCTTAGGCATCGGATCCGTGATGGATAATTATGTCGGATGCGATTCCTCGTGTAACAGTTAAAACATAGGGTGACACAGAACTAGCTCCAAATCATCAATGTAATGTAGGCATGTATTCCGAATATAATCATACGTGCTTATGGAAAAGAACTTGCTTGACATCTTTTGTCCTACCCTCCCGTGGCAGCGGGGTCCTAATGGAAACTAAGGGATATTAATGCCTCCTTTTAACAGAGTACCGGACTAAAGCATTAGCACTTAGTGAATACATGAACTCCTCAAACTACGGTCATCACCGAGAAGTATCTCGATTATTGTCACTTCGGGGTTGTCGGATCATAACACATAATAGGTGACTATAGACTTGCAAGATAGGATCAAGAACTCACATATATTCATGAAAATATAATAGGTTCAGATCTGAAATCATGGCACTCGGGCCCTAGTGACAAGCATTAAGCATAGCAAAGTCATAGCAACATCAATCTCAGAACATAGTGGATACTAGGTATCAAACCCTAACAAAACTAACTTGATTACATGGTAAATCTCATCCAACCCATCACCGTCCAACAAGCCTACGATGGAATTACTCACGCACGGCGGTGAGCATCATGAAATTGGTGTTGGAGGCCTACAATGGAATTACTCACGGACGGCGGTGAGCATCATGAAATTGGTGTTGGAGGATGGTTGATGATGACGACGGCGATGAATCCCCCTCTCTGGAGCCCCGAACGGACTCCATATCAGCCCTCTCGAGAGATATTAGGGCTTGGCGGCGGCTCCGTATCGTAAAACATGATGAAACTTTCTCTCTGATTTTTTTCTCCACGAAAGCAAATATATGGAGTTGGAGTTGAGGTAGGTGGACGTCCAGGGGGCCCACGAGGCAGGGGGGCGCGCCCAGGGGGAGGGGGCGTGCCCCCACCCTCATGGACAGGGTGTTGGCCCCCTGACGCTATTTCTTTTGCCAGTATTTTTTATTAATTCTGAAAAGTTGCTCTGTGGATTTTCAGGTCATTCCGAGAACTTTTATTTCTGCACAAAAATAACACCATGGCAATTCTGCTGAAAACAGCGTCAGTCCGGGTTAGTTCCATTCAAATCATGCAAGTTAGAGTCCAAAACAAGGGCAAAAGTGTTTGGAAAAGTAGATACGACGGAGACGTATCAACTACTATTCTATGTTCTGTGCAATTCTCTCACTTCGACCAACAGGCCAGAAAACATTCAGGGTATTATGGCAAATGCTCTCAATGCTACATCGAATGGCCATTTGCTTTGACATTCCAGATCTTTTCATTTGGAACCTGGCATATGCAACTGACAGTGCGCAAGTTCTTAAGCCCTATGCTCCATGGATCATGTTTGCCATCGAACAACTTACAAAGAAGAAGTTCTTCTGCCCTCATGTCCCAAAAGTTTTTATGCCTCCGGTTCGTGATACTCTTCGAATCATGAAATATATTGGGAAAGGAAAAACTCCAATTGATACAAGTGCTTATACTTTTGCGGCTTCTCCCAAAGTCACTAAGGCCACTCTGGAAATCCCTCGGGATGAAAATCCATCTTTCTATGAGATTTACCTTTGGACCCAGCAGGCCATGGAGAGCCACATTAAGCTTGATAGCAAAGTAAAGCTAGAAATGATGGCGGAGATAAATTTGCTTCACAATTACACTCACCAAGATTTGCTCCATGAGAAGGAACTTCACAAGCATTCGTGGACTCTTCTGCGCAACCATTATGATTGCAAGCAGCTCTTTGCAAAGGGAATCGAAAAAGAATATAACTATCTAAATCTGTTTGAGGTTCCTCACATCCGAAGGAAAATGCCAGTTCTTCCTCAGCATTCTGACTTAATTGACCTACTCTTTGTGGATACACACAATGAGATTGAAGATACGGCTGACACTGCAATATTCAAACTAGATGCTCCTCGCTCCAGCTCCTGAAGTTCATGCCTCAAGCCCTCCTTCTGCCTCGGCATCAACCATTCCTTGTTCTGTTTCTCCTAACAACTCGAATTCTAATGATTATTTGGACGAGTAGTTCCTCGTATGCATTCTCTTTCCTTTTTGACATTTATTGACGAACAGGGGGAG
>NC_041389.1:306118566-306292179 GCF_002162155.2 Triticum dicoccoides
TTCTATTTGTTGAACTATTTGTTTCGGGTTGTGAACTTTGAAACACCGCTTGTGGTGTTCGTAAACCTCATCGTTATGTACTGTTAATAGCCCCTGCAATGCTACGTGCTATCAAACTACTTGGATGTAGGTGCTACTAAATGTTTATTCTCTATGAAATGATCATCTTCGATATTCATTCATTGATATTGTAGGGAAGCAGCAAATATCACTTCGGAGATAAATGACGAGCTCATTTCTCTAAAAAAATGACATTCATCATCTCATTCCGTTTCTTTTCCTTTTTGCATCTCGATACTCTTATCTAACACTATAGGAGAAGAAACGTGCTTTCCAACTGAATACTTTTGACGCTCATATCTTTTGTCTCTCAGATGTGATATATTTTCCTTTGTATGCTATTGTGTTTGTTGAAGGAAAACTCCATCCAAAGCTCATTTATCTCGAGATATAACATCCCTTATTGTGATACCTAATTCTTCCATTTTGCATCATGTTTTCATATCAACATTTATTGCATTATGGACTATTATTTCACTTTATGATACAATTCCTATGCCTTTTCTCTCTTATTTTACAAGTTTCACATGAAGAGGGAGATTGCCGGTAGCTGGAATTCTGGACCGAACAGGGCTATATCAGAGATATTTATTCTGCACAACTCCAAATGATCTTAAAATTGATGGAGAATTATTTTGGAATATATAAAAAATACTGGTGAAAGAAATAACAGAAGGGTGTTGGAAATATGCCCTAGAGGCAATAATAAAATGGTTATTATTATATTTCCTTGTTCATGATAATTGTCTATTGTTCATGCTATAATTATATTAACTGGAAACCGTAATACATGTGTGAATACATAGACCACAACATGTCCCTAGTGAGACTCTAGTTGACTAGCTCGTTGATCAATAGATGGTTATGGTTTCCTGACCATGGACATTGGATGTCATTGATAACGGGATCAAATCATTAGGAGAATGATGTGATGGACAAGACCCAATCCTAAGCATAACACAAGATCGTGTAGTTCGTTTGCTAAAAGCTTTTCTAATGTCAAGTATCATTCCTTAGACCATGAGATTGTGCAACTCCCGGATACCGTAGGAATGCTTTGGGTGTGCCAAAAGTCATAACGTAACTGGGTGGCTATAAAGGTGCACTACGGGTATCTCCGAAAGTGTCTGTTGGGTTGGCACGAATCGAGACTGGGATTTGTCACTCCGTGTGACGGAGAGGTATCTCTGGGCCCACTCGGTAATGCATCATCATAATGAGCTCAATGTGACTAAGTAGTTAGTCACGGGATCATGCATTACGGAACAAGTAAAGTGACTTGCCGGTAACGAGATTGAATGAGGTATTGGGATACCGACGATCGAATCTCGGGCAAGTAACTTACCGATTGACAAAGGAAATTGTATACGGGATTGCTTGAATCCTTGACATCGTGGTTCATCCAATGAGATCATCGTGGAACATGTGGGAGCCAACATGGGTATCCAGATCCTGCTGTTGGTTATTGGCCAGAGAGCTATCTCGGTCATGTCTGCATGATTCCCGAACCCGTAGGGTCTACACACTTAAGGTTCGGTGACGCTAGAGTTGTTATGGGAATTAGTGTGCAGTTACCGAATGTTGTTTGGAGTCCCGGATGAGATCCCGGACGTAACGAGGAGTTACGGAATGGTCTGGAGGTAAAGATTTATATATGGGAAGTCCTATTTTGGCCACCCGAAAATGTTCGGGATTTTTCGGTATTGTACCGGGAAGGTTCTAGAAGGTTCCGGAGTGGGGCCCACCTGCATGGGGGGACCCACATGAACGTGGGTAGTGGGGGCAAGGCCTCACACCCCTGGTTAAGGCACACCAAGATCCCCCCTTAGAAGGAATAAGATCATATCCCGAAGGGATACGATCAAGATCCCTAAAAAAGGGGGATAACAATCGGTGGGGAAAGGAAATGATGGGATTTCTTTCCCCCACCTTTGCCAACGCCCCAATGGACTTGGAGGGCAAGAAACCATCCCCCTCCACCCCTATATATAGTGGGGAGGTGCATGGGAGAGGCACCCTTCCCCTGGCACAGCCCTCTCCCTCCCCAACACCTCCTCCTCCTCCGTAGTGCTTGGCGAAGCTCTGCCGGAGAATTGCAAGCTCCACCACTATGCCGTCGTGCTGCCGGAGCTCTCCCTCAACTTCTCCTCTCCCCTTGCTGGATCAAGGAGGAGACGTCCCCGGGCTATACGTGTGTTGAACACGGAGGCACTGTTGTTCGGTGCTTAGATCGGATTCGGCCGCGATCTGAATCTCTTAGTGAACGACTCCACCGACCGCGTTCTTGCAACGCTTCTGCATCGCGATCTTCAAGGGTATGAAGATGCACTCCCCTCTCTCTCGTTGCTAGTTACTCCATAGATTGATCTTGGTGATGCGTAGAAAATTTTGAATTTCTGCTACGTTCCCCAACAGTGGTATCAGAGCTAGGTCTATTGCGTAGATTCTATGCACGAGTAGAACACAAGTAGTTGTGGGCGTTTGTTTGTTCAATTTGCTTACCGTTACTAGTCCTATCTTGATTCGACGGCATCGTGGGATGAAGCGGCCCGGACCGACCTTACACGTACGCTTACGTGAGACAGGTTCCACCGTCTGACATGCACTTGTTGCATAAAGGTGGCTAGCGGGTGCTAGTCTCTCCCACTTTAGTCGGATCGGATTCGATGAAAAGGGTCCTTATGAAGGGTAAATAGCAATTGGCATATCACCATTGTGGCTTTTGCGTAGGTAAGAAACGTTCTTGCTAGAAACCCATAGCAGCCACGTAAAACATGCAACAACAATTAGAGGACGTCCAACTTGTTTTTGCAGGGTATGCTATGTGATGTGATATGGCCAAAAGAATGTGATGAATGATATATGTGATGTATGAGATTGATCATGTTCTTGTAATAGGAATCACGACTTGCATGTCGATGAGTATGTCAACCGGCAGGAGCCATAGGAGTTGTCTTAATTTATTGTACGACCTGCGTGTCATTGAAAACGCCATGTAATTACTTTACTTTATTGCTAAATCGTTAGCCATAGTAGTAGAAGTAATAGTTGGCGAGACAACTTCATGAAGACACGATGATGGAGATCATGATGATGGAGATCATGGTGTCATGCCGGTGACGAAGGTGATCATGTCGTGCTTCAAGATGGAGATCAAAGGCGCAAGATGATATTGGCCATATCATGTCACTTTATGATTTGCATGTGATGTTTGTTATGTTTACATCTTATTTGCCATAAATAAGATGATCCCTCATTAAAATTTCAAGAAAGTGTTCCCCCTAACTGTGCACCGTTGCGAAACTTTGTTGTTTCGAAGCACCATGTGATGATCGGGTGTGATAGATTCTAACATTCACATACAACGGGTGTAAGCCAGATTTACACATGCAAAACACTTAGGTTGACTTGACGAGCCTAGCATGTATAGACATGGCCTCGGAACACAAGAGACCAAAAGGTCGAACATGAGTCGTATAGTAGATACGATCAACATGGAGATGTTCACCGATGATGACTAGTCCATCTCATGTGATGATCGGACACGGCCTAGTTGACTCGGATCATGTATCACTTAGATGACTAGAGGGATGTCTATCTGAGTGGGAGTTCATTAGATGAACTTAATTATCATGAACATACTCAAAAGGATTTTGCAAATTATGTCGTAGCTTGCGCTTTAGTTCTATTGTTTAAGATATGTTCCTAGAGAAAATTTTAGTTGAAAGTTGATAGTAGCAATTATGCGGACTGGGTCCATATACTGAGGATTGTCCTCATTGCTGCACAGAAGGCTTATGTCCTTAATGCACCGCTCGATGTGCTGAACCTCGAGCATCGTTTGTGGATGTTGCGAACATCTGACATACACGTTTTGATGACTACGTGATAGTTTAGTGCGTAATGTTAAACGGTTTAGAATTGAGGCAGCGAAGACATTTTTTGAAACGTCGCAGAACATATGAGATGTTCCAAGAGCTGAAATTAGGATTTCAGGCTCGTGCCCACGTCAAGAGGTATGAGACCTCCGACAAGTTTCTTAACCTGCAAACTAAGGGAGAAAAGCTCAATCATTGAGCATGTGCTCAGATTGTCTGAGTACTACAATCACTTGAATCGAGTGGGAGTTAATCTTCCAGATGAGATAGTGATGGTTCTCCATAGTCACTGCCACCAAGCTATTAGAGCTTCGTGATGAACTATAACATATGAGGGATAGACATGATGATCCTTGAGCAATTCACGATGTTTGACACCGCGAAAGTAGAAATCAAGTAGGAGCATCAGTTGTTGATGGTTAGTAAAACCACTAGTTTCAAGAAGGGCAAGGGCAAGAAGGAGTACTTCATGAGACGACAAATCAGTTGCTGCTCTAGTGAAGAAACCCAGGGTTGAACCCAAACCCGAGACTAAGTGCTTCTGTAATGAGGGAACGGTTACTGAAGCAGAACTACCCTAGATACTTGGTAGATGAGAAGGCTGGCAAGGTTGACAGAAGTATATCGGATATACATTGTATTAAATGTGTACTTTACTAGTACTCCTAGTAGCACCAGGGTATTAAGATACCGGTTCGGTTGCTAAGTGTTAGTAACTCGAAATAAAAGAGCTACGGAATAAACGAGACTAGCTAAAGGTGAGATGACGATGTGTGTTGGAAGTGTTTCCAAGGTTGATGTGATCAAGCATCGCCTGCTCCCTCTACCATCGAGATTGGTGTTAAACCTAAATAATTGTTATTTGGTGTTTGCGTTGAGCATAAACATGATTGGATCATGTTTATCACAATACGGTTATTCATTTAAGGATAATAATGGTTACTCTGTTTATTTGAATAATACCTTCAACGGTCTTGCACCTAAAATGAATGGTTTATTGAATCTCGATCGTAGTGATACACATGTTTGTGCCAAAAGATATAAGATAGTAATGATAGTACCACATACTTGTGGCACTGCCACTTAAGTCATATTGGTATAAAACGCATGAAGAAGCTCCATATTGATGGATCTTTGGACTCACTCGTTTTTGAAAAGATTGAGACATGCGAACCACATCTATTGGTATATACGCATGAGGAAACTCCATGCAGATGGATCGTTTGGACTCACTTGTTTTTGAATCACTTGAGACATGCAAATCATACCACATGGGCAAGATGACTAAAAGGCCTCGTTTTCAGTGAGATGGAACATGAGAGCAACTTGTTGGAAGTAATACATTTGATGTGTGCAATCCAATGAGTGCCGAGGCACGCAGTGAATATCGTTATGCTCTTACTTCATAGATGATTTGAGTAGATTCTTAGTATATTTACTTATGAAACACAAATCTGAATTATTGAAAGGTTCAAGTAATTTCAGAGTGAAGTTAAAGATCGTCGTGACAAGAGAATAAAATGTCTATGATATGATCATAGAGATAAATATCTGAGTTACGAGTTTGGCACACAATTAAGACATTGTGGAAATTGTTTCACAACTAATACCGCCTGGAACTCCATAGTGTGATGGTGTGTCTGAACATCGTAACTGCACCCTATTGGATATGGTGCATACCATGATGTCTCTTATCGAATTAACACTATCTTTTATGGGTTAGGCATTAGACACAACCGCATTCACTTTAATTGGGCACCACACAATTCCATTAAGATGACACCGTATGAACTATGGTTTAGAGAAACCTAAGCTGTCATTTCTTATAAAGTTTGGGGCTGCGATGCTTATGTGAAAAAGTTTCAGGCTGATAAGCTCGAACCCAAAGCGGATAAATGCATCTTCATAGGACACCCAAAAATAGTTGGGTATACCTCATGTCTCAGATCCGGAAGCAAAAGGGATTGTTTCTAGAATCGGGTCCTTTCTCGAGGAAAAGTTTCTCTCGAAAGAATTGAGTGGGAGGATGGTGGAGACTTGATGAGGTTATTAAACTGTCACTTCAACTAGTGTGTAGCAGGGCACAGGAAGTTGTTCTTGTGGTGCCTACACCAGTTGAAGTGGAAGCTGATGATAGTGATCATGAAACTTCGGATCAAGTCACTACCAAACCTCGTAGGTCGACAAGGACGCGTACTGCTTCAGAGTGGTGCGGTAATCCTGTCTTGAAGGTCATGTTGCTAGACAACAATGAACCTACGAGCTATGGAGAAGCGATGGTGGGCCCGGATTCCGACGAATGGCTCGAGGCCATAAAATCCGAGAGAGGATCAATGTATGAAACCAAAGTATAGACTTTGGAAGAACTACTTGATGGTCGTAAGGCTGTTGGGTGCAGATGGATTTTAAAAGGAAGACGGACAAAGATGGTAAGTATCACCATTAAGAAAGCTCGACTTGTCATTAAGATGTTTTCTAACAAGTTCAAGGAGTTGACTATGATGAGACTTTCTCACTCGTAGCGATGCTAAGAGTCTGTTGAAATTATATTAGCAGTTCCTGCATTATTTATGAAATCTTAAAGACAGGATGTCAAAACACTGTTTCCTCAACGATTTTCTTGAGGAAAGGTTGTATGTGATACAACCAGAAGGTTTTGTAAATCCTAAAAGATGCTAACAAGTATGCAAAGCTCCAGCAATCCTTCTAAGGACTAGAGTAAGCATCTCGGAGTTTGAATATATGCTTTGATGAGATGATCAAATATTTTGGGTTTATACGAAGTTTATTGGATACTTGTATTTCCAAAGAAGTGAGTGGGAGCACTATAGCATATCTGATGAGTATATGTTGTTGACATATTGTTGATCGGAAATGATGCAGAATTTCTGGAAAGCATATAGGGTTATTCGAAAAGTGTTTTTCAATGGAAAACCTGGATTAAGATACTTGAACATTGAGCATCAAGATCTATAAGGATAGATAAAAAAATCGCTTGATAGTACTTTCAAATGAATACGCACCGTGACAAGATTTTGAAGGAGTTCAAAATAGATCGGCAAAGAAGGAGTTCTTGGCTATGTTATAAGGTGTGAGTATTGAGTAAGACTCAAGACCTGACCACGGCTGAAGAGAGAGAAAGGACGAAGGTCGTCCCCTATGCTTTAGACGTAGGCTCTACAGTATGCTATGCTGTATACTGCACCTGAAGTGTGCCTTGCCATGAGTCAGTCAAGGGGTACAAGAGTGATCCAGAAATGGATCACGGGACAGCGGTCAAAGTTATCCTCAGTGACTAGTGGACTAAGGAATTTTTCTCGACTATGGAGATGGTAAAATAATTCGTCGTAAAGGGTTACGTCGATGCAAACTTTGACACTAATCTGGATGACTCTGAATAGTAAACCGGATTCATATAGTAGAACAGTTATTTTGAATAGTTCCAAATAGTGCGTGGTAGCTGCATCTACAAGATGACATAGAGATTTGTAAAGCACACATGGATCTGAAAGGTTCAGACCCATTGACTAATAACCTCTCTCACAAGCGAGATATGATCAAACCCCGTGGGTGTTGGATTCATTATGATAACATAGTGATGTGAACTAGATTACTGTCTCTAGTGCAAGTGGGAAACTGTTGGAAATATGCCCTAGAGGCAATAATAAAATGGTTATTATTATATTTCCTTGTTCATGATAATTGTCTATTGTTCATGCTATAATTGTATTAACTGGAAACCGTAATACATGTGTGAAAACATAGACCACAACATGTCCCTAGTGAGCCTCTAGTTGACTAGCTCGTTGATCAATAGATGGTTATGGTTTCCTGACCATGGACATTGGATGTCATTGATAACGGGATCAAATCATTAGGAGAATGATGTGATGGACAAGACCCAATCCTAAGCATAGCACAAGATCATGTAGTTTGTTTGCTAAAAGCTTTTCTAATGTCAAGTATCATTTCCTTAGACCATGAGATTGTGCAACTCCCAGATACCGTAGGAATGCTTTGGGTGTGCCAAAAGTCACAACGTAACTGGGTGGCTATAAAGGTGCACTACGGGTATCTCCGAAAGTGTCTGTTGGGTTGGCACGAATCGAGACTGGGATTTGTCACTCCGTGTGACGGAGAGGTATCTCTGGGCCCACTCGGTAATGCATCATCATAATGAGCTCAATGTGACTAAGTAGTTAGTCACGGGATCATGCATTACGGAACGAGTAAAGTGACTTGCCGGTAACGAGATTGAATGAGGTATTGGGATACCGACGATCAAATCTCGGGCAAGTAACTTACCGATTGACAAAGGGAATTGTATACAGGATTGCTTGAATCCTTGACATCGTGGTTCATCCGATGAGATCATCATGGAACATGTGGGAGACAACATGGGTATCCAGATCCCGCTGTTGGTTATTGGCCAGAGAGCTATCTCGGTCATGTCTGCATGATTCCCGAACCCGTAGGGTCTACACACTTAAGGTTCAGTGACGCTAGAGTTGTTATGGGAATTAGTGTGCAGTTACCGAATGTTGTTTGGAGTCCCGAATGAGATCCCGCACGTCACGAGGAGTTCCAGAATGGCCCGGAGGTAAATATTTATATACGGGAAGTCCTATTTTGGCCACCGGAAAATGTTTGGTATTTTTTGGTATTGTACCGGGAAGGTTCTAGAAGGTTCCAGAGTGGGGCCCACCTGCATGGGGGGACCCACATGAACGTGGGTAGTGGGGGCAAGGACGCAGACCCCTGGTCAAGGCGCACCAAGATCCCCCCTTAGAAGGAATAAGATCATACCCCGAAGGGATAAGATCAAGATCCCTAAAAACGGGGGATAACAATCGGTGGGGAAAGGAAATGATGGGATTTCTTTCCCCCACCTTTGCCAACGCCCCAATGGACTTGGAGGGCAAGAAACCATCCCCCTCCACCCCTATATATAGTGGGGAGGCGCATGGGAGAGGCACCCTTCCCCTGGCGCAACCCTCTCCCTCCCCAACACCTCCTCCTCCTCCCTAGTGCTTGGCGAAGCTCTGCTGGAGAACTACAAGCTCCACCACTACGCCGTCGTGCTACTGGAGCTCGCCCTTAACTTCTCATCTCCCCTTGCTGGATCAATAAGGAGGTGACGTCCCCGGGCTGTACGTGTGTTGAACGCGGAGGCACCGTTGTTCGGTGCTTAGATCGGATTCGGCCGCGATCTGAATCGCTTAGTGAACGACTCCACCGACCGCGTTCTTGCAACGCTTCCGCATCGCGATCTTTAGGGGTATGAATATGCACTCCCCTCTCTGTCGTTGCTAGTTACTCCATAGATTGATCTTGGTGATGCATAGAAAATTTTGAATTTCTGCTACGTTCCCCAACAAAGGGGGCCCACCAGGCAGCCACAAGCCGGGGGTGCCCCCTAGGGTGCGCCCCTGGACTTGTGGGGCCCCTGGCAGGCCTCTGAAGCCCATCTTCTGCTATAAGGTGCGATTTAACCTAGAAAAAACAAGAAGGAAGGTTTCGGGACGAAGCGCTGATACGTCTCCAACGTATCTATAATTTTCGATTATTCCATGTTGTTTTATTATCAATCTTGGATGTTTTTTAATCATTATATAGTCATTTGATATCATTTTTTGGTACTAACCTATTGACATAGTGCCAAGTGCCAGTTGTTGTTTTCTGCATGTTTTTTACATCGCAGGAAATCAATATGAGACGGAGTCCAAATGCCACACCAATTTACGATGATTTTTTATGGACCAGAAGGAAGAAGTTGGGCCCTGGTTGCACCTGGGGGGAGTCCCGAGGAGGGGACAACCCACCAGGGTGCACCAGGAGGCCCAGGCGCACCCTGGTGGGTTGTGCCCACCTCGGGTGCCCCCTGGACCGCCTCTTTGCTCTATAAATACCCCAATATTCCAGAAACCCTAGGGGAGTCGACGAAATATTCATCCAGCCGCCGCAGAGTCCAGAACCACCAGATCCAATCTAGACACCATCACGGAGGGGCTCACCACTTCCATTGGTGCCTCTCCGATGATGCGTGAGTAGTTCTTTGTAGACCTTCGCGTCCGTAGTTAGTAGCTAGATGGCTTCCTCTCTCTCTCTCTCTCCCTCTCTCTTGATTATCAATACAATGGTCTCTTGGAGATCCATATGATGTAAGTCTTTTGGCGGTGTGATTGTTGGGATCTGAACTTCGAGTTTATGATCAATTATATCTTTTTATATCCATGAAAGTTATTTGAGTTTCTTTGATCTCTTATATGCGTGATTGCTTATAGCCTCATATTTCTTCTTCGATATTTGGGTTTTGTTTCGACAACTTGATCTATTTATCTTGCAATGGGAAGAGGTGCCCGGTAGTGGGTTCGATCTTACGTTGCTTGATCCCAGTGACAGAAAGGGAACTGACACGTATGTATCGTTGCTACTAAGGATAAAAAGATGGGATCCATATCTGCCACAATAGATAAACGGATCTTGTCTACATCATGTCATCGTTCTTATTGCATTACTTTGTTTTTCCATGAACTTAATACACTAGATGCATGCTGGATAGCGGTCGGTGTGTGGAGTAATAGTAGCAGATGCAGGCAGGAGTCGGTCTACTAATCTTGGATGTGATGCCTATGTAATGATTATTGCTTGGATATCATCATAATTATTTGAAGTTCTATCAATTTCCCTACAGTAATTTGTTCACCCATCGTTTGCTATTTTTCTCGAGAGAAGCCACTAGTGAAACCTATGGCCCCCGGGTATTCTTTCTCATATATTTGCCTTGCGATCTACTTTTTCCTTGCATTTATTTTCAGATCTAGTAAACAAAAAATACAAAAATACCTTGCTGCAATTTATTTGTTCCATGATCCAATCTACAAATTAACCTCACGTCCTTTGCCTATCTCGAGGCGTTGTACCCCGAAAGGGATTGACAAACCCTTTAACACGTCGGGTTGCAAGGTGTTGTTATTTATGTGTAGGGGCTATTTACATTGTGTTGCTTGGTTATCCTACTGGTTTGATAACCTTGGTTTCATACCTGAGGGAAATACCTACCGCCGCTATGCTGCATCATCCCTTCCTCTTTGGGAAATACCGACGTAGCTTCAAGTGACATCAAAAGGAATTTCTGGTGCCGTTGTCGGGGAGGATCTTCGACATAACCAGGTTCCTAATCGCAAATTTCATCTCCTTGTAATTTACATTATTCGCCATTTGCCTCTCGTTTTCCTCCCCCACTTCACAAAAAATTTGGTGTTTTATTCGCCTTCTTTTTTGTTCCCTTCTTCTTGTCAGATCTCTTGTTTGCTTGTCTGACCATGTGTCTTCTATTTGCTTGCATCTTCGCTTGCTAAATATCTATTGATATGGATCCTCATCCACTAGCTAATCTTTTTAAGAGATCTAATTATGTTGAACCAATTGCGAGTGAGTTTTGTGAACTAGATTATCTTTATGAAGTTTTGCTTGAAATTTGTGAATCTGAAAATTGTGATGAAGGAATTTATGAAGAGATTCATGATAGCTCCTTTAATAAAAAGCATGATTGCAATGATTTTATTATAAATTTAATTAATGTCAATTGTGCTAATAATATGCAAAACCCCAAGCTTGGGGATGCTAGTTTTGCTATGTCTACTACTTATTGCAATGATCATAATTGGGGTGATTCTTCGTATGATCTTGAAAATTTATTTAAGCCCCATGATGAATATGAGATTGATAATAATGTTTGAAATATTATTGATAGTGGGTTTGGAAGAGTGTCAACTTTAGATCCCACATATTTGGAGAATGTTCAATCTTAGAATTTTTTTGATAAAAGTGTGTTTGGAGAGGTCATGACTTTATTTAATGTTAATCCCACTATTTTGGAATAGTGTCAACTTCACATGCGTGTGGATCATGTTGAGAATATGTTATGTGATAGCTATTTTGTTGAATTTTCTCATGATCCTACATGTAATTATTATGAGAGAGGAAATATGATTGTAGAAATTTCCATGTTACCAAATTACTTCTCGTTATGTTGAGATCGTCAATATTTTATCCCTCTTCTTTGCATATGCTAGAAATTGCTTGTCTTGATAATTTGTTTCCTATAAAATGTCTATGCATAGGAATTATCTTTCATGTGAGCATCAATAAAATATTATGCCTAGCTAGGGGCGTAACACGATAGCGCTTGTTGGGAGGCAACCCAATGAATAAAATTTATTTTTGCTTTTTGATTGACGTTATTGTGTGTTAACACAATTATGCTACTGGTATGATTGTGTTTTTTGTGTTTTAATTAGTGTTTGTGCCAAGTAAAGGCTTTAGGATCTTCTGGGTTGATAGTTGTTTCATCTTGCTGAAAAAGATAGAAACTTTGTGCTCGCAAAAATAATTCTCATAAATCACAGAAAGAGATTTTTGTCATGATTATTTTTTCAGAAGATTAATATACAAATTATGATGGTCTTCCTAATTTGGTAGAATTCGTGGAGTTACAAAAGTATTAGAAAGTTCTAGATTACTACAGACTGTTCTGTTTTGACAGATTCTGTTTTCTTTGTGTTGTGTGCTTATTTTGATGGCTCTATGGTTTTCTTTGATGAGTTTTTGCCATAGAAAAGTTGGAATAAAGTAGATAGAATATAAAAACAAAATAATGATTGGTTTGACACAACACTTATAGTAGTGGTTTTCTTTCTTTTACTAATGGATCTCACAAGGGTTTTGTTGAGTTTTATGTGATTGAAGTTTTCAAGTTTTGGGTTATATTACGATGGATGAAAGAAGGATAGAAGAGCCTAAGCTTGGGGATGCCATGGCATCCCAAGCTATTATCCAATAATGGGCAACCAACTAGGCTTGTGGATGCCCCCGAGTGGCATCCCCTCTTTCTTCTAACGACCATCGGTATTTTACTCGAGACTATATTTTTATTCGTCACATGATATGTGTTTTGCTTGGAGCGTCTTGTATGATATGTGTCTTTGCTTGTTTTATTTTGTGTTTTAAGTCATCAATCCTTGCTGGACACACCTATTTGAGAGAGCCAAAATTATGTCATGACTTGTTAGAATTTCTCTCTATGCTTCACTTAAATTTTTATGAGCAATGGACTTGCTCTAGGGCTTCACTTATATTTTTTGAGCATGGTGTGCTTAGTATTTCTGAAGAAATACTCTCTTGCTTCACTTAGATTTATTTGAGAGTTAGTAAAATTTTGAAGAAATTCTCTCTTGCTTCACTTAAATTATTTTGAGAGAAAGAAAAATGTTATGCTCATGATCTTCACTTATATTTGTTTGAGCTTATGAAAAGCAACACATGAAAATTAGTCCCAAAGTGATAGATATCCAAGAAGGATAAAGAAAGAAAAAATTTATGTCATGAAGATCATTGGACAAAATAAACTTGATTCTTAGTAATAGTTTTGAGATATGATGATGTGATATGTGAGTTATGTTGATGAGTAATTGTGCTCTAGTAAGAATATTGGTGTTAAGGTTTGTGATTCCCTATGCATGCACGAAAGTCAATAATCATGCAATGAAAATTATATCCTACTCCCTCCGTCTGAAAATACTTGTCATCAAAATGGACAAAAAGGGATGTATCTAGAACTAAAATACATCTAGATACATTCTCTTTTATTCATTTTGATGACAAGTATTTCCGGACGGAGGGAGTACTTATGGTGCATTATTCGGTGTTAATTATGCTTAATGCTTGCTTATGAGATTATTCGTTTCTTGGTTGGTCGCTTCTCAATCTTTTTGCTAGCCTTCATTTTGCACCAAGTATGACCTCTAATTGTGCATCCAAAATCCTTTAAACCAGTTTTGCCACATGAGGCCACTATATCTACCTATATGCGGTATTTTTTGGCCGTTCTAAGCAAATTTGCATGTGCCATCTCTAATTTTCAAAATATACTTCTCTTTCGTGTGTTTGTTTCGCTCGCGGAACAGTAATGGGTGGCTAATATTTTCCATGCTAGATGTGTTATTCTCACGACGAGTGTTTGTTCACTTGTCATTGCACGAGAGTAAGGCAAAGGTTTTAGGGATGCCTAGTCCCGAAATGCAAAAATGAATTTACTTTATGTTGTCAAATAATAAATTCCTTGGAAAGTGTTAGTATGGAGGGCACCCGTGGATACGACTAGCCATGGAAAGTGAAAGTTATGGTGGAAAAAGGAATAAACTTTATTTTCTGTTTGGGAACCGCCGATGATATATCTAGCATGGAAAGAGTTGGGATGCTCCAACTCGTTTTCATTGGTGGGATGGATACACCTCCCAAAAAATGTTTTTATCTCTATCTTTTCTCTTTGAGCTCTGGCACCTCTACAAATCCCTACTTCCCTCTGCGAAGGGCCTTTCTTTTACTTTATGCAATTTTTTTTAGTCTCCATCCTCTCTTATAAAAGCACCAACTAGGGGGCAATATGATCGTACTTAAGTATTGGGTGCAGCTAATATTCGAGTGTGTTTCATGAATGGATCAATGTTTGAGCATGATGGGCTAGGGATAACTTGTTTTAGCATTGATATTTTGAAAGACATGGTTGCTTGTTGATATGCTTGAGTATCTAAATTATTATGTCAAAACTAGACTATTGCTTTGAATCACATAAAAGTCCAAATGACCATGGTATAAAGAAAAGAATATGATATGACATGATAAACGACACTCCACATCAAAAATTCTGTTTTTATCACTTACCTACTCAAGGCTGAGCAGGAGTTAAGCTTGGGGATGCTGATACGTCTCCAACGTATCTATAATTTTTGATTAGTCCATGCTGTTTTATTATCAATCTTGGATGTTTTCTAAACATTATATAGTCATTTTATATCATTTTTTGGTACTAACCTATTGACATAGTGCCAAGTGCCAGTTGCTGTTTTCTGCATGTTTTTTACATCGTAGGAAATCAATATCAGACAGAGTCCAAATGCCACGCCAATTTATGATGATTTTTTATGGACCAAAAGGAAGAAGTTGGGCCCTGGTTGCACCCGGGGGGGGGGGGTCCGAGGAGGGGACAACCCATTAGGGCGCGCCAGGAGGCCCAGGCGTGCCCTGGTGGGTAGTGCCCACCTCGGGTGCCCCCTGGACCGCCTCTTTGCTCTATAAATACCCCAATATTCCAGAAACCCTAGGGGAGTCGACAAAATATTCATCCAGCCGCCGCAGAGTCCAGAACCACTAGATCCAATCTAGACACCATCACGGAGGGGTTCACCACTTCCATTGGTGCCTCTCCGATGATGTGTGAGTAGTTCTTTGTAGACCTACCTGTCCGTAGTTAGTAGCTAGATGGCTTCCTCTCTCTCTCTCTCTCTTGATTATCGATACAATGGTCTCTTGCAGATCCATATGATGTAAGTCTTTTGGCAGTGTGTTTGTTGGGATCTGGTAAGTGGAACTTGGTCAGGAAACATTTATATTACGTGCTGAAATTTACTGTCACTTGTCACTATGGAAAATAATCCTTTGAGGGGTTTGTTCAGGGTATCTTCACCTCGACCGGAAGCACAAAGAGTTTCCCCTCAACCTGCTGTACCTACTGAGATTCCTTCGGGTATGTTAGAGAAACTACTAGCTAATCCTTATGGAGGAGATGGAACGGTACATCCTGATATGCACTTAATCTATAATGAAATTTGTGGATTGTTTAAGCTTGTAGGTTTATCTAAAGATGGAGTTAAGAAGAAGCTATTCCCTTTATCTTTGGGGGTAAATGCATTGACATGGTATAGGCTATGTGATGATATTGGAACGTGGGATTGGAACCGATTGAAATTGGAATTTCATCAAAAGTTTTATCCAATGCATCTGGTTCATTGTGATCGGAACTATATATATATAAGTTTTGGCCTCGTGAAGGAGAAAGTATCGCTCAAGATTGGGGGAGGCTTAAGTACATGATGCACACATGCCCCAATAATGATCTCTCAAGAGAAATTATCTTTCAAAAAATTTATGCTCGGCTTTATCATAATCATCGATCCATGCTCGATTCTTCTTCTACTGGTTCTTTTATGAATAAAACTATTGAATTCAAGTGGAATCTTTTGGAAAGAATTAAACGTAACTATGAAGATTGGGAGTTCGACAAAGGCAAAGAGTGAGGTATAAATCTTGAGTTCGATTGTGTTAAATCTTTTATGGGAACCGTTGCTTTCCATAAGCTTAGTGCTAAATATGGACTTGACTATGAGATATAGCTACAATTTGTGAATCTTTTGTTGGTCATGTTGATCTCCCTAAGGAAAAGTGGTTTAAATACCATACCCCTATTAAAGAAAAGATAGAGGAACCCGTTATGGTTAAAGATGAAACTATCATTTACAATGTTGATCCAGTTGTGCCTATTGCTTATATCGAGAAACATCCTTTTCCCGTTAGGATTAAGGAACATGCTAAAGCTACAACCATGGTTAATAAAAGTAATATTGGAACACCTAGACCCTCTGAACAAATTAAGGTTGAACCTAATATTGCAATGGTTAAGGTCTCTTGGTTGATAATATTGATGGACATGTTACTTATTTTTGCGCAGATGCTACTAGAATTGCTAAACTCGTTAGAAATGAACGCGATAAGCTAGATAAGGATAAACCCATAGTGGGCTCTGTTAAAATTGGATATCATTGTTATCATGGTTTATGTGATATGGTTTATGTGATATGTCATAATTGTCAGTGCTATTTTGTTTACTCTATATCAAGAAATTCTGAAATTATGAATGATTTTGCACCTGCTGTGATTGAAGATATTGATGACACTTTTAAGCTAGCAAATAGAGATACTATTACACCACTTGGGATTGTTTGAGATGTTGCAGTCTTGTGATCAAATACCCTACTGATTTCTTAGTACTTGGTTCACAACAAGATAAATTTTGTCCTATTATATTTGGTAGACCTTTCTTATACCACTAATACTAAAATTGATTGTGTTAAAGAGAAGGTTAGAGTTAAATTTGGCAATGTATCTCATGAGTTCAATTTCTTTAAGTTTAATAGACAACCACATGAAAACAAATTGTCTAGTAAAGATGAAATTATTGGTTTGGCTCTATTGTTGTTCCTCCTACCGACCCTTTAGAAAAATATTTGCCAGACCATGAAAATGATATGCATATGAATGAAAGGAATGAAATATTATTACATTTTACAAACAAGTACCTATCCTTAAACATAACTTGCGTGTTGAAACTCTTGGGGTCCCTCTTCCACCTAAGAGTGATCCCATTTTTGAATCGAAACAATTACCTGGTACATTGAAATATGCTTATCTTAATGAAAGACGATATATCCTATTATTATTAGTGCTAACCTTTCAGAGCATGAAGAAAAGAGATTACTAAAAACTCTGAAGAAGCACCGTGCTACTATTGGATATACTCTTGATGATCTTAAGGGTATTAGTCCCACTCTATGCCAGCACAAGATTAATATAGAGCCCGTTGCTACGCAAGTTGTTGATCATCAATGACAATTGATCCTAAGATGAAGGATGTGGTAAGAACTAAAATATTAAAGCTTTTGTAGGCAGGTATAATTTATCCCGTACCTGATAGTAGATGGGTAAGTCTTGTTCATTGTGTCCCTAAGAAATGAGACATCACCTTGTCCGTAATGATAAAAATGAACTTATCCCACAAAGAACTGTAACTGGTTATAGGATGGTAATTGTTTTCAAGAAATTAAACAAAACCACTGGAAAAGATCATTACCCCTTGCCTTTTATTGATCAAATGTTAGAAAGATTGTCTAAGCATACACACTTTTGTTTCCTTGATGGATATTCTGTTTTTTCTCAAATACCTATGTCAAAAGAAGATCAAGAGAAAGCTACTTTTACTTAACCTTTTGGAACTTATGCTTATAGACGTATGCCTTTAGGTTTATGCAATGCACCTGCTACCTTTCAAAGATGTATGACTGCTATATTCTCTAACTTTTGTGAAAAGATTGCTGAGATATTCATGTATGATTTTTCCGTGTATGGGACTTCTTTGGATGATTGCTTAAGCAACCTTGATCAAGTTTTGTAGAGATGTGAAGAAACTAATCTTGTCTTGAATTGGGAGAAGTGCCACTTTATGGTAAACGAAGGTATTATCCTTGGGCATAAAATTTCTGAACGAAGTATTGAGGTAGATATAAAAGGTATAAGAAATTTTCTTGGTCATGCTAGTTCCTATAGAAGGTTTATTAAACACTTCTCAAAATTTTTTAGGCCTCTTACTAATCTTTTGCAAAAAGATGTTCCATTTGTTTTTGATGATGATAATGTAGAAGCCTTTGAAATACTTAAGAAATCCTTAACCTCTTCACCTATTGTTCAACCACCCGATTGGAACTTACCTTTTGAAATTATGTGTGATGCTAGTGATTATGATGTTTGTGTTGTTCTAGGACAATGAGTTGATACGAAATTGAATGTTATCCATTATTCTAGTAAAACTCTAAACGATGCTCAAAGAAACTATGCTACTAGTGAGAACGAATTTTTAGTAGTTGTGTTTGCATGTGATAAGTTCAGAACTTATATTGTTGATTTTACGGTAATTGTTCACACCGATCATGCTGCTATTAAATATCATATGGAAAAGAAAGATGGTAAACCTAGACTCATTAGGTGGATTCTTTTGCTACAAGCATTTGATTTGCATATTATTGATGAAAGGGAGCTGCGACTCCCGTAACTGATAATTTATCTAGAATGGAAAATGTTCTTGGTGACCCACTGCCTATTGATGATAGTTTTCCTAATGAACAATTAGCTGCTATAAATGCTTGTCGTAATGCTGCTTGGTATGCAGACTATGCTAATTACATTGTTACTAAATATATACCTCCTAGTTTCACATACCAACAAACGAAAAAGCTCTTCTTTGATTTAAGACATTACTTTTGGGATGACCCACATCTTTATAAAGAAGGAGTAGATGGTATTATTAGACGTGGTGTATCTAAGCATGAACAGGAACATATCCTATGGAAGTGTCATTCCGAGGCATATGGTGGACACCACGCGGGAGACAGAACCGCACATAAGGTATTACAGCCTGGTTTTTATTGGCCTACTCTCTCCAAGGGTGCACATAAGTTAGTCCTTTCTTGCGATGAATGTCAAAGAGTTGGTAATATTAGTAGACGTTAGGAAATGCCTGTGAATTGTTCACTTGTTATTGAATGATTTGATGTTTGGGGATTTGATTCTATGGGACCTTTTCCTTCCTCTAGTGGGTACACACATATTCTAGTTGCTATTGATTACGTTACTAAGTGGGTAGAAGCTATTCCCACTAGTAGTGCTGATCATAACACATCTATTAAAATAAAGAAATTATGACATAGTAACTAAGAATAACCTACACTATACAATAAAGGAATTATGGTATATTACATCCACTGGGCATCAAAGTTCGCCACGAGTGATCATAAAGCGCAACCAAGAAGATTACAAAAACTAGGCATCAAAGGTACCTGCCATTGCAACACAACAAAATAATACTAAACCAAGACCACTTCAACACAGTTCAAGAAACGTTAGCCTTGCATGGGATCTACTACGCAAGCAGCTGAGCAAGGTGGTGAGACCTACCTAGCATGTCAGTCATACCTTCCAGCTCTAGCTGTTTAGCAATGAGGTTCTCATTGAATTCTATACAATCTTCCTTAGAGATTGGACTTCAAGTTGGAGTTGAGTTGTACCATGTCTTTCTACTTGAAGTTGAGACTAAAGAAGTCGAACTGATTCAGGCAGCGACTTCTATGAGCTTGTGTGACTGCTAGTCTCGAATAATTTGAACACTGCATGAAGACATGACTTTGGGGTTGTCTCTCTATCTTCAAGATGTTTTGCCTTCTTTGCTGCAATATATGTTGGGTTTGTCTCACAGTCTTCAGCAAACTTGTGCGTGCCATCAGGCATACCACCTTGAAATAAGCAGACATATGACAGGTTTTGCATGTACATAAGCAAAGATGGTTAGAATGTTGTCAATTCCATCCAATTTCATATTAGAAAATAAAGAGACACAATTCAAAAATGTCAATAGCATAATTTGGCATTGTTCATATTGCGGGGAGCTTCACCACACTACTGGAGTACAAATCAACAACACAAGCATAGATGCAGGGCAAAAGACAATCATTGTATCTCTTTTGGTTAATGTGCATGGCATGTTGTTCATATCATGAGCCAGATCAGTAAGACAAAGCAGGAAATGACAAGGTGCAAATGTGGGCAGCTTCACCACACACTGGATTACAGATAAACAAAACAAGCATACGTGCAGGGAAAAAGAAAATTATTGGATATGTATTGAATAATGGGCATGGTATGAATAAGGAGTTTGGTTTTATGACTAAAACTTGGATGTTGCAGTTGTTTTGAACATGTATTTTGATAGAAACAACAAAGTAAATACTAGTTGACGATAGGGAGTATGAGCAAATTAAACAGCAGTTGATGATAAAGGCTTTAGAAGGATAGACTTGCATTAATAGTTAACACCGGCTCTATAATACCCTTCTCCAAGTAAAGGGAGGGATAACTCCAGAATTTCAGCACAAAATCTTCTTCATAAGCATTGCCAGTACTCTACATTTTCTAGAGAGTAATTATAGATATGATAATACTGGAAGGTATAGAGGATAATGAAGATAAGATGTAGATTGATGCTACATACAACTACCTATCCATGTAATTACAATGTTACATGACTGGACTGTGCTATTAGTCACGACGCAAAAGAAAGAAGACTGGACCGCAGACCGCCCTAGACGGAGTGCTAGAACAACCATGTCATATACACTCTACTTTTCTCAACACCAACCCAACCCATAACCTTCGAGCCTATTGGGCTGTGAAGCAAGTTGCTAAGGGCGGCGAGGTCCTCCTTGCAAATAGGCACACTATTGGTCATTCCACAAAATCCTCGAAAGAAGCCAAGGCCCTGATGATTTACCAAACATATAAGTAAGGGAATCAAAGGGAAGGGGCCCTACAAGAGCTCGTCCATGCCCCGATACATACACCCAAGCCGCGTGGTTGGACACGCCGATCACGTTTGAGTATCATGATCAGCTGGCGGTCGATCTAAGCTAATACCTAGCCGCTCTAGTCCTTGATCCCATAGTGGACGGATGCCGACTTTATAAGGTATTAATGGACGATTGCAGTTGCTTAAACCTCATTTATGATGGCACGTTGTAAAAAATGCAATTTGATATAACTCGCATCCTACATAGCTCAATTACATTCAAAGTAATCATCCCCGGCGGGGAAACATGATGCAAGGGAAAGATCACTCTTGATGTGGTCTTGGGCACTCCTAAGAACTTTCGGTCCGAGTTGACCTTCCACGTCGTGCCCTTCTGAAGTGGCTACCATGCCCTTCTAGGGTGAGAAGCGTTCATAAAATTTCACGCCATACTCCATTACAGGTACATGAAGCTCAAAATGCCCGGCCCTAGCAACCCAGATAGGGCGCTTAGGGACGAAAACAAAATGGCTTCACTAGCCCTCGAATCGTTGGCATTAGCCTTTGCAGCCGAAGAACTGACCGCACTTCGGGCTACGGTCAACTCGGACGATGTCATTTTAGACAAAAGATCCAAATCAACCTTATTTAAACCAGCCGATGAGATTGTCAAGCTTCAAGTAAACCCAACAGACCTGGAAAAAAATGTCTATCGGTGTCGAGCTGGATCCAGAAATCGACGAGGCGCTATGGAATTTCCTTCGTGAAATTGGGACATTTTCGCATGGAACCCTTCGAACATGCCAGGGATCCGAAGGGACTTAGCCGAACACAACCCAAACATTATTAAAGGGTCAAAACCAGTTAAACATGCACTTCAATGATTTTCCAACCCCAAGCGTCAAGCTATGGGTGAGGAACTGGCTAGATTACTTGAAGCTGGATTCATTCTTGACATTAAGCACCCCAACTAGTTTGCTAACCTGGTCATGGTACCCAAGAAGGACAAATCTTGGCACCTTTTGTTGATTTCAAAGATGTCAAAAAGCCTGCCCTAAGGATCCTTTCCCCTTACCACATATCGACCAGATTATTGATGCTACATCAGGATATGACTCGTTGTGCTTCCTGGATGCATATTCAGGGTACCATCAAATCAAGATGAAGAGTCAGATCAGCAAACAACAACTTTTATAATGCCATATGGGCCATTTTGTTTCAATACAATGTTGTTAGGATTAAAAAACGCAGGTGCAACCTATCAGCGCATGATTCAAACATGCCTAAAAGACCATATCGACAAAACAGCTGAGGCCTAGGTAGACAACGTGGTTTTCAAAACCAAGGACATCCGCCAGCTCATTAATTAAAGATCTCGACGACATATTCACCAGTCTCCAAGTGTATCATATCAAGCTAAATCCAGAGAAATGCGTCTTTGGAGTACCAACAGGAAAACTGCTCGGATTCATCATTTCCCATAGAGGAATCAAGGCTAATATGGCCAAGATCCAATCCCTTGCAGCGTTGGCAGTGCATACCAAACTCAAACACGTTCAAAAACTCACCGGCTGCATGGCCGCCCTCAGTCGATTCATATCATGATTAGGAGGAAAGGCCCTGCCATTGTACAAACTCTCGAAATAGACCTGCGAGGCAGGAGATGCCCTAGAGGAAATCAAGAGGCTTCTTGCTACAAATCCTATACTCGTGGCACCTGAAGTAGGCGAACCAATGTTACTATACATTTCGGCCACCAACCAAGTCGTCAGCGCCGCACTCGTCATCAAACACAGCGCTGAAGGCCGCAAGTTCTAGGTGCAAAGGCCCGTATACTATGTTTCCGAGGTATTGACCATGTGTAAAACAAGGTATCCTTAGTATTAGAAAATCGTCTACTCTCTGTTCATCACATCTCGGAAGCTGCGGCGTTACTTTCAAGAATGCTCTGTCACCATCACATCTGAGGTCCCTTTAGGTGACATCATCAACAACAGAGACGAAACTGGCCGCATCGCTAAGTGGGCTATCAAACTACTACCCTTTGAAATTGTGTTTCGCCTGTGCAGAGCTATTAAATCTCAGGTGCTGGAAGATTTTGTGGCCAATTGGGTAGAGGACGAATAGCATGGGTGGGTATCTCCGGTCCCAGCTAAACAAAAAGCAACCTCCTTAAAAGTGGGTATCAGCTTCAGATGTGCTTTCCACCAAAAAGATCCCTCAAGTCTGTCCTTAGGTGGTGTGTCTGAACCCATAACAGTTTTACCCAAGGGAAGTTATGCTTGTTAAAGAACTTGTGAAGGTTTTTATTAGCAGGGCTTTATTATGCAGCTGAATATCAATAACTCCCAGCCCTCCATGAGATTTGGGCTTGCAGACAGTTTCCCATGAGATCATGGCGTTTCCAACTTCCTCAGTTCCATATTTCCTCCAAAAACAATGCCTGAGGTATTTGTTGATTTGCTCAATGACTCCCACTGGAAGGGAAAGACAACTCATGAATTAAGTTGGCAAGGAAGAGAAGACTGATTTGATGAGTTGAAGTCTGCCATCATAAGAAGTTAGAGTGGAACATCCAGACATTCTTCTTTCAATTCTTTGCGGCATGGGACTGAAATCTTCTATCTTGAGCTTATTGATACTGAGTGGAAGCCCTAAATAAGGAAAAGGACAGGTTCCTTCCTTACATTGCAGGATCCTTATGATGTTATGCATGTTGTGAGGAGCCACATTGATTGGAATTACAATTGATTTGCTGTAATTGACTTTAAGCCCTGTCCGAGCTTCAAAGTGGGCTAACATGTTTTTTATCTGTAAGAGTTGTCTGTGATCAGCAGGTAGAAACACAATGGTATCATCAGCATATTGAATCACTGGAAAGTCGGGGCAACTATTGACTTGCAGTGGGGCAGATAGTATTCTGTTTCTCATGGCCTCATAGATAATTGATTGGAGTAAATCTGCAACCAGTACAAAAAGAAGTGGGGAGAGAGGATCCACTTGTCTTACTCCGCTTTTATAGTGAAAAACTTTCCCAGGTATGCCATTCAGTAAAACAACAAATGTGGCAAATTTGAAAATCATATCAATCCAATTTATCCATTTTGCTCCAAACCCCTTGGCTTTAAGGATATCCAGAAAAGTTTGATGCTCTATCAAGTCAAAAGCCTTTTCAAAGTCCAATTTCAGAATAACAATTTCCTCCTTTGATTGATGGCATTGGTGAAGATATTCAAATGCCCAGGCCAAACAATCTTGGATTGTTCTAAACTTAATGAATCTATATTGATTGATGTGCACTAACTGAAGGATAACAGTCTACAGTCTATTAGCAAGAAGCTTGGTGATGATTTTGATGGAGCAGTTCAAAAATAAAATTGGCCTGAAGTCTCCAGGCGGCATGGGGTTATCCTTTTTGGGAATAAGAGTAATGTATGAAGAGTTAATGCTGTGCAAGTTAACTTTCCCACTATAGAAATCCTTGATCAGGTCATAGAAGTCCCCAGAAATGATCTACCAACAAGATTTGATGAATGCTCCATTAAATCCATCTGGTCCAGGAGCTTTATCAAGTGACAATTGTGCCACCACACCATCAATTTCTTCTTTTGAAAAAGGTTTCTCTAAATCCTTCAGATTTCTATGTCTCTGAAGAAGAGTGTTTAAAGGAAAGGCTTCATGAGTGGGATTTTTTGTGCTTAATCTTTCCTTGAAAGCTCTCCATAAAACAACAACCTTTGCTTGGTGCTCTATTGCCTCTTGACCAGCCTCATCTTGGAGTGTGCTAATGTGATTTTTCCTATACTTAATTGTGTCCTTGGCTTGAAAGAACTTGGAATTTTCATCTCCCAATTTAACCCATCTAATTGTTGCTCTCTGCCTCCAGTATGTTCTCTGGAAGGACAAAATCTTTAGGTAGAGTTCACTTATAATGCATCTTTCATTCCATTCTTCATTACTTAGAGGTCTGAATTATTCAATTATGTTAAGCAACAGGATGCAATCATTGCATGCTTTGATGATGGCAGAGAGATTAGAGAACTTTTTGGAGCAGATTTTGAGCCCTTTCCATAACCTCTTGAATTTTGCTGTAATTCTCTTGGCACTATCATATTCCTGCACATCTTGTTCCCAAATGTTTTGTACAATCTCTCTAAATTCACTATGCTCCAACCAGAAATTTTCAAATCTAAACAGGTTTGATCTTGGAATGTTTGTACCAACCTTAATGACACAGGGAGAATGATTAGAGATAGGTTTTGAAAGAGCAGTAGCTTGGGTATTGGGGTATGAAAGTGTCCATGGTTCTGAAGAGAAGATCCAATCAATTTATTCAAGCAAGGGGGCCTCTTGCATATTACTCCAAGTATATCTTCTACCTTTCAGTGGAATCTCCACTAACCCAAGACTACTGATTGCTACATTGAACTGCAGCATCTCCTGAAAGTTTCCTCCCTCTTTATTCCTATCCTGGAGAAATCTAATATAATTAAAGTCTCCCAGAACTAGCCAATTGAAATCATCAGGGGTCTGAATGTTATTAAACCACTCTAGGAATTCTAGTTTCTCTGCTGGGAAGCAAGGTCCATAGATATTGGTCAAGTACCAGGTTTCTCTAGAGTGCACTGAAGTAAACTGAATTGAGAGAGAATATCTATTTTCAAACACTTTTTTCCCCTGAAAGTAGTTATCATTCCAAGCTACTAACAGACCACCAGAAGCTCCCATAGATGGGATGAACTCAAACTTATTGATCCTCTTTGGGCAGAAGTTTTTCATGTAAGAAGGATCAAAATTCTCCCTCTTAGTTTCTTGCAGACACAAAATAGAGCAACCAGACTCTTCAATTTTATTGGAGATAGCAGTCCATTTATCTTTTGAATTAATCCCTCTAACGTTCTAGTTTAAGATATTCCTATTTGTGTTCATTATCAAAGATAAAAACCTTAGAGGACTTCTGGTTAAAGAACATGAGAGGCCACAAGCATAAAGACAAGAGATTCTCAGTCACAACAGACAAGGCATATACTGATAGATCCAAAGATATCTCCAACAAAAGCCAACACAGGACATAGATTCTGGAGTACTTAGAGCAGCATATTATAGAGTTGAGCAAAAGACAAATAGTTATGTTCAGAAATGTTACAATCATTTCAAACATCATGTAAGTTCTGAGCAGCATTTAAACCCTAGATCTTCAAGGCTTAAAGATTACCTTGGTCTTTGGAGCCTCCTTGTGCCCTTCCTTGCTGACTTCCACTTTGGTGCCTCTCTTCTTTTTCTGCTTGTTGAGGATTTCTTCAGTCACCTCCTTGGCATCCACCTTGCAAAATGATGTAGATAAATTTCTAACAATTTTTCCAGCAATAGGAGGTGGATCAGAGTGACATGCCATACAGTTCTTATTGACACAAGTTTTTTTCTTAAATCCTTTACTTAATTCTTGCAATCTAGTGCTTCTCCTTACCTCAGTGTCAACTAGAGGTGCCCTCTCCTTTCTTTTCTTAAGGCTGTGAAGAGGACTGGTTGTGGAAGCATGTACTTCCAGGACAGGGGCCTAAGAGGAAGAATTCTTGGATTGTGGAGTAGAAAAGGTTGGCTCCACAGAAGTTTCCTCTTCAGAAGTGACCTGCATGTCACAAGGAGGAACTAATGCTGAGATACAAGTGTCGGGAATCACAAAGATGTAAGAGTGGTGATACGTCCATTTTGCATCATGCTTTTATATCAATATTTATTGCATTATGGGATGTTATTACACTTTATATCTCAATACTTATGGCTATTCTCTCTTATTTTACAAGGTTTACCATTAAGAGGGGGAATGCCGGCGGCTGGAATTCTGGCTGGAAAAGGAGCAAACGTTGGAAATCTATTCTGCACAACTCCGAAAGTCCTAGAACTCCACGAAACAACTTTTTGGAATTAATAAGAATTTTTGAGCAAATGAAATACGCCAGGGGGCCTATACCTGTAGGTATAGGCGACAGGGGGTGCCCCCCCTATAGGGCGCGCCCCCTATCTCCTGCGCCCCTGGTGGGCCTCCAGCGTCCATCTTCTACTATATCATCACTTTTACCCTGGAAAAAATCATGGGCAAGCTTACGGGACAAAACTCCGCCGCCATGAGGCGGAACCTTGGCGGAATCAATCTAGGGCTCCGGCGGAGCTGTTCTGCCGGGGACACTTCCCTCCGGGAGGGGGAAATCATCACCAATGTCATCACCAATGATCCTCTCATCGGGAGGGGGTCAATCTCCATCAACATCTTCACCAGCACCATCTCCTCTCAAAACCATAGTTCATCTCTTGTATCCAATCTTGCATCAAAACCACAAATTGGTACCTGTGGGTTGCTAGTAGTGTTGATTACTCCTTGTAGTTGATGCTAATTGGTTTACTTGGTGGAAGATCATATGTTCAGATCCTTTATGCATATTATTACTCCTCTGATTATGAACATGAACATGCTTTGTGAGTAGTTATGTTTGTTCCTGAGGACATGGGTGAAGTCTTGCTATTAGTAGTCATGTGAATTTGGTATTCGTTCGATATTTTGATGAGATGTATGTTGTCTTTTCCTCTAGTGGTGTTATGTGAACGTCGACTACATGACACTTCACCATTATTTGGGCCTAGAGGAAGGCATGGGGAAGTAATAAGTAGATGATGGGTTGCTAGAGTGACAAAAGCTTAAACCCTAGTTTATGCGTTGCTTCGTTAGGGGCTGGTATGGATCCATATGTTTAATGTTGTGGTTAGGTTTACCTTAATACTTCTTTTGTAGTTGTCGATGCTTGCAATAGGGGTTAATCATAAGTGGGATGCTTGTCCAAGTAAGGGCAGTACCCAAGTACCGGTCCACCCACATATCAAATTATCAAAGTACCAAACGCGAATCATATGAACGTGATGAAAACTAGCTTGACGATAATTCCCATGTGTCCTCGGGAGCTCCTTTCTCATTATTAGAAATTGTCCAGGCTTATCCTTTGCTACATAAAGGATTGGGCCACCTTTCTGCACTTTACTTATTTTATTTACTTATTACTCGTTACTATTTATCTTATTACAGAACTATCTATCACCTATAATTTCAGTGCTTGCAGAGAAAACCTTACTGAAAACCGCTTATCATTTCCTTCTGCTCCTCGTTGGGTTCGACACTCTTACTTACCGAAAGGACTACGATTGATCCCCTACACTTGTGGGTCATCAAGACTCTTTTCTGGCGCCATTCCGGGGAGTGTAGCGCTTTTGGTGAGTGGAACTCGGTAAGGAAACATTTATATAGTGTGCTGAAATTTTCTGTTACTTGTCACTATGGAAACTAATCTTCTGAGGGGCTTGTTCGGGGTATCTTCACCCCAACCAGAAGAGCAAAGAGTTGCTCCTCAACCTTACTGAACTTTATGAAAATATTTACTTTGAGATTCCTTCGGGTATGATAGAGAAACTGCTAGCTAATCCATTTGCAGGAGACGGAACATTGCATCCCAATTTACACCTTATCTTTGTGGATGAAGTTTGTGGATTATTTAAGCTTGAAGGTATTCCCGATGATGTTGTCAAAAGGAAGGTCTTCCCTTTATCTTTGAAGGGAGATGCATTGACATGGTATAGTCTATGTGATGATACGAGATCTTGGAATTATAAGCGATTGAAGTTGGAATTTCACCAGAAGTTCTATCCTATGCATCTTGTTCATCGTGATCATAATTACATATATAATTTCTAGCCTCATGAAGCAGAAAGCATCGCTCAAGCTTGGGGGAGGCTTAAGTCAATGTTATATTCATGCCTCAATCATGAGCTCTCTCGGGAAATGATTATCCAGAATTTTTATGCTCGGCTTTCTCTTGATAATCGCAACCTGCTCGATACTTCCTATGCTGGTTCTTATATGTCGAAGACTATTGATTTCAAATGGGACTTATTGTAAAGAATTAAATGCAACTCTGAAGATTGGGGTTCTGATGATGGTAAGGAGTCAGGTATGACACCTAAGTTCGATTGTGTTAAATCTTTTATGGATACCGATGCTTTTCGTGGATTTAGCGCTAAATATGGACTTGACTCTGAGATAGTAGCTACCTTCTGTGAATCTTTTGCTACTCATGTTGATCTCCCTAAAGAGAAGTGGTATAAATATAATCCTCTTGTTGAAGTGAAAGTAGTTGCACCTATTACAGTCGAAGAAAAGACTATTACATATAGTGATCCTACTGTTCCTACTACTTATGTTGAAAAACCTCCTTTTCCTGTTAGGATAAAGGATCATGCTAACGCTTCGACTGTTGTTCGTAAGAGTAATACTAGGACTTATACACCTCCTGAGCAAATTAATGTTGAACCTAGTATTGCTATGGTTAAAGATCTCTTGGATGAGGATTTAGATGGGCATGTTATTTCTTTCTATGGGGGGACTGCTAATATTGCTAGGCCAGATACTAAGACACGTAGACCTGTCGTAGGCATGCCTGTTATTTCTGTTAAAATAGGAGATCATTGTTATCACGGCTTATGTGATATGGGTGCTACTGCTAGTGCAATACCTTATTCTTTATATCAAGAAATTATGCATGACATTGCACCCATTGAATTAAAAGACATTACTGTTACTATTAAGCTTGCTAATAGGGATACCATTAAACCCTTTGGGATTTTTAGAGATGTTGAAGTTTTGTGTGGGAAGGTTAAATACCCTGCTGATTTTCTTGTTCTTGGTTCCCCACAAGATGATTTTTGTCCCATTGTTTTTGATAGACCCTTCTTGAATACAGCTAGTGCTAAGATTAATTGTGAAAAGAATATTGTCACTGTTGGCATAGATGGTATGTCTCATGAGTTTAATTTTGCTAAGTTTAGTAGACAACCTCGTGATAGGGAACCACCTAGTAAGGATGAAATTATTGGTCTTGCTTCCATTGCTGTTCCTCCAATTGATCCGTTAGAACAATATTTGCTAGACCATGAAAACGATATGTTTATGAAGGAAAGAGAGGAAATAGATGAAGTGTTCCTAAAACAGGAACCTATGCTGAAACATAACCTTCCCGTTGAAATTCTTGGGGATCCCCCTCCACCCAAGGGTGATCCCATGTTTGAACTCAAACCATTACCTGATAATCTTAAGTATGCTTATCTTGATGAAAAAGAAATATATCCTGTTATTATTAGTGCTAATCTTTCGGAGCAAGAAGAAGAAAGATTATTGAAAACTCTGAAGAAGCACCGAGCTGCTATTGGATATACTCTGGATGATCTTAAGGGCGTTAGTCCCATGTTATGCCAACACAAAATTAATATGGAGGACGATGCCAAACCAGTTAGAGATCCTCAATGACGATTAAATCCCAAGATGAAGGAAGTGGTAAGAAAGGAGATACTAAAGCTCCTTGAGGCAGGTATTATTTATCCCGTTGCTGTCGGGGAAGCTGATCCATGAACACCTATGGGGACCGGCGGACCGGCCCCTTTCGGTTCGGCGGGGGGCGGAGATCGCACGAAGAGCGGATCGAGGTGAAGCACACGAGCAGTTTACCCAGCTTCGGAGCTCTCCAGAGAGATAATACTCCTACTGCTACTTGTCTGATTGTATTGAGTTCTTGCTCGGGAGCGCTGAGTGCTATAGTACACACGAGCTGCTAACGAGACCGAGCGTGAGTGTTTTCTGGCTTCGAACCGAACCCCCCCTACGTTGCGCATGGGCCTCCTTTTATATGCTCAAGGGGTCACCGACAGGTGGCAACGCAGACAAGGGTAAAAATGGAAAAGGAATTGCCGTTGGTACAACAACCTGAACAGTGTATCATACCTAACCCTGATGGCAGGGGACAAAGGCATTAAATGCCCGTCTGCGTCGCCCAAATAGTGCAAAAAGGACCGTCAGGGACGCCACCGCTTGCCACGATGGCAATCTTGTCAGCGTCGCTTGCCACCACGCACTGCTGGCTGCACAACCTCTTGCCACGCGCGCCTGGAAAGACCCCAAGGTGACACGTTGGTGGATGTGCTGGAGCGTGGGTACAGAGTGGTAGCCTGCCGCGGCAAGCGCCTTGCCGCGGCCGTTGTCTTGTCGCATCCGGAAGCTTGTCGCTCACCGGGCCTTGCCGGGACGCATGGCGCGTCGCGGCAACTTCCTTGAGATGCCTTGGTTGGCCTTCCCGGCAAGCTCCTCTTGCCGGGGCCTTGTCTCCTTGGCTTGAATACTTTGTTCTTGAATGGCTCCAAAGGAACCACGGAGGACCTTGGCGGTCACCCGGCAAGCCTTGCCGCGGGGTGCTGCAACTGCCCGTGCACAAGTTTGGGATACTAGGGTACCCCTACTCTAGTACACCGACAGGAGCCCCCGGGCCTGGGCCACACATGGTGCCGAGTGCTGTTGGGCCAGGCCCAAAACAGGGCACGGGCACGCACGGCCTGGGTTACGCCGTATCTTACTCCGTATCCACCGCGCCCTCCCCCAACAGCACGCGTCGAATGCGGCGTCATGGGAGAGATCGTGGGTGGTTTGTTTATTCGAAAGGACGAAACGTCCGCCCCCTCCCTCTTTATAAGCAGGGGAAACAGGGGCAGTTCGCCCATCTCGCCGGTTGTTACTCCAATTTCACAAATCTCCGCCGCTCCCCCCTTCTTCCCGAAGCTGAAAGAGAGCAGCGCTCCGCCCCCCCATTGCCACCAGCACCACCAACGCCGTCGATCTCCCCCACCACCTCCGCCATGGCTCCGAAAGCCGACAAGGGGAAGGGCGTGAAATCGGTCGAGGCGCAGCGGCTCGCGGCGCTGCGAAAGGAGCGGGCCATCTTCCCCCCTCAGCTTGCCGCGAAGGAGCTGAGGGAGTACTACTACCTCTTCTGGTCGAGGGAGACGCGAGCGCATCCGCGCACGAAGGTACTCCCGGCTACCGCTTCGGAACTGGCTCCAAACGGATACCCCTTCTTCGCGCTGTTCTTCTACTGCGGGCTCTGCCCGCCCTTCTCTGAATTTTTCTGTGACATCATGAACACCTACGGGTTCCGCCTCCTTGACTTCACCCCCAACGCCGTTCTGACCATGGCAGTTTTCGCACATCTCTGCGAAAACTTTGTCAGAGTATATCCAAACGTAGCTCTCTTTCGCCACTTCTTTATGCCCCGAGTCGAGAGAGGAGAGCCTTTATCCGGCGGAATCGCCTGGATCTCGAGAGTCGGCAAGAAGGAAGCTTATCTGGAGGGAGAGCTCCGCAGCAAGTGGGAGGAATAGAGAGCAGAGTGGTGCTGGATTGTCGAGGAGAACCCGCAGCCATTTACTGCCCTGCGACAAGCCCCAATAGCGCGCGGCAACGATTGGAGCAACATGGCCCCGGAAGACGATAGGCTAAAGATTGCCGTCACCCGGATCCTTCGCCTTAGGCTTGCCGGGCTCACCGTAGGCGCCATTGGCGCAGATTTCCTTTGCCGCTGCATCGCCCCCCTGCAGGAGAGGAGGAGACCCGCCTTGGAGTTCCAGAACTCGGCGGATATCATGAGGCTGCGCCTGGGCCTCAACTTCAACTTCACTGTCCTGGAGCTGGACGCGATGCTCCTGGAACTGTTCAAGCGCGATCCTCAACATCCATTCATGTTGCCGAGGGGTGTCATTCCGTTGTGCAACAACTCCTCGCTCGACCGCATCCGTGCAATGATGCCGCTATGCGACTCGCATGGAATTGTCCAACTTGGCAAGAGCCGGCAGACACCGTCGTGCAGGAGTTCTTTGACGGCTTGGTTGAAGTGCCGGTCCGCTCCGACGAGCAGAAGAGCCTCACCCGCGACACCACCAATGCGGAGATGCAGCGCATCGCCACCAGGCTGGAAGAGGCGGCGGCAGCAGCTGCCGCGGGCGAGTTCGGATTCACCGTTGAGGAGGCAGAGGCAGCAGAGGCGGCAAGCCTTGCCGAGCGCGAGGAGTTTGTCGGCGAGGAAGAGCTTGCCGGGCCCGAAGATGAGTCGGGCGAGCCCGGCGAGGGAGAGCTTGTCGGGCCCGAACCTTCAAACAGCTTGCCGCAGGTGGAGCCCCCAGCCCCGCCAAGAAGGCGTCTCCGCAAGGCCGCGGACGTAGCGGGGCGGGAGACGAGTCAACAGCCGCCGAGCCGCGCGACACGCTCTACCGCGGCAAGCACCATTGCCGCGGGAGCGCCTCACGCCGCTGTGGCAACTGGAGCGGGGTCTTCCCGGTCCACTGCTACTGCTCCTGTGAAGCGGACAAGGGAACCTACTCCTCCGCCTCGTCGCACCGGAGGCGAGCCGGACTTCGATCTCTCCGCGCTCAGCTCCAACGAGGAAGAAGAAGAGTAAGATTCCTTGCTGTTCTGGTAGTTCTTCAATTTTTGTTGTTTTGTCTTGTATCTGATTTGCTTTACTCTGAACTCGTTCCTTTTCAGGACTCTGGCCCAGAGAGCGGCGAAGAGAGCCAAGGTCCCGGTGATTGTCATCGAGGACGAACCCACCGCGACAGCAGGGGGCGCGCCCGAGACCACCTTGCCGGACCCGGCAACTATTCCCCAAAGCAGCCCCCAGCGCAGCCCCCAGCGTGAGTATATAGTTTTACTTCCTGCTGTCAGGCACGCATGGTTGCTCTTTCTTTGCTATTATCTGGCTGTTGGTTTGTGTAGGAGCAGAGCAGCCTCACCAAGAGGGCCCGGAAGCCGCTCCCGAAATGCCATCTGCTTCGACTACACCGCCAAGGGAGGATTCCCCGGCAAGGGAGCATTCTCCGGCAAGGGAGAATTCTCCGGCAAGGGATAGTTCTCCGGCAAGGGACAACACTAGCGACCCCCCGGTGGCTGAGACCATGACCGTAGATCCCAGTGCAGGTAATCCTCTTGCTTGAAAACTTCCCTTGGGTTCTTCTTCTTCCGATTTTCTTTTTGAGTATTTGCTTGACCTTTCTCCTTTTTCCGTTCATCAGATCCATCTGCCGCGGAGCCAATGGAAACCGAGGTCGCCGACAAGGAGAACGCGCGCAGCAACACCGACGATGCCGTTGCTACTGAAGGAGGGGCCGACGCTGATGATCCCGCCGGCGAAGAGGCCGCCAAAGCTGCCGCCGCAGAAGCTGGCGAGGGATCCGGCGATCGCACTGACGGCCCCGAGGCCGCAGGAGCGCCAGGCGCTGCGCCGACCGCCGATCCCTCCACCGCTGCTGCAGCGCTAGGCTCCGAAGAGCCCCAGCCCGGCGCCTATTTGAAGGCCGGCGACGGTATCTTCATCAAGCTCCCCTGGGCATCAAGCTCCAGGGCGCCGGTCGAAGGAGAGATTTTGGATGGAGAGGTGCTCGCCTCCGCTGGGCTGACGCTGGTCGACGCGCCAAGCAGCAGCAGCGAAGAGCCTGAGGAGGAGCGGCTGCTGCGGAAGCTGTTGTCGCTTTACCGCGCCCGACAAGCCAAGCTGGAATCCCGAGAAGCGCTTGTCGCGAAGGCGGGAGTGTACATCGAGAAGCGCGCGGAGGAGCTCCGGGGTCTCAGGCAGGAAGCTCTCCGGTCCCTGGCAGAGGAGCGGGAGCAAGTCACCGAGGAGCGGAAAGCCTTCCTCCTCGCGAAGGCTGAAGTTGAAGAGCAACAGCGGCTTGTCGCCGAAAATCTATTTGCGCAGGAAGGAGAGTTGGCGCAGCGCAAGGTTAACCTTGACAGCCATGAGGAGGAGCTTGCCGCGCGCGAGCAAGCAATTGGTGGGGCTCTCAAGGAAGCAAAGGATGCTGCCGCAGCTGCCGAGGCTGCCAAGAAGGAGCTGGAGACGAAGATGGCGCAGCTGGAGGCCGATCTCAAGGCGAGCGACGAGGAGCTTGCCACGCTCAAGCGTGAGCGCGAGAAGGACGCCGCTGCTCATGGTGAGCTGCAGGGTCGTCTCGCTGAGAGGAGCAAAGAGCTTAGCGCCGCCAAGGACTCCAACGCCGATCTTGAGTTGAAGCTAGTTACTTTGACCAAGACGCTGGACGGCGCCAGGGAGCAAGAGGTGGCCTTGAAGGAGAAGATCAAGGCCGACGAGGCGCTGCTGGCAAATGCTGTTGCCGCCCAGAACGCTTTTAGGGAGACTGTGGAGCATTAGACCGAGGGTCTCGTGGATCTTGCCGCAGCCATCGACGGGGAGCTGGCGCAGCTGGGGATGGAGGTTCTCGGGTACTCCTCCGATGGGCACCTCCAACCCAGCGCCAAGCTCAGCTTGTTCTTCAAAGGCGTGGCGACGGCCCTCCAGCGACTCCGGGAGAAGATCCCAAAGCAGCTGGCCGACGAGTCGCGCAAGATCTGTGCATGAGCTCTTTAGAAGGTGCTGGTGAAGGTGGCCTTCTGCAACCCAGGCCTCAACCTCACCAACGTCCTCAAGTCCTTGCCGCCGGATGCTGATCTGGAAGCGCTCAACGCCCTTGTCGCACCCATTGTGGACAAGGTGAGCGGGATCAAGAGGGTTGAGGGCGATCACGTAGACTAGGCCGCTCGCTTTCTCTTTTTCTTTGTCGCTGCTGGTCATGTCATGAGAACAATCTATTAGAGCTGCGACAAGCTATCTTGTAATATAACTCTATTTTGGGTAGAGATTGTTGTGTTATTTCCCTTACTTCATTCCTTCCTTTGTATGTTTTTACCCTACGCTTTTGGGGAACTTGTCGGCGCAGGCACCTGGGCCGCGAGCGCTGAGTGCGGGACATCAGCAGCCTGCCAGCGGTGCCGCTACCGACAAGAAACCTTGTCGCAACTAGTCGCAGCTCACTTAAGTTGTTGAGCGGACTCGAAACAAAGTAAGGGCGCAACTAGCTACGAGTTGGTTCCTCCGCGCACAGGTTTTCCATACAAAGTATGGTCGTTCGAGGAAGATAACTTAAAAATTTAAAACTGATTGCTTAAGCGCTTTAGCAACTTAGCTTTTCTGTCGTTTGCTTCCCGGCCAGGCGAAACTTCTTTGAACGATGCCTGGTCCACACCATTATCTTCTCCTTTCCCCCCGGCAAACTTGTGGGCAAGGGAACCTTCCTTCCTTTGAGAAAGAGAAAGAAGAGAAAATAAAGATATGGAGCCTTACGGCTCGTTATTGCTTACCGGGGGTAGGCGCTGCACAAAGTGTCAGATAACGCATGCCAAAAAAATAGTATAAAGCATGAAATTGACAAGGTGTGCGGAGCACATGAGCTTTACTTATGCACGGGTTCTGCGCCCGGCTTTGTACAAAGGATTACATGCAACATCGGCAAGACTTGTACAAAAGGTGGTTGCCGGAACAGGTTCCGGCAACCGCGCCTTACGGGTAAAACTTACGAAGATGCTGAATGTTCCAGGAGTTGCTCACCGGAATGCCATCTTCGGTCTCAAAGCGGACAGCGCCAGGCCTAGTGACTCGTTTCACCCGGTAAGGGCCTTCCCACTTCGACGTCAACTTGTTGGAATTCTTGGCGGACTGAACGCGCCGAAGAACAAGGTCGCCTTCCTCGAGACTTCTGGCATTAACTTTGCGGCTATGGTAGCAGCGCAAAGCTTGCTGGTATCGAGCAGCTCGTACCGCAGCCTGAAGACGGTCTTCCTCAAGGAGCAGCGCGTCATCTTGTCGCAACTGCTCTTGCTCGAGCTCATCATAAGCGAGCACTCGAGATGACCCGTATACGAGTTCCGTGGGGAGAACTGCCTCTGCTCCATAGACTAGAGCGAAAGGTGTCTGGCCAGTGGCTCAATTTGGCGTCGTCCTGATCGACCAAAGAACCACCGGCAGCTGCTCAATCCAGTTCCTTCCGCACTTGCGCAGCCTGTCGAAAGTCCTGGTCTTGAGTCCACGCAGCACTTCAGCATTTTCCCTCTCCGCTTGACCGTTGCTTCTCGGATGAGCAACAGAAGCGAAGCAGACCTTGGCGCCAAGATCTTGGACGTACTGCATGAAGGTGCGGCTCGTGAATTGTGTGCCGTTGTCGGTGATGATCCTGTTAGGGATCCCGAAACGGCAAACAATCGACCTAAAGAACTTGACTGCCGACTGTGCTATCACCTTCCTCACTGGTTCCACTTCCGGCCACTTAGTGAACTTGTCGATTGCAACGTACAAGTACTCAAAGCCCCCGACAGCTCGGGGAAAGGGGCCGAGGATGTCGAGCCCCCAGACCGAAAATGGCCAGGATAAAGGGATCGTCTGGAGAGCTTGAGCTGGCTGGTGTATCTGTTTGGAATGGAACTGGCACGCTTCACACTTGGTTACTTGCGCAGTTGCATCCTGGAGGGCTGTCGGCCAAAAGAAACCTTGCCGGAACGCTTTGCCGGCAAGTGCTCTTGCGCCAATGTGGTGACCACATATGCCTCCATGTATCTCTGCCAACAGCTTTTGTCCGTCTTCCCGGTGAATACACTTCAATTTCACGCTGTTGAGTCTTCTTCTGTACAGTTTGTTGTCGACAAACTGGTACATACTTGACTGCCGGGCTACTCTTTCCACTTCTTCTTGCTCTTCGGGAAGTTCTCCTGTCTGAAGGAAACAGACAATCTGCTGTGCCCATGCTGGAGCTTGTGGCTCGACAACAAGGACTAAAGGCACATCTGCTGCTGCGGGAACATCCGCTTCTACGGCGAGAACCTGCGGCTCAGCCGGAGCTTGACGTTCCCCGGCAAGCTTGCCGGAGCAAAACTTGTCGGGAGCGTCTGCTTCAACGGAACAAACCCTAGGGCTTGCCGGAGCAGACTGCCCCTCAGCATCCTTGGTGTTGATCTTGAGGACCTTCTTGACGGCGGCTTCGGGGAGCTCTGCCGGAAAATAGTCACCAGAAATCAACTTCCTCTTCTTGCTCTGTCCAGTTGATGGTGTTACCGACGGTTGAGTCAGCTTGAGCACAAAGATCCCTGGTTCCACAGGTAACTTAAGTGCGGCGCACTTTGACAGGCCATCAACAATGTCATTCTGAGCTCTTGGAATATGTTCCATCTGTAGGCCATCAAAGTGCTCTTCTAGCTTTCTCACTTCATCAACGTAAGCTTCCATCAATGGACTCTGATAATTCTTCTTCACTTGGCGGACGACAAGCTGTGAGTCACCCCTGACAATGAGCTTCTTGATCCCAAGGTCTGCTGCGATCCTGAGACCGGCAAGCAATCCTTCATACTCTGCGGTATTGTTCGTTGCTTGCTCCTTGGGAAAGTGCATCTGGACTACGTATTTGAGGTGCTCTCCGGTGGGTGCAACAAGTAGCACGCCCGCACCGGCGCCTTGCAGCGAGAAGGCACCATCAAAGTACATCAGCCACTCTTTGCTTGCTTCCTTGACGGGGATGCTCGTTTCTGGAATTTCTTCATCTTGTGTTGGCGTCCATTCTGCTATGAACTCTGCCAATGCTCTGCTTTGGATAGTTGAAGTGCTTTCAAACTTAAGGCCGAAGCTTGACAGTTCCAGTGCCCACTCGACAATCCTGCCTGTCGCTTCTGGATTTTGCAGTATCCTCTTCAGCAGAAAACGAGTGACGACTGTGATCTCATGTGCTTGGAAGTAATGGCGCAGCTTTCTCGAGGCCATGAGAAGGCCGAAAAGCAATTTCTGCACACCAGAGTACCTTGACCTAGCCCCCTGCAGAAGGGAACTGACAAAGTAAACTGGGCGCTGCACCATTCTTTTCTGCATATTCTCACGCTCCTGCGCAGATCCATCTTTGTCGGGACCAGAGCTTGCCGGTGAAGTCCCCTGCTTGTCGCTGGATGCATCTGCCATGGTTGCTGGCTCATCATCCGCCTCCCTCTCCGCTACTAACGCAGCACTAACCACTTGATTGGTTGCCGCTATATATAGCAGCAACTTCTCTTGTGGCCTAGGTGCGACAAGTGTTGGAGTGGAGGACAGGTATCTCTTTAAGTCCTGCAGTGCAGCCTCCGCTTTCGGAGTCCATTTCATTGGACCTGCCTTTTTCAATATTTTAAAAAATGGCAGGGCGCGCTCAGCAGACCTAGAGATAAACCTGCTGAGAGCAGCTACGCAACCGGCAAGTCTTCGTACATCCTTGACGCGCTTTGGTGCTTCAATTTGCTCAATGGCCTTGATCTTGTCGGGATTGGCTTCAATTCCCCGCTGAGACACGAAGAACCCGAGAAGCTTGCCGGAGGGGACTCCAAACACACACTTCTCGGGATTAAGCTTGAGGTTGATCTTGCGCAGATTTGCAAAGGTTTTGTCTAAGTCTTGAATCAGAGTCACCTTGTCCTTGCTCTTGACCACTATGTCATCCATGTAGGCTTCCACATTTCTGTGTATTTGCGGCTCAAAAGCGTCATGGACTACCCTTGCAAATGTTGAACCAGCATTCTTTAAACCGAAAGGCATCTGTACGAAACAGTATGTGCCACATGGGGTGATGAAAGCGGTCTTCTCCTCATCCTCTTCTGCCATGAAGATCTGATGGTATCCTGAGTATGCATCAAGAAATGAAATCAAGTCACATCCGGCCGTGGAGTCAACGATCTGGTCGATGCGCGGCAAGGGAAATGGGTCTTTGGGGCAAGCTTTATTAACATCGATAAAATCGATACAAAGCCTCCATTTCCCGTTTGCCTTACGCACGACTACAGGATTGGCCAACCACGTAGGATGGAGCACTCCTCTGACAAGGCCTGCTGCTTCCAATTTCTTGATTTCTTCTGCAATGAATTCTTGGCGCTCCACTGCCCGTTTCCTGACTTTCTGCTTGACGGGCCGCGCATGAGGAGAGACGGCAAGATGGTGCTCGATTACTTTCCTGGGAACACCGGGGATGTCAGACGGTTGCCACGCAAACACGTCGACGTTCGCCCGTAGGAAAGCAACGAGCGCGCTTTCCTATTTAGGATCGAGAGTGGCACTGATGGTGAAGGTACCACCAATGCCATCCTCCTTGGCGGACACCTTCTTGGTCTCTGGCGGAGCTGCCATTGTCTTCTTACACTTGCCGGTGGAGCTCGATGGTGCATCCTCGACGGTAGCGCAGCACTCCGAAGAGGTGCGCTTGCCGGAGTGGGCATCAGAACTCTTGCTGGACTTGGTCTTCTTCTTTGCCCCGGGAGCTTCAACGGCAAGTGACTTGCGATCTGTTGCAGCTGCTGCTTCCCGGTAGATCTTGTCGGCGCAGATAAGAGCATCCTTCTTGTCGCCAGGGACAGAGATGACACTTATCGGGCCTGGCATTTTCAGTATGTTGTATGCATAGTGAGAGGCTGCCATGAATTTGGCGAGTGCTGGACGGCCGAGTATCCCATTGTAGGGCAATGGAAAGTCAGCAATGTCAAAAGTGACCCTCTCAGTCCTGAAGTTCAACTCGCTGCCAAATGTCACCGGCAACGTGATCTTTCCCTTCGGCTTGCTCCTTCCCGGATTGATTCCTTGGAATGTGCCGGTCTCTTCGAGCTCGCTATCAGGGATCTGGAGTTTCTGGAGTACCGCGGAGGAGATCAAGTTCAAGCCGACCCCGCCGTCAACTAGCATCTTAGTGACCTTGAGGTTGCGGATAGTTGGTGAAACCAACATCGGCAAGCACCCGACTGCAGTTATGCGATCAGGGTGGTCCTCAATATCAAAGATGATAGGCGTGCTGGACCATTTCAGAGGCTTGCGCGACTCGATGGGTGGTTCTGCCGCATTGACTTCCCGCACCCACTGCTTGAGTTGGCGGTGTGAAGTATGCAGAGAAGCACCGCCATCAACGCACAGGACCTCTGTGGCTTTCTGGAACTCCTGCTCATCAGTCTCGTCATCATCCATATCTTCATCGTCGTCATCATCTTCATCCTTGTCGCGGCCACGGGGAGGTCTGTCTCCTTGCCGCTGCTTGGCCTTGCCGCGGCGTCCTCCTCGGCCGAGGCATTTCTTGCTGGCTCCTCCAGCACCTTCCTGGGCTTTCTCCTTGTCGCGTCGCTCATATTCAGCCTTTTGCTGCTCGACAAGCTGCTCGACTTTCTTGCAGCTCTGGAGGTCATGGCCCTTGGTGCGGTGGATCTTGCAGTACTGCTTATTGGTGCCGTCCTGCTTGTCGGCGACCGCCACAGCCTGGTAGTTGGTGCCCGCGACAATCTCCTTGCCGGAGCTACCAGTTTTGGCTTTCTTGGCGCCACCTCCGTTGCCGAACTGCTCAACGACTAGCACATCTTTGCCTTTCTTCTTTCTGTTGTTCCGCCGCCGGTTTCTCTTTGCCGGGGCAGTCTCCTCACTATCAGATCCTCCTGCTCCTATATTCTCTCCGGGGAGTTTCCTCCCTTCCTCAGCACGTGCACACTTGTCGGCCAGGGCATATAGCTCACTGACGTCTCTGATCTTGCACATCGCCATCTCCTCCCGCATCCTACGGTTTCGCATGTTCTGATGGAACGCGCTGATTACCGCGGCAGGGTGGACATCTGGGATGTTCTACTGTACACGGCTGAATCTCTGAATGTACTTGCGCAGGGGTTCTCCTTCCTTCTAGGCGAGCAGATGAAGATCGCTCTCTTGGCCATGAGGCTTGTGGCCGCCTGTAAAGGCGCCGACAAACTGATGGCATAGGTCTGCCCAGGAGCATATGGAGTTATCCGGCAAGTGCATGAGCCAGGATCTAACATTGGGTTTGAGCACTAGCGGGAAGTAGTTGGCAAGGATCTTTTCGTCCCGCCCCCCGTCAGCTTGCACCGCGATGGTGTAGATGCTGAGGAACTCCGACGGATGCGACTTGCCGCCGTACTTCTCTGGCACGTCTGGCTTGAAATTCTTCGTGCTGGGCCACTGGACTTGCCGCAGCTCACGAGTGAACGCAGGGCATCCTACTGCGTACGGCAAGTCGCCTGGTTCCCTTGGCGCATGCATGTCGACAGGGCCCAGCGCGCTGGTCCGATTGATGCCGCGCTTCTCTTCGGTGCTCGATGCGAGTACGAGTGTCTTCTTGCTGTCGTTCGTGAAGAACTTGGCGCTGATCGCGACGAGCTCGTGGATCTGATGATGCAGTGGACTCGCTATCGAGGTGGATCTGGCGAGTCAGCGATCTTGGCCTTCAGGGTGGAGAGCGCATGGTGGTTGCACCCCCACCGGTTTCGTCGCCGTCGGCTCGTGCCTGGCGGTCCTGCCGCGGCAGCGATGTGCTCGGCTGCCGCGGAGTGTCGCTGTTGGCGAAGCCGATGAGACTCTGAATGGTGGCCCTCCATCCATCGATCTTGTCTTCCGTTGGAGGGTAATCCAGAAGCAGTTGAGCTCGCGCCAAAGCTTCTGCTGGAGTGGTGGGAGGCAGTGGCGAACGGTGCGAGGAGCGGGATATGCTCGGACTTCTAACTATGTTAGAAGGAGCAGTATCCCGTCCAGGCGACCGTGTCTCGCTCGCGTCAGCATGTTGGCGTGCATGCTCGTCTTGAGCACCCCGAGATCCACCAGCTCGATCTTGGCCTAACAAACGTATGGCACTGCGAGTACCATGACGCTGTCGGTCCTGCGCCTCCTGAGATGGGCGCGGTACATGTACGGACGCCGAGGTCTGCGCAGCCTTGTCCTTGGACCTGGCAGCACCGTGAGCTTCCTCGTCGATGCCCATTCTTCCGCCAGTGTCTACCCCACCACTCGTTTGCTCCGGTGGTGGTGGGATCGACGTGGACGGAACAGCCGCCGCCGAAGTCTTCTTCTTCGGTGGCATGTCGATGAAGAAGATGAAGGTCTAGCTCGTGTGAACACCGGACCAGGTTCACACAACCTCGACGCCCCCTACCTGGCGCGCCAAAGATGTCGGGGAAGCTGATCCATGAACACCTATGGGGACCGGCGGACCGGGCCCCTTTCGGTTCAGCGGGGGGCGGAGATCGCACGAAGAGCGGATCGAGGCGAAGCACATGAGCAGTTTACCCAGCTTCGGAGCTCTCCGGAGAGATAATACTCCTACTGCTGCTTGTCTAATTGTATTGAGTTCTTGCTCGGGAGTGCTGAGTGCTACAGTACACACGAGCTGCTAACGAGACCGAGCGTGAGTGTTTTCTGGCTTCTAACCGAACCCCCCCTACGTTGCGCATAGGCCTCCTTTTATATGCTCAAGGGGTCACCGACAGGTGGCAACGCAGACAAGGGTAAAAATGGAAAAGGAATTGCGGTTGGTACAACAACCTGAACAGTGTATCATACCTAACCCTGACGGTAGGGGACAAAGGCATTAAATGCCCGTCTGTGTCGCCCAAATAGTGCAAAAAGGACCGTCAGGGACGCCACCGCTCGCCATGATGGCAATCTTGTCAGCGTCGCTTGCCACCGCGCACCGCTGGCTGCACAGCCTCTTGCCACACGCGCCTGGAAAGACCCCAAGGCGACACGTTGGTGGATGTGCTGGAGCGTGGGTACAGAGTGGTAGCCTGCCGCGGCAAGCGCCTTGCCGCGGCCGTTGTCTTGTCGCGTCCGAAAGCTTGTCGCTCACCGGGCCTTGCCGGGACGCATGGCGCGTCGCGGCAAGTTCCTTGAGATGCCTTGGTTGGCCTTCCCGGCAAGCTCCTCTTGCCGGGGCCTTGTCTCCTTGGCTTGAATACTTTGTTCTTGAATGGCTCCAAAGGAACCACGGAGGACCTTGGCGGTCACCCGGCAAGCCTTGCCGCGGGGTGCTGCAACTGCCCGTGCACAAGTTCGGGATACTAGGGTACCCCTACTCTAGTACACCGACAGTTGCTGATAGTGAATGGGTAAGTCCTGTCCATTGTGTTCCTAAAAAGGGAGGTATTACCATTGTCCCTAATGATAAAGATGAATTGATCCCGCAAAGAATTATTACCAGTTATAGGGTGGTAATTGATTTCTGTAAGTTAAATGAAGCTACTAAGAAAGATCATTACCCTTTATCTTTTATTGATCAAATGCTAGAAAGACTATCCAAACACACACATTTCTACTTTCTAGATGGTTATTCTGGTTTCTCTCAGATACCTGTGTTAGCGAAGGATCAATCTAAAACTAGTTTTACTTGCCCTTTCGGTACTATTGCTTATAGACGTATGCCTTTTGGTTTATGTAATGCACCTGCTACCTTTCAAAGATGCATGCTGGCTATATTCTCTGATTTTTGTGAAAAGATTTGTGAGGTATTCATGGATGATTTCTCAGTTTATGGATCCTCTTTTGATGATTGTTTGAGCAACCTTGATCGAGTTTTGCAGAGATGCAAAGACACTAGTCTCATCCTGAATTAGGAAAAGTGTCACTTTATGGTTAATGAAGGCATTGTCTTTGGTCATAAGATCTTGGAGAGAGGTATTGAAGTTGATAAAGCCAAAGTTGATGCTATTGAAAAGATGCCATCTCCCAAGAACATAAAGGGTATAAGAAGTTTCCTTGGTCATGCCGGTTTTTATAGGAGGTTCATTCAGGACTTTTCTAAAATCTCTACGCCTCTGACTAATTTATTGCAAAAAGATATTCCTTTTGTCTTTGATGATGATTGTGTAGAAGCATTTGAAACACTTAAGAAAGCTTTGATCACTGCACCTATTGTTCAGCCACCTGATTGGAGTTTACCTTTTGAAATTATGTGTGATGCTAGTGATTTTGCTGTAGGTGCTATTCTAGGGCAAAGAGTCGATAATAAATTGAATGTTATCCAGTATGCTAGTAAGACTCTTGATACTGCCCAGAGAAATTATGCTACTACTGAAAAAGAGTTCTTAGCAGTTGTGTTTGCATGTGATAAGTTTAGACCTTATATTGTCGATTCCAAAGTTACTATTCACACTGATCATGCTGCTATTAAATATCTTATGGAAAAGAAATATGCTAAGCCTAGACTCATTAGATGGGTTCTCTTGCTCCAAGAATTTTACTTGCATATTATTGATAGAAAGGGAGCTGAGAACCCCGTCGCAGATAACTTGTCTAGGTTAGAGAATGTTCTTGATGACCCACTGCCTATTAATGATAGCTTTCCTGATGAACAATTAGCGGTCGTTAATGCTTCTCGTACTGCTCCTTAGTATGCTGATTATGCTAATTACATTGTTGCTAAATTTATACCGCCTAGTTTCACATACCAGCAAAAGAAAAAGTTCTTTTATGATTTAAGACATTACTTCTGGGATGATCCACACCTTTATAAAGAAGGACTAGATGGTGTTATTAGACGTTGTGTGCCTGAGCATGAACAGGAACAGATCCTACGCAAGTGTTACTCTAAATCCTATGGAGGACACCACGCTGGAGATAGAACTGCACACAAGGTACTACAATCTGGTTTTTATTGGCCTACTCTCTTCAAAGATGCTCGTAAGTTTGTCTTATCTTGTGATGAATGCCAAAGAGTAGGTAACATTAGTAGACGCCAAGAAATGCCTATGAATTATTCTCTTGTTATTGAACCGCTTGATGTTTGGGGCTTTGATTATATGGGACCTTTTCCTGCCTCTAATGATTATACACATATTTTAGTTGTTGTTGATTATGTTACTAAGTGGGTAGAAGCCATTCCAACTAGTAGTGCTGATCATAACACCTCTATTAAAATGCTTAAAGAAGTTATTTTTCCGAGGTTTGGAGTCCCTAGATATCTTATGACTGATGGTGGTTCACATTTTATTCATGGTGTTTTCCGTAAGATGCTTGCTAAGTATGATGTCAATCATAGAACCGCATCTCCTTATCATCTGTAGTCTAGTGGTCAAGTAGAGTTGAGCAATAGAGAGCTCAAATTAATTTTGCAAAAGACTGTGAATAGATCTAGAAAGAATAGGTCCAAAAAACTTGATGATGCATTATGGGCCTATAGAACTGCATACAAGAATCCTATGGGTATGTCTCCATATAAGATGGTTTATGGAAAAGCGTGTCATTTACCTCTTGAACTTGAACATAAAGCATATTGGGCTATTAAAGAGCTCAATTATGACTTCAAACTTGCTGGTGAGAAAAGGTTGTTTGATATCAGCTCACTTGATGAATGGAGAACCCATGCATATGAGAATGCCAAGCTATTCAAAGAAAAAGTCAAACGCTGGCATGATAAGAGGATACAAAAGCGTGAGTTTGACGTAGGAGATTATGTGTTATTATTCAACTCTCATTTAAGATTTTTTGCAGGAAAACTTCTCTTAAAATGGGAAGGTCCCTATGTTATTGAGGAGGTCTATCGTTCTGGTGCTATAAAATTCAACAACTTTGAAGGCACGAGTCCAAGGGTGGTAAACGGTCAAAGAATTAAACATTATATGTCAGATAATCCTATCAATGTTGAAACTAATATTATTGAGACCGTAACCCCTGAGGAATACATAAGGGACACTTTCCAGAACGTTCCAGACTCCGAAAAGGTATAGGTATGTCGTACGGTAAGTAAACCGACTCCAAAACAACTCCAATGGCAATTTTTATCAGTTTTGGAATATTTAAGAATTTTAGGAAGAAAGAAGTAGTCCGAAAGGGACACGAGGCTCCCACGAGAGTGGAGGGCTCCCCCCTGTAGGGCGCGCCCCCTGTCTCGTGGGCACCTCGTGTGCCTCCTGGACTCCGTTTTCTTGCACATTACATATTTTGGTTGGTAAAAATTCATTATATATACTCCGGAAGGTTTTGACTACCGTATCACGCAAATATCCTCTGTTTTTGTTTCGAGTTGTTTATGTTTCAGATCTAAGAGCATCATGTCGTCTCCAAGCGCTCCCAAGGACAAGTTTTTCGAGAGGGTTATCAACCCCTATCTTGCAGAGGTGATGCAACACCCTCAAACCATTGAGATGCGTGAGGGGGTGCTGCACATCCGCGATGTGGAGGGACCAAGGCGTACCGGAAGCGTGGAGACAAAGCTCGAAGCCGTGGAGCAGCAAGTTTTCAAGTGCCAAGGGATGGTGGAGCGTGGACTCAACGCCAACCAGATGATGATCACTGAGTTCACCAACAACCACAAGCTGGATGCCAAAGTCATTGGGGAGACCATCTTCAAGCTTCAAGAGAAAATCAAGCGCCTCCAAGCCCAGATCTATGACCTGCAAAACCAGAACTGTGAGTATGAATATAGATTCAAGAGGATGAGTTTGGCTGCAGATTTAAGGATCCCAGAGATCCGATCATCCTTCTATGATGGAGAGCCTATGCCTTGGAAGATGGACGACAAGCCTACATCATCAACAATTCCTACCGCACCACCTCCGAGGACATAATCACATGGGTATGGGCACTCCCCTTGGCAACTGCCTAGCTTGGGGGAGGTGCCCTGGTATCGTATCACCATCACACTCCTATCTTTACCGCTTTATTTAGTTCAATCCTTTTAGTAGTATCTTGATGTAGTAGATTGAAGTTTTGATATCAAGTAGTTTGAGTTTTGCTTTGTGATCTCTTTTTGTAATCGAGTTCGTGAGCTATCTATAATAAAGTTTAGTGTTGAGTCAAGGGCTTTGCTATCTTGCTATGATCTTGAGAAAGTAGAAAGAATAAAGAGTTCATATTGATCTTATGGATAGTGATAACTTCACATATAGAAAGTATGAGGCATAAAAATTGTTGAGAGTTGATGAACGTAGTTTTGGTCATCGTTGCAATTAATAGGAAGTGATAAGGAAAGAGGGGTTCACATACAAATATATTATTTTGGACACCTTTTTATAATTGGGGGCAATCATTAGGTATGACATGCTAAAAGAGTTGACGTTGGACAAGGAAGACAATGTAATAGTTTATGTTTTCCTACATCCCAGTTAAAGTATATTGTCATTGACCTTCCAAACATGTTGAGCTTGCCTTTCCCCCTCATGCTAGCCAAACTCCTTGCACCAAGTAGATATACTACTTGTGCTTCCAAATATCCTTAAACCCAGTTTTGCCATTGGAGTCCACCATACCTACCTATGGATTGAGTAAGATCCTTCAAGTAAGTTGTCATGTTGCAAGCAATAAAAATTGCTATCTAAATATGTATGACTTATTAGTGCAGAGAAAATAAGCTTTCTATGAACTTGTTGTGGAAGTAATAAAAGTGACGGACTGCATAATAAAGGTCCACATACAAGGGGCAATATAAAGTGACGTTCTTTTGCATTAAGATTTTGTGCATCAGCCCTAAACGCACATGACAACCTCTGCTCCCCTCTGCGAAGGGCCTATCTTTTACTTTATGTTTTTACTTTATGCTTGAGTCAAGGTGATCCTCACCTTTCCCTTTTTCATTTTATCCTTTGGCAAGCTCCTGGTGTTTGAAAGATCATGATATATATATCCAACTGGATGTAAGTTAGCATGGGCTATTATTGTTGAAATCACATAAAGGTGAATACATTTGGAGGCAACACAATAAGCCCCTATCTTTCTCAGTGTCCGGCTGAAACTCCATAACCACAAGTACTGCGTGAGTGTTAGCAATTGTAGAAGACTACAAGATAGTTGAGTATGTGAGCTTGCTAAAAAGCTCTATTGTTGACTCTTTTTGATGTTACGAGAAATTGCAATTGCCTCAATGACTGAGATTATAGTTTATTAGTTCCCAATGAAGGTTTTGAACCATACTTGACATTGTGAATTGCTTGTTACTTGAGCATAAGAAATCATATAATGAAATCTATATATGTTGCTGTTATAAGAATGATCATGATGCCCTCATGTCCGTATTTTATTTTTATCGACACCTCTTTCTCTAAACATGTGGACATATTTTTCGATTTCGGCTTCCGCTTGAGGACAAGCGAGGTCTAAGCTTGGGGGAGTTGATACGTCCATTTTGCATCATGCTTTTATATCAATATTTATTGCATTATGGGCTGTTATTACACTTTATATCTCAATACTTATGGCTATTCTCTCTTATTTTACAAGGTTTACCATGAAGAGGGGGAATGCCGGCAGCTGGAAAAGGTGCAAACGTTGGAAACCTATTTTGCACAGCTCCAAAAGTCTTGGAACTCCATGAAACAACTTTTTGGAATTAATAAGAATTTCTGAGCAAAAGAAATACGCCAGGGGGGCCACACCCTGTCCAGGAGACAGGGGGCGCGCCCCCCCTATAGGGCGCGCGGCGCCCCTCCCCTTATAGGGTGCGCCCCCTATCTCCGGGGTCCCCTGGTGGGCCTCTGGCGTCCATCTTATGCTATATCATCGCTTTTACTCTGGAAAAAATCGTGGGCAAGCTTATGGGACGAAACTCCGCCGCCACCAGGCGGAACCTTGGTGGATTCAATCTAGGGCTCCGGCGGAGCTGTTCTGCCAGGGACACTTCCCTCCGGGAGGGGGAAATCATCACCAACGTCGTCACCAACTATCCTCTCATCGGGAGGGGGTCAATCTCCATCAACATCTTCACCAGCACCATCTCCTCTCAAAACCCTAGTTCATCTCTTGTATCCAATCTTGTATCAAAACCACAAATTGGTACCCGTGGGTTGCTAGTAGTGTTGATTACTCCTTGTAGTTGATGCTAATTGGTTTACTTGGTGGAAGATCATATGTTCAGATCCTTTATGCATATTATTACTCCTCTGATTATGAACATGAACATGCTTTGTGAGTAGTTATGTTTGTTCCTGAGGACATGGGTGAAGTCTTGCTATTAGTAGTCATGTGAATTTGGTATTCGTTCGATATTTTGATGAGATGTATGTTGTCTTTTCCTCTAGTGGTGTTATGTGAACGTCGACTACATGACACTTCACCATTATTTGGGCCTAGAGGAAGGCATGGGGAAGTAATAAGTAGATGATGGGTTGCTAGAGTGACAGAAGCTTAAACCCTAGTTATGCGTTGCTTCGTTAGGGGCTGATATGGATCCATATGTTTAATGTTGTGGTTAGGTTTACCTTAATACTTCTTTTGTAGTTGCAGATGCTTGCAATAGGGGTTAATCATAAGTGGGATGCTTGTCCAAGTAAGGGAAGTACCCAAGTACCGGTCCACCCACATATCAAATTATCAAAGTACCAAACGCGGATCATATGAACGTGATGAAAACTAGCTTGACGATAATTCCCATGTGTCCTCGGGAGCTCCTTTCTCATTATTAGAAATTGTCCAGGCTTATCCTTTGTTACATAAAGGATTGGGCCACCTTGCTGCACTTTAGTTATTTTATTTACTTATTACTCGTTACTATTTATCTTATTACAAAACTATCTATCACCTACAATTTCAGTGCTTGCAGAGAAAACCTTACTGAAAACCGCTTATCATTTCCTTCTGCTCCTCGTTGGGTTTGACACTCTTACTTATCGAAAGGACAACGTTTGATCCCCTACACTTGTGTGTCATCAAGACTCTTTTCTGGCGCTGTTGTCGTGGAGTGTAGCGCTTTTGGTGAGTGGAACTTGGTAAGGAAACATTTATATAGTGTGCTGAAATTTTCTGTTACTTGTCACTATGGAAACTAATCCTCTGAGGGGCTTGTTTGGGGTATCTTCACACCAACCAGAAAAGAAAAGAGTTGCTCCTCAACCTACTGAACTTTATGAAAATATTTACTTTGAGATTCCTTCGGGTATGATAGAGAAACTGCTAGCTGATCCATTTGCAGGAGACGAAACATTGCATCCCGATTTACACCTTATATTTGTGGATGAAGTTTGTGGATTATTTAAGCTTGCAGGTATTCTCGATGATGTTGTCAAAAGGAAGGTCTTCCCTTTATATTTGAAGGGAGATGCATTGACATGGTATAGGCTATGTGATGATACGAGATCTTGGAATTATAAGCGATTGAAGTTGGAATTTCACCAAAAGTTCTATCCTATGCATCTTGTTCATCGTGATCGTAATTACATATATAATTTCTAGCCTCGCGAAGGAGAAAGCATCACTCAAGCTTGGGGAAGGCTTAAGTCAATGTTATATTCATGCCCCAATCATGAGCTCCCTCGGGAAATGATTATCCAGAATTTTTATGCTCGACTTTCTCTTGATAATCGCAACCTGCTCGATACTTCCTGTGTTGGTTCTTATATGCTGAAGACTATTGATTTCAAATGGGACTTATTGGAAAGAATTAAACGCAACTCTGAAGATTGGGGTTCCGACGATGGTAAGGAGTCAGGTATGACACTTAAGTTCGATTGTGTTAAATCTTTTATGGATACCGATGCTTTTCGTGGATTTAGCGCTAAATGTGGACTTGACTCTGAGATAGTAGCTACCTTCTGTGAATCTTTTGCTACTCACGTTGATCTCCCTAAAGAGAATTGGTTTAAATATAATCCTCCTGTTGAAGTGAAAGCAGTTGCACCTATTACAGTTGAAGAAAAGACTATTACCTATAGTGATCCTATTGTTCCTACTGCTTATGTTGAAAAACCTCCTTTTCCTGTTAGGATAAAGGATCATGCTAAAGCTTCGACTGTTGTTCGTAAGAGTAATACTAGGACTTATACACCTCCTGAGCAAATTAATGTTGAACCTAGTATTGCTATGGTTAAAGATCTCTTGGATGAGGATTTAGATGGGCATGTTATTTCTTTTTGTGGTGAGACTGCTAATATTGCTAGGCCAGATACTAAGACACGTAGACCTGTCGTAGGCATGCCTGCTATTTCTGTTAAAATAGAAGATCATTGTTATCAAGGCTTATGTGATATGGGTGCTAGTGCTAGTGTAATACCTTATTCTTTATATCAAGAAATTATGCATGACATTGCACCCATTGAATTAAAAGACATTGTTGTTACTATTAAGCTTGCTAATAGGGATACCATTAAACCCTTTGAGATTGTTAGAGATGTTTAAGTTTTGTGTGGGAAGGTTAAATACCCTGCTGATTTTCTTGTTCTTGGTTCCCCACAAGATGATTTTTGTCCCATTATTTTTGGTAGACCCTTCTTGAATACAGCTAATGCTAAGATTAATTGTGAAAAGAATATTGTCACTGTTGGCATAGATGGTATGTCTCATGAGTTTAATTTTGCTACGTTTAGTAGACAACCTCGTGATAGGGAACCACCTAGTAAGGATGAAATTATTGGTCTTGCTTCCATTGTTGTTCCTCCAACTGATCCGTTAGAACAATATTTGCTAGACCATGAAAACGATATGTTTATGAAGGAAAGACAGGAAATAGATGAAGTGTTCCTAAAACAGGAACCTATGCTGAAACAAAACCTTCCCGTTGAAATTCTTGGGGATCCCCCTCTACCCAAGGGTGATCCCGTGTTTGAACTCAAACCATTACCTGATAATCTTAAGTATGCTTATCTTGATGAAAAAGAAATATATCCTGTTATTATTAGTTGCTAACCTTTCAGAGCAAGAAGAAGAAAGATTATTGAAAACTCTGAAGAAGCACCGAGCTGCTATTGGATATACTCTGGATGATCTTAAGGGCATTAGTCCCATGTTATGCCAACACAAAATTAATATGGAGGACGATGCCAAACCAGTTAGAGATCCTCAACGATGATTAAATCCCAAGATGAAGGAATTGGTAAGAAAGGAGATACTAAAGCTCCTTGAGGCAGGTATTATTTATCCCGTTGCTGATAGTGAATGGGTAAGTCCTGTCCATTGTGTTCCTAAAAAGGGAGGTATTACCGTTGTCCCTAATGATAAAGATGAATTGACCCCGCAAAGAATTATTACAGGTTATACGATGGTAATTGATTTCCGTAAGTTAAATGAAGCTACTAAGAAAGATCATTACCCTTTACCTTTTATTGATCAAATGCTAGAAAGACTATCCAAACACACACATTTCTACTTTCTAGATGGTTATTCTGGTTTCTCTCAGATACCTGTGTTAGCGAAGGATCAATCTAAAACTAGTTTTACTTGCCCTTTTGGTACTTTTGCTTATAGACGTATGCCTTTTGGTTTATGTAATGCACCTGCTACCTTTCAAAGATGCATGCTGGCTATATTCTCTGATTTTTGTGAAAAGATTTGTGAGGTATTCATGGATGATTTCTCAGTTTATGGATCCTCTTTTGATGATTGTTTGAGCAACCTTGATCGAGTTTTGCAGAGATGCAAAGACACTAGTCTCATCCTGAATTAGGAAAAGTGTCACTTCATGGTTAATGAAGGCATTGTCTTTGGTCATAAGATCTTGGAGAGAGGTATTGAAGTTGATAAAGCTAAAGTTGGTGCTATTGAAAAGATGCCATCTCCCAAGGACATAAAAGGTATAAGAAGTTTCCTTGGTCATGTCGGTTTTATAGGAGGTTCATTAAGGACTTTTCTAAAATCTCTAGGCCTCTGACTAATTTATTGCAAAAAGATATTCCTTTTGTCTTTGATGATGATTGTGTAGAAGCATTTGAAACACTTAAGAAAACTTTGATCACTGCACCTATTGTTCAGCCACCTGATTGGAATTTACCTTTTGAAATTATGTGTGATGCTAGTGATTTTGCTGTAGGTGCTATTCTAGGGCAAAGAGTCGATAAGAAATTGAATGTTATCCAGTATGCTAGTAAGACTCTTGATACTGCCCAGATAAATTATGCTACTACTGAAAAAGAGTTCTTAGCAGTTGTGTTTGCATGTGATAAGTTTAGACCTTATATTGTCGATTCCAAAGTTACTATTCACACCGATCATGCTGCTATTTAATATCTTATGGAAAAGAAAGATGCTAAGCCTAGACTCATTAGATGGGTTCTCTTGCTCCAAGAATTTTACTTGCATATTATTGATAGAAAGGGAGCTGAGAACCCCGTCGCAGATAACTTGTCTAGGTTAGAGAATGTTCTTGATGACCCACTGCCTATTAATGATAGCTTTCCTGATGAACAATTAGCGGTCGTTAATGCTTCTCGTACTGCTCCTTAGTATGCTGATTATGCTAATTACATTGTTGCTAAATTTATACCGCCTAGTTTCACATACCAGCAAAAGAAAAAGTTCTTTTATGATTTAAGACATTACTTCTGGGATGATCCACACCTTTATAAAGAAGGAGTAGATGGTGTTATTAGACGTTGTGTGCCTGAGCATGAACAGGAACAGATCCTACACAAGTGTTACTCTGAATCCTATGGAGGACACCACGCTGGAGATAGAACTGCACACAAGGTACTACAATCTGGTTTTTATTGGCCTACTCTCTTCAAAGATGCTCGTAAGTTTGTTTTATCTTGTGATGAATGCCAAAGAGTAGGTAACATTAGTAGACGCCAAGAAATGCCTATGAATTATTCTCGTGTCATTGAACCGTTTGATGCTTGGGGCTTTGATTATATGGGACCTTTTCCTGCCTCTAATGGTTATACACATATTTTAGTTGTTGTTGATTACGTTACTAAGTGGGTATAAGCCATTCCAACTAGTAGTGTTGATCATAACACCTCTATTAAAATGCTTAAAGAAGTTATTTTTCTGAGGTTTGGAGTCCCTAGATATCTTATGACTGATGGTGGTTCACATTTTATTCATGGTTCTTTCCGTAAGATGCTTGCTAAGTATGATGTCAATCATAGAATCGCATCTCCTTATCATACGAAGTCTAGTGGTCAAGTAGAGTTGAGCAATAGAGAGCTCAAATTAATTTTGCAAAAGACTGTGAATAGATCTAGAAAGAATTGGTCCAAAAAACTTGATGATGCGTTATGGGCCTATAGAACTGCATACAAGAATCCTATGGGTATGTCTCCATATAAGATGGTTTATGGAAAAGCATGTCATTTACCTCTTGAGCTTGAACATAAAGCATATTGGGCTATTAAAGAGCTCAATTATGACTTCAAACTTGCTAGTGAGAAAAGGTTGTTTGATATCAGCTCACTTGATGAATGGAGAACCCATGCATCTGAGAATGCCAAACTATTCAAAGAAAAAGTCAAACGCTGGCATGATAAGAGGATACAAAAGCATGAGTTTAACGTAGGAGATTATGTGTTATTATTCAACTCTCATTTAAGATTTTTTGTAGGAAAACTTCTCTCTAAATGGGAAGGTCCCTACGTTATTGAGGAGGTCTATCGTTCTGGTGCTATAAAAATCAACAACTTCGAAGGCACGAGTCCAAGGGTGGCAAACGGTCAAAGAATTAAACATTACATTTCAGGTAATCCTATCAATGTTGAAACTAATATTATTGAGACTGTAACACCTGAGGAATACATAAGGGACACTTTCCAGAACGTTCCAGACTCCGAAAAGATATAGGTATGTGGTACGGTAAGTAAACCGACCCAAAACAACTCCAATGGCAATTTTTATCAGTTTTGGAATATTTAAGAATTTTAGGAAGAAAGAAGTAGTCCGAAAGGGACACGAGGCTCCCACGAGAGTGGAGGACGCCCCCCCCTATAGAGCGCGCCCCCTGTCTCGTGGGCACCTTGTGTGCCTCCCGGACTCCGTTTTCTTGCACATTACATATTTTGGTCGGTAAAAATTCATTATATATACTCTGGAAGGTTTTGACTACCGTATCATGCAAATATCCTCTGTTTTCGTTTAGAGCTATTTCTGTTTCAGATCTAAGAGCATCATGTCGTCTCCAAGCACTCCCAAGGACAAGTTTTTCGAGAGGGTTATCAACCCCTATCTTGCGGAGGTGATGCAACACCCTCAAACCATTGAGATGCATGAGGGGGTGCTGCACATCCACGATGTGGAGGTACCAAGGCATACCGGAAGCATGGAGACAAAGCTCGAAGCCGTGGAGCATCAAGTTTTCATGTGCCAAGGGATGGTGGAGCGTGGACTCAACGCCAACCAGATGATGATCACGGAGTTCACCAACAACCACAAGCTGGATGCCAAAGTCATTGGGGAGACCATCTTCAAGCTTCAAGAGAAAATCTAGCACCTCCAAGCCCAGATCCATGACCATCAAAACCAGAACTGTGAGTATGAATATAGATTCAAGAGGATGAGTTCGCCTGCAGATTTAAGGATCCCGGAGAATCGATCATCCTTCTATGATGGAGATCCTATGCCTTGGAAGATGGACGACAAGCCTACATCATCAACAATTCCTACCGCACCACCTCCGAGGACATAATCACATGGGTATGGGCACTCCCCTTGGCAACTGCCAAGCTTGGGGGAGGTGCCACGGTATCGTATCACCATCACACTCCTATCTTTACCGCTTTATATAGTTTGATCCTTTTAGTAGTATCTTGATGTAGTAGATTGAAGTTTTGATATCAAGTAGTTTGAGTTTTGCTTTGTGATCTCTTTTTGTAATCGAGTCCGTGAGCTATCTATAATAAAGTTTAGTGTTGAGTCAAGGGCTTTGCTATGTTGCTATGATCTTGAGAAAGTAGAAAGAATAAAGAGTTCATATTGATCTTATGGAAAGTGATAACTTCACACATAGAAAGTATGAGGCATAAAAATTGCTGAGAGTTGATGAACGTAGTTTTGGTCATCATTGCAATTAATAGGAAGTGATAAGGAAAGAGGGGTTCACATAAAAATATATTATCTTGGACACCTTTTTATAATTGGGGGCAATCATTAGGTATGACATGCTAAAAGAGTTGACGTTGGACAAGGAAGACAACGTAAAAGTTTATGTTTTCTGACATCCCAGTTAAAGTATATTGTCATTGACCTTCCAAACATGTTGAGCTTGCCTTTCCCCCTCATGCTAGCCAAACTCCTTGCACCAAGTAGATATACTACTTGTGCTTCCAAATATCCTTAAACCCAGTTTTGCCATGGGAGTCCACCATACCTACCTATGGATTGAGTAAGATCCTTCAAGTAAGTTGTCATGTTGCAAGCAATAAAAATTGCTATCTAAATATGTATGACTTATTAGTGCAGAGAAAATAAGCTTTCTATGAACTTGTTGTGGAAGTAATAAAAGCGACAGACTGCATAATAAAGGTCCACATACAAGGGGCAATATAAAGTGACGTTCTTTTGCATTAAGATTTTGTGCATCAACCCTAAACGCACATGACAACCTCTGCTCCCCTCTGCGAAGGGCCTATCTTTTACTTTATGTTTTTACTTTATGCTTGAGTCAAGGTGATCCTCACCTTTCCCTTTTTCATTTTATCCTTTGGCAAGCTCCTTGTGTTTGAAAGATCATGATATATATATCCAACTGGAAGTAAGTTAGCATGGGCTATTATTGTTGACATCACCTAAAGGTGAATACGTTGGGAGGCAACACAATAAGCCCCTATCTTTCTCAGTGTCCGGCTGAAACTCCATAACCACAAGTACTGCATGAGTGTTAGCAATTGTAGAAGACTACGCGATAGTTGAGTATGTGAGCTTGCTGAAAAGCTCTATTGTTGACTCTTTCTGATGTTACGATAAATTGCAATTGCCTCATTGACTGAGATTACAGTTTATTAGTTCCCAATGAGGTTTTTGAACCATACTTGACATTGCGAATTGCTTGTTACTTGAGCATAAGAAATCATATGATGAAATCTATATATGTTGCTATTATAAGAATGATCATGATGCCCTCATGTCCGTATTTTATTTTTATCGACACCTCTTTCTCTAAACATGTGGACATATTTTTCGATTTCGGCTTCCGCTTGAGGACAAGCGAGGTCTAAGCTTGGGGGAGTTGATACGTCCATTTTGCATCATGCTTTTGTATCAATATTTATTGCATTATGGGCTGTTATTACACTTTATATCTCAATACTTATGGCTATTCTTTCTTATTTTACAAGGTTTACCATGAAGAGGGGGAATAACGGCAGCTGGAATTCTGGCTGGAAAAGGAGCAAACGTTGGAAACCTATTGTGCACAGCTCCAAAAGTCCTGGAACTCCACGAAACAACTTTTTGGAATTAATAAGAATTTCTGAGCAAAAGAAATACGCCAGGGGGGCCACACCCTGTCCAGGAGACAGGGGGCGCCCCCCCTATATGGCGCGCCCCCTATCTCATGGGCCCCCTGGTGGGCCTCTGGCGTCCATCTTCTGCTATATCATCGCTTTTACCCTGGAAAAAATCGTGGGCAAGCTTACGGGACGAAACTCCACCGCCACGAGACGGAACCTTGGCGGAATCAATCTAGGGCTCCAGCGGAGCTATTCTGCCAGGGACACTTCCCTCCGGGAGGAGGAAATCATCACCAATGTCATCACCAATGATCCTCTCATCGGGAGGGGGTTAATCTCCATCAACATCTTCACCAGCACGATCTCCTCTCAAAATCCTAGTTCATCTCTTGTATCCAATCTTGTATCAAAACCACAAATTGGTACTCGTGGGTTGCTAGTAGTGTTGATTACTCCTTGTAGTTGATGCTAATTGGTTTACTTGGTGGAAGATCATATGTTCAGATCCTTTATGCATATTATTACTCCTCTGGTTATGAACATTAACATGCTTTGTGAGTAGTTACGTTTGTTCCTGAGGACATGGGTGAAGTCTTGCTATTAGTAGTCATGTGAATTTGGTATTTGTTCGATATTTTGATGAGATGTATGTTGTCTTTTCCTCTAGTGGTGTTATGTGAACATCGACTACATGACACTTCACCATTATTTGGGCCTAGAGGAAGGCATGGGGAAGTAATAAGTAGATGATGGGTTGCTAGAGTGACAGAAGCTTAAACCCTAGTTTATGTGTTGCTTCGTTAGGTGCTGATATGGATCCATATGTTTAATGTTGTGGTTAGGTTTACCTTAATACTTCTTTTGTAGTTGCGGATGCTTGCAATGGGGGTTAATCATAAGTGGGATGCTTGTCCAAGTAAGGGCAGTACCCAAGTACCGGTCCATCCACATATCAAATTATCAAAGTACCGAACGCGAATCATATGAACGTGATGAAAACTAGCTTGACGATAATTCCCATGTGTCCTCGGGAGCTCCTTTCTCGTTATTAGAAATTGTCCAGGCTTATCCTTTGCTACATAAAGGATTGGGCCACCTTGCTGCACTTTACTTATTTTATTTACTTATTACTCGTTACTATTTATCTTATTACAAAACTATCTATCACCTACAATTTCAGTGCTTGCAGAGAAAACCTTACTGAAAACCGCTTATCATTTCCTTCTGCTCCTCGTTGGGTTCGACACTCTTACTTATCGAAAGGACTATGATTGATCCCCTACACTTGTGGGTCATCAAGTGGCTACTTTCTGATCCTTGGACAATGATGTTCCACATGTCTGATGTCAAGAAACCTTTGGCCCAATCAAATCTATCTAGGGAGATTAAAGTAGAAATAATAAAGTTTGTCCATTCTGCTGGTACCTGAATCACTTTCTCGGAATCATTTTTGGGTGCAAAGTGAGCAGCCTAGAGTCTAGCTCTCCCCTCCCAAACTATGGAGATCTTCTTGAGGAGATTTAATTACTGTGCTGCTAGCAGCTGCTCCATGAATCATAGTTTGCAAGAAAGGATCAGTAATGTCAGGAGCAAAAGCAGAAATATCCTCAATAGAAAGATATTTACCCTTTACTTCAAACCCTGGAGGTGGACCCAAGGAAGTAGAGTGATCTGTAGAGGAATTAAGCTCTGCATTTTCCAGAATAGTATCCAAAACTTCTTTCTGTTTAATCTGGTCCTCTTTGGAGCGTGTGGGCAGCTCCTTCTCCGGGACAACTGCCTCATTTACTTGTTCTGGTTCAACCACAGAAAGGAGCACCTGCTCCTCAACAATCCTCTGAATATTATTCTCATTCTTTAAGCCAGATCCCCCTAGGGTTAGAGCAAATTCGTCAAATAGATAGTTTGCAAGAAGTTGTCTGTCTAATTCCTGATTATGATATGAGAGGTCCTCAGGTTCTAAAACACACAGGTTCTGCAACTAAGACTTCAACCTATTGCATTTGCATCTCTGCAACAAAAGGGTTTGCCAAAAGTGGAACAACAATCTGCATATCTGTCTCTATAGCAAGAGCATCAGCCTATTGCAATTGAATCTTAGGCACTGCAACAATTTGGTCAGGAACATGTTGCATATCCATCACAGGGTTGTCGTGCTGCAAAATACCCTCACGTGCTGCAGCAGGTTGGAGTGGCTATTGCAAAACTTGATCAGGAGCAGCCAAAGCAAGAATAGGAGCATTAAGATCAATCTGCATGCGGAAACCATCAATGGTTGCTTCAGAGTCATTGGAGCCAACAGACAGATTAATATCACTATTATCATCCATGATTGGCAGCTCTAACTGAGGCTGGGGGAGATCTGGAAAAGGCTCCATTAAATACTGAAGCTCTAAGAATTCCCATGGGTGTAGATCCAAGTCCACATTAAGATCAAAATTCTCTTGAGCCACTTGAATGGGCACATTGACCAGATTCAGGTCCAAATTAACCTGGTTTTGCTCACCTCCTCGAATCTCAGGATTGATGTTTTGATCCCCCTCTTGGTGTTGGTTGATAGGCTCAAAACAATGGTGTTGATTTGGATGGAAGTGTTGCTGTTCTGGCATTGGGTGTGGATATCCTCCATCTGGAACTGGCTCTTCATCAGCTGGCCCTTCCTGAATCAATCTTTAATGCAGAATTGACACTGGACATGCCCAGGAATCTCCTCTGAATTCAGTGGTACCAGTGAGCAAAATGCTTGAAGGGATGTCTTTAAGTTCCTCAACCCGAATTTTAACTAGAATTCCAGCATCAGAACTAAGTTGTTGGTCCCATTCCATAAAAGTACCAAAAGACTTTACAACATTTCTCACTTTGATGTTATTCCTCAGATCTGCATGAAAGCCCGCAATAAAGATCCAACACTCTCTATTGAATTGATATCTTCTCCAATTGAAACCCTCATCATGTTTACCAAAGATAATATGAACATCATTAAAATGATGTGGGCTTTGCATTACAAGCTCATCTCTGTCAAACACACTATGCAGATGAACAAAAGCCTGACCAAGCAGACATTTGGAGATCTTCTGAAAACCCAACCTCTTATGCACAGTAAGAAACTCAGAAAGGATTTCTATAACATAGGCAAAGTGAACCTTACCGGCCGGCATGGGGATGATCGTCGCCATAGCCAGATTCTCGTTCTAGTTGGGGAATGTTGCATAAAATAATTTTTTTCCTACGTTCACCAAGATCAATCTATGAGTTCATCTAGCAACGAGAGAGAGATGCATCTACATACCCTTGTAGATCGCGTGCGGAAGCGTTCAAGAGAACGGGGTTGAGGGAGTCGTTCTTGTCGTGATCCAAATCACCGGAGATCCTAGCGCCGAACGGACGGCACCTCCGCGTTCAACACACGTATGGTCAGCGTGACGTCTCCTCCTTCTTGATCCAGCAAGGGGGGAAGGAGAGGTTGATGAAGATCCAACAGCACGACGGCGTGGTGGTGGATGCAGCAGGGCTCCGGCAGGGCTTCGCCAAGCAACTACGGGAGGAGGAGGTGTAGCAGGGAGGGGAGGGAGGCGCCAAGGTGTTGGGTGCGGCTGCCCTCCCACCCCCCTCTTTATATAGGGACCCCAGGGGGGCACCGGCCCTAGAGATGAGATCTCTAGGGGGGCGGCGGCCAAGGGGGGTGGAATGCCCCCCAAGGCAAGTGGAGGCGCCCCCTCCCCTAGGGTTCCCAACCCTAGGCGCACAGGGGGGCCCAGGGGGGCGCACCAGCCCACTAGGGGCTGGTTCCCCTCCCACTTCAGCCCATGGGGCCCTCCGGGACAGGTGGCCCCACCCGGTGGACCCCCGGGACCCTTCCAGTGGTCCCGGTACAATACCGGTGGACCCCGAAACTTTCCCGATGGCCGAAACTCGACTTCCCATATATAATTATTTACCTATGGACCATTCCGGAAGTCCTCGTGACGTCCGGGATCTCATCCGGGACTCCGAACAACTTTCGGTTTGCTGCATACTCATGTTCATACAACCCTAGTGTCGTGGAATTAACACGTCAGATGTCCTTAGTGTCAGGACTTAGTCGCGAGGCCAACGCATCTATGTGGTAGCTTGAGAGGGGTTGATCGGGATGAGAGACACAACATGCAAGACAAGGATTTAGACAGCTTCGGGCCCCGGGAAACATCATCCGGTAACAACCCTACATGCTGTTTGTGGCTAGGTCTCATTATGCTCATGAGAAGAGTCGCCGTAAGCCGGCTCCCCCTTTGTGTCTAGCCCTAGATATTGTTTCTTGTTTCTTCCCCCTCTTTGGTGAGCCCTGCCCCTCCTTATATAAGTTAGAGGGGCGGGTTACATGTGGAGTCCTAGTAGGACTAGCCTATCTTGTACTACAAGCCGAATACAAGTCCGAGTCTTGATTCCTTGTAAGGGAGATACTCCTCACGCCTTTCCTCTTAAGCTGGCCTATCATAAGGTAAGACGGCCTTCTGGGCCTTGAGCCCCTAGGCCCCCGGGTCTTGTCGCTCCTCTGATCCACTTTCCAGGTCACCCATAAGTCGCTAGGATCGGGCGGGTCACTTAGTGTGTCGTCCAGTTAGGGCGGGTCATTAGTGAGTCGCCAAGTCCGGCCGGGTTATACTTCTGGCCGGGTTACACCGCGGGATATATCCCCGACATTAGCCCCCAAGTTTAGCTTGGATTTATCCATGGTAAACTTATGCTGCAAAATAAACACAAGAACAAATTTGACAGGTTGTGCTCCGGGTTAAGAATTCTTGTAAACCGACACCTGAACATCCTTAAATCCTTGTCATTTCCTTATTCTAGAAAATCCGGGTCAATAGACTAGCTTCACAATCAATTTGCTTGTAGAAGAAATATTGTAAACAAATAATCCATCTGAGTCGGCTTCCAAAGCGCCGGCTTGAAATTATAGGTCTTGGAATACTCATCTGATTTCAACCGGCTTAAAGGTATAGATCTTGCCGAGATATAATTTCCAAAATCTCCGGGTTATAAAAACTGATAATTCTTGGTCATGATTGTTTCCAACGCCGGTTCATGATTGTTGATGACGCCGGGTTATGATTGTTGCAGACACCAGGTCATAACGATTGGTGATGTTGGGCCAATCTGGTTTGCTCAAAACTGAAAATTGGAAGATTGGAAGATATTTCTCCCTTATATCCATATTACCTGTAGCCCCCAAGTGCCGGGTCATTATGCAATAATGAGTAGGGACTTTATAGATATAACCATGTAAACTTGAACAACAATGTGTAGCCCCCAAGGGCCGGCTTAGTAAGATAATACTAAGTTGGGACTTTATATATACTTCATTGATAATAACATCATATGATGTAATCTCCACCACGGGGCTTGAACCCATGTCCACAAGGTTAAGAGCTTTGTGCTTTACCAACTGAGCAATGGATCCTTCAATATAATGGATTTAAAACTTATGTACCTTGAACTATTGACAGGAGCAATTGGTAGCCCCCAAGAGCCGGCTCATTACGGTGTGATGAGTCGGGTCTTCAATAAGGTGAGCAAACAATGACTTTGCATTAGCCCCCAAGTGTCATGGTGCATGCTTGCAGCGACATGAGACTTGTATATTTGATATAATCTCAATTTGAATAATGTAGCCCCCAAGTGCCGGGTCGTAAGCCTGCAGCAACTCGGGACTATTCCTTCCATTGTAGAATAAATCATATCCTTTGATAAAATAATAGCCATTGCACTAAAGCGACTTTGAAAACCTCAATAATACTGGTTATTGATAATCACAATAGAAATCCAGTCATGTTGGCTATTCAAGATTTGAATAATATAACCCGGTATGAAAACCTCAATCATTCAATATCACCATGAAAATCCAGCCAGTTTTGGCTATTAAAAATTTGAATACCTCATCGGTTGATAAGTAAACCCGGAGTTTAAATACCCGGCGGCTCTTGGCCGACGATGATTTAATTCGCCTTCATTGTAACCCGGCGGCTTATAGCCTTTGAGAAAAATCCAGAACGGATAATTATTTTGAAGCATCCAGTTTGGTACTGAGCTCGAACTTAATCATTTATATGTCATACTCCTGCAAGTCCTGCAAAGAGTTTAAACAACATATGCCCTGGCGACTTAACATCAAAAGCCAGGGCAGGTAACCACCCAAATGTAGTCTTATTCTGCACACAAGTAGATCACAAGATCCCTATGATCATTTGAATGATACCGCCGGCTTATGTGACCCGGACAGTGAAGTTGATAACTCAACTCTGTAAGATCCGGCACATATGATATTTGTAACAACTCAAATACTTGCGATTGTATAAAAACAGATAAAAATTTTGAGGCTTCGGATTCGAATACGATTAGTAAACCGTTCCAAAGGGGTTAAGCTAAGATTCAAATACGATCATATAGCCCCCAGTGGCGTTGGCATTGCCGATCAAAGTGGGTATCGACAGCTATGTTCTCTTTGGTTCGAATACGACCTATGTTTGAACAGGAAACCCCCAAATGACCGCTGTGATATTGAATTCGTACTGCCGGTTTACATGACCTGTGTAATAAAGGTGATAACCCAATCCTTAGAAGCCAATGCTTCCATATGAATGATGGTTGTCATAAGCTGGCGACTTATAGTCAAAAGTCAAGCCGGGTTAATCATAAAACACTTATATACTTTTGAGATATAATCCCCAAAAGGTCTCAAGTTAAGTAATTGTGGCTGCAATAAACTTTACCCGAGATAGAATAAAACTTTTTGAGGCTTCTAATTCGGATACGATCAGTAAAACGTTCCAAAGGGGTTAAGCTAAGATTCGAATACGATCATATAGCCCCAGGTGGCTTTGGCGATGCCGATCAAGTGGGTATCAATAGCTATGTTCTCTTTGGTTCGAATATGACCTATGTTTGAACAGGAAGCCCCCAAGTGACCATAAGATTTGTTTAATGACGCTGATTCGTATACGATCCACGTCAGACCCAAAGGGGTTAAGCTATGATTCAAATATGATCAAGAAGCCCCCAAGTGGGTTTGGCAGTATGCCGATCAAGCGGGTTTCGACAGCTATGTTCTCTTTGGTTCGGATACGACCTATGTTTGAACAGGAAGCCCCCAAGCGATCATAATAAGATAAGCCGTACGGCAGGATACCTATGTTTAAACCGCGCATCATGGCAGCAAGTTCTTTTTGGCACCCTGTAATCTTTCTGAGAACTTGAACTTGTGAGAGATTAATTCTTTTTTGAACCGGAACTTTAAACCGGATATTGATACCTCAAAAGCTTTGTAATGGACAAATTTACCTTGATCCGGATGTTGAACCGGTTTTGTAGGCTTCAAAGCTTTGCGGGAGAGAGATGTCTCTTGAGCTGTATTGCAAACTGGAATCTTCATTTTGAACCGGAAATTTTTCTGATGGCTTTAAAATATTCATCAATAAAGCAATCTCGCCATTAAAGCAGCAGCCTCCAGGGCCGGGTTATCTTCCCTTCACTGACCCGGAATTCTTGAATTCATTGAACCCGGCTGATTTTGCCGAGCCATACCATTGTAGCCCCCGAGTCTCAAGACGACTCGAGGAGTTGACTTGAGATTCTCCATATTTGACCAGAGCAAAAGGTGTATATCATCGGCATTGATAGAGCGATGTGAATCCGCAGAAGGTTGAGGTGACTGCGGCGGGTTATAAATGATCCCGTATGAGCCGTGTCAGCAACTCGGCCAATGATAAGACATGATAACTTGCCTCCAATTTGTTGGAAGAAAACCGGGCTTCCCAAGCAGTGACTTGCTCATACTCAATAAACAGCTCATCCAGACAAGTGCGGCCCGATGTGTTGATTTAGACCAGGCCGCGAGAGACAGGCAGTAAAGACGACCGCAACATCTGAGGAGGCACAGACAGATGAACCAGTCGTGGCGTTGTAAGCCGGTGCGGACGCGCGAGAGTCGGCCGCAGTGTTGTAAGCCGGTGTGGTCAGGCGAGTCAATCGCAGACGCGGATATATCCATTGCTTTTTCAATGAACAATTGTTCTACACAAATAATACTGCAGATCAAGGTAAAGATAAACTGTCCTTTGACAAAAACAATATATGCTGATAAAACAAATTTGGATCGATATCACCTGATTTGTCTGGATGATAAACGGAGCCGTATACTCCATCTGTTGACTACCATTAGCGGCGGTTCAACGACCGGGTTGTAGTAGAGACGTCCAAAGACCGACGCTAATTTGGAAGCGGCGGCTTAACAGCTTGGAGGCGAGGCCGGAGTGAGGTGCAGGCTTAGTATCGAAACACAGCCACGGCAGGGGTACGTCGGCGATGCTCAATCGCAGTGCCCTAGAGCCATCGGGAGGCCAGCACGGGCGGCCTGCAAGTGCTGCAGCGGCAGGGCGCAAGCAAGAGACCCACCCCAAGGTAGCGGAGGCAGCGTCTTGCGCGAGCGGCCTGCGGTGGAGGAGAATATTTTTGCTTCTTAGCCCCCTATTCTGGACTTAAACTCTAAAAAACCCAGCACACTTGCGGACTTGCCCTGCACAAATTGATGAAAATCCCAGTAGATGAATCTCAGTTTTCCTCTATTCTTTTTGGACATTCTGACTAAAAATTTGAAGTTACTGCACGCATTATTCCCTTCCAGGAACCAGCTTCCTCTTCAAGTAAGCACTTGCTCTGTTTCAACATCATTTGCAACTTTTCACGGCCACGACAGGTCTCCACAATGGCAGGTCACGGCAATAGTGGGTATACAGACCCTGGCAACCCGGCGTGCGACAAAGGCGGACCGTAGCGGCAACGGGAAGGCGAGGATCGGCGGCTCGTCAGCATCGGACCCCGGCAAATACAGAGAGCTCCAGCAGCTCAAACGCACGACTGCGGCCATGACTGCAACCACCGTGGCTGCGAACAGCGAGTCAAGGAGGCGACAGCGCGGGGCGCGACCGCTGACCACCCGCGGCATCGTCTCATCGCTCAGCGGTAGGGGCGACGGTTCGACGACTCCAACTAGGCGTGGGTCAAGGATCACGACGGCAGTTCAGAGGCGCGTCAGCTCGGCGGTTCCGGTGAGGCATGGGTGGCTCGACGCGAAGGCAGGTCCGGCGGAGGTGGCAGCGACGGCCGAGGAGCAAGCAGGGCCACAGGGTCTGAAGGCAGCCGCCGGAGGCGAAGTTGTTCGGTGGTTGCTCAGGCACGACAAAGGCGGCATCCAGTAGAAGCAGAGACGCGGTCGGTGAGGCTCCGGTATCGACATGAGGTCCGTGCAGGGGTTCTTCGGCAGTGGATCGATGCGGAGCAGCCTGGAGGTGCTGGGCGGCTCAAGGGAGGCCGCAGAAGAGCTGAACCGCAGCGACTTTGAGGCGGATGTGGCCAGAGGGGAAAAAGCGCAGAGGCGGCGGCAGCTGTGGATGCGACACCGGCGGCCAGCGGCGTGGCCATGGAGAAGGCGCCCGCAGGTGAGCGTGAGGATGCATATGAGGCGGCCGAGGCTCCGACGACTCCGTGGTGGCTCAGGGGAGGAACACGGCAGCTCGGGGCGCGGACGGCAGAGGAATCTGAGATGCTGCCTTATCCGTTTCTGAGTTGTGGCCCAATCCGCTTTCGGGTCTTTTTTTGGACTGCTAGAGACATCGCGACGGTCGCTGTGACCCGTCGCCGTAGCCTTCTGCCTTGTAGTTTTGGAAACCGGAGATCGATCCGATCTTGCATCGGTTAATCATGCGAAAGAAAATTCCTCCTTCGACTAGAGATTGATGCCTCGACTCATCGGACATTGAAGACCATACTCAATATGTATACGCCCTGATTGATTTGATGCTTTAAACAATGAAATATCAGCACGTCTCCTATCAGAATCATAACCATTGCCGATGACGGAATTTGCGTACGCCAAAAACGAATGAACCGGCCGGATACGATCTTGCTGAAGTTAAAGTCGACCAAGCCATGACTCCGGCGCGTAAACGTCCCACGGATGGTGCAATTTTTTCTTTTCCTGATCTCGACTCACGAACTGAAAGACGATGTAGATCCTTTCCAATCTGCTCTTCATCTGAAAATTGTGAACTTCTCGAACCCTAGGAAAGATCCCTCCAAGAACTCAACACCACGGTGCGTCTACCCCACGGCGGGCGCCAACTATCGTGGAATTAACACATCAGATGTCCTTAGTGTCAAGACTTAGTCGCGAGGCCAACGCATCTATGTGGTAGCTTGAGAGGGGTTGATCGGGACGAGAGACACAACACATAAGACAAAGATTTAGACAGCTTCGGGCCCCGGGAAACATCATCCGGTAACAACCCTACAAGCTGTTTGTGGCTAGGTCTCATTATGCTCATGAGAAGAGTCGTGTAAGCCGGCTCCCCCTTTATGTCTAGCCCTAGATATTGTTTCTTGTTTCTTCCCCCTCTTTGGGGAGCCCTGCCCCTCCTTATATAAGTTAGAGGGGCGGGTTACATGTGGAGTCCTAGTAGGACTAGCCTATCTTGTACTACAAGCCGGATACAAGTCCGGGTCTTGATTCCTTGTAAGGGAGATACTCCTCATGCCTTTCCTCTTAAGCTGGCCTATCATAACGTAAGCCGGACTTCTGGGCCTTGAGCCCCCTGGGCCCCCGGGTCTTGTCGCTCCTCTGATCCGCTTGCCAGGTCACCCATAAGTCGCCAGGATCGGGCGGGTCACTTAGTGTGTCGTCCAGTCAGGGCGGGTCATTAGTGAGTCGCCAAGTCCGGCCGGGTTATACTTCCGGCCGGGTTACACCGCGGGATATATCACCGACACCTAGCGTCACCTAACCTTAAGTGTGTAGACCCTACGGGTTCGGGAGACATGCAGACATGACCGAGACGGCTCTCCGGTCAATAACCAACAGCGGGATCTAGATACCCATGTTGGCTCCCACATGCTCCTCGAAGATCTCATCGGATGAACCACGATGTCGAGGATTTAAGCAACCCCGTATACAATTCCCTTTGTCAATCGGTATGTTACTTGCCCGAGATTTGATCGTCGGTATCCCAATACCTCGTTCAATCTCGTTACCGGCAAGTCACTTTACTCGTACCGTAATGCATGATCCCGTGACCAGACACTTGGTCACTTTGAGCTCATTATGATGATGCATTACCGAGTGGGCCCAGAGTTACCTCTCCATCATACGGAGTGACAAATCCCAGTCTCGATCCGTGTCAACCCAACAGACACTTTCGGAGATACCTGTAGTGCACCTTTATAGTCACCCAGTTACGTTGCGACGTTTGGTACACCCAAAGCACTCCTACGGTATCCGGGAGTTACACGATCTCATGGTCTAAGGAAAAGATACTTGACATTGAAAAAGCTTTAGCAAACAAACTACACGATTTTTGTGCTATGCTTAGGATTGGGTCTTGTCCATCACATCATTCTCCTAATGATGTGATCCCGTTATCAATGACATCCAATGTCCATAGGCAAGAAACCATGACTATTTGTTGATCAACGAGCTAGTCAACTAGAGGCTCACTAGGGACATGTTGTGGTCTAAGTATTCACACGTGTATTACGATTTCCGGATAATACAATTATAGCATGAATCAAAGACAATTACCATGAACAAGGAAATATAATAATAATCCTTTTATTATTGCCTCCAGGGCATATTTCCAACAGTCTCCCACTTGCACTAGAGTCAATAATCTAGTTACATTGTGATGAATCGAACACCCATAGAGTTCTGGTGTTGATCATGTTTTGCTCGCGGAAGAGGTTTAGTCAATGGATCTGTGACATTCAGATCCGTATGTACTTTGCAAATATCTATGTCTCCATCTTGAACATTTTCACGGATGGAGTTGAAACGACGCTTGATGTGCCTGGTCTTCTTGTGAAACCTGGGCTCCTTGGCAAGGGCAATAGCTCCAGTGTTGTCACAGAAGAGAGTGATTGGCCCCGACGCATTGGGTATGACTCCTAGGTCGGTGATGAACTCCTTCATCCATATTGCTTCATGTGCTGCCTCCGAGGCTGCCATGTACTCCGCTTCACATGTAGATCCTGCCACGACGCTCTGCTTGCAACTGCACCAGCTTACTGCTCCATGATTCAACATATACACGTATCCGGTTTGTGACTTAGAGTCATCCAGATCTGTGTTGAAGCTAGCGTCTACGTAACCCTTTACGACGAGCTCTTCGTCACCTCCATAAATGAGAAACATGTCCTTTGTCCTTTTCAGGTACTTCAGGATATTCCTGACCGCTGTCCAGTGTTCCTTGCCGGGATTACTTTGGTACCTTCCTACCAAACTTACGGCAAGGTTTACATCAGGTCTGGTACACAGCATGGCATACATAATAGATCCTATGGCCGAGGCATAGGGGATGACACTCATCTCTTCTTTATCTTTTGCCGTGGTCGGGCATTGAGCCGAGCTCAATCTCACACCTTGCAATACAGGCAAGAACCCTTTCTTGGACTGATCCATTTTGAACTTCTTCAAAATCTTATCAAGGTATGTGCTTTGTGAAAGACCTATGAGGCGTCTCGATCTATCCCTATAGATCTTGATGCCTAATATGTAAGCAGCTTCTCCAAGGTCCTTCATTGAAAAACACTTATTCAAGTAGGCCTTAATGCTGTCCAAAAGTTCTATATCATTTCCCATCAGAAGTATGTCATCTACATATAATATGAGAAATGCTACAGAGCTCCCACTCACTTTCTTGTAAACGCAGGCTTCTCCATAAGTCTGCATAAACCCAAACGCTTTGATCATCTCATCAAAGCGAATGTTCCAACTCCGAGATGCTTGCACCAGCCCATAAATGGATCGCTGGAGCTTGCATACCTTGTTAGCATTCTTAGGATCGACAGAACCCTCCGGCTGCATCATATACAGTTCTTCCTTAAGATAGCCGTTAAGGAATGCCGTTTTGACGTCCATCTGCCATATCTCATAATCATAGTATGCGGCAATTGCTAACATGATTCAGACGGACTTCAGCTTCGCTACGGGAGAGAAAGTCTCATCGTAGCCAACCCCTTGAACTTGCCGATAACCCTTAGCGACAATTCGAGCTTTATAGATGGTAATATTACCATCCGCGTCCGTCTTCTTCTTAAAGATCCATTTGTTTTCTATCGCTCGCCGATCATCGGGCAAGTCTGTCAAAGTCCATACTTTGTTTTCATACATGGATTCTATCTCAGATTGCATGGCTTCAAGCCATTTGTTGGAATCTGGGCCCGCCATCGCTTCTTCATAGTTCGAAGGTTCACCGCTATCTAACAACTTGATTTCCAGGACAGGGTTGCCATACTACTCTGGTGTGGAACGTGTCCTTGTGGACCTACGAAGTTCAGTAGCAACTTGATCCGAAGTACCTTGATCATCATCATTAATTTCCTCTCCAGTCGGTGTAGGCACCATAGGAACATTTTCCTGAGCTGCACTACTTATCGGTTCAAGAGGTAGTACTTCATCGAGTTCTACTTTCCGCCCACTTACTCCTTTCGAGAGAAACTCTTTTTCCAGAAAGGATCCGTCCTTGGCAACAAAGATCTTGCCTTCGGATCTAAGGTAGAAGGTATACCCAATGGTTTCCTTAGGGTATCCTATGAAGACACATTTTTCCGACTTGGGTTCGAGCTTTTCAGGTTGAAGTTTCTTGACATAAGCATCGCATCCCCAAACTTTTAGAAACGACAGCTTAGGTTTCTTCCCAAACCATAATTCATACGGTGTCGTCTCAACGGATTTAGACGAAGCCCTATTTAAAGAGAATGTAGCTGTCTCTAGAGCGTATCCCAAAATGATAGCAGTAAATCGGTAAGAGACATCATTGATCGCACCATATCTAACAGAGTGCAATTACGACGTTCGGACACACCATTACGCCGAGGTGTTCCAGGCGGCGTGAGTTGTGAAATGATTCCACATTTTCTTAAGTGTGTACCAAATTCGTGACTTAAATATTCTCCTCCACGATCTGATCGTAAGAACTTTATTTTTCGATCATATTGATTCTCTACTTCATTCTGAAATTCCTTGAACTTTTCAAAGGTCTCAGACTTGTGTTTCATCAAGTAGACATACCCATATCTACTTAAGTCATCAGTGAGAGTGAGAACATAACGATATCCTCCGCGAGCCTCAACGCTCATTGGACCACACACATCAGTATGTATGATTTCCAATAAGTTGGTTGCTCGCTCCATTGTTCGGGAGAACGGAGTCTTGGTCATTTTGCCCATGAGGCATGGTTCACATGTGTCAAATGATTCATAATCGAGAGACTCTAAAAGTCCATCAGTATGGAGCTTCTTCATGCGCTTGACACCAATATGACCAAGGCGGCAGTGCCACAAGTATGTGGAACTATCGTTATCAACTTTACATCTTTTGGTATTCACACTATGAATATGTGTAACATTACGTTCGAGATTCATTAAGAATAAACCATTGACCATCGGGGCATGACCATAAAACATATCTCTCATATAAATAGAACAACCATTATTCTCGTATTTAAATGAGTAGCCATCTCGCATTAAACGAGATCCAGATACAATGTTCATGCTCAAACTTGGCACTAAATAACAATAATTGAGGTTTAAAACTAATCCCGTAGGTAAATGTAGAGGTAGCGTGCCGACGGCGATCACATCGACCTTGGAACCATTCCCGACGTGCATCGTCACCTCGTCCTTCGCCAGTCTCCGCTTATTCCGCAGCTCCTGTTGTGAGTTACAAATGTGAGCAACGGCACCAGTATCAAATACCCAGGAGTTACTACGAGTACTGGTAAGGTACACATCAATTACATGTATATCAAATATACCTTTTGTGTTGCCGGCCTTCTTGTCCGCTAAGTATTTGGGGCAGTTCCGCTTCCAGTGACCCTTCCCTTTGCAATAAAAGCACTCAGTCTCAGGCTTGGGTCCATTTTTTGACTTCTTCCCGGCAACTGGCTTACCGGGTGCGGCAACATTTTTGCCGTCCTTCTTGAAGTTCTTCTTACCCTTGCTCTTCTTGAACTTGGTGGTTTTATTGACCATCAACACTTGATGTTCTTTCTTGATTTCTACCTCTGCTGACTTCAGCATTGAAAATACTTCAGGAATAATTTCACCATCCCCTGCATATTATAGTTCATCACAAAGCTCTTGTAGCTCGGTGGGAGCGACTGAAGGATTCTGTCAATGACCGCCTCGTCCGAGAGGTTAATGTCCAGCTGGGACAGTGTAACGCCCCGGATACAACTTTCCATATTCGTAACTCCAACTCTTGCCTTTTCCGGAGATGTGATTTATTATTTCCTCTGTGGTTGGGTTTTTGTCTGTTGTTTTGCATTTTGATCTTGTTATGCATCTTGTCTCATGTCATCATCTGCATTTCATCTGCATGTTTTTTAAAACTTGCATCCGTTCGGGTTCCGCCGGTTCTCTCTGTTGTCCGTTCTGAGCCCGACCACACTCGCACGCGCCCGCGGCACCTCCGAAATATTATTTTATAAGTGGCATAAAAATGCTCTCGGAATGGGTTGCAACTTGTCATGCGGTCTTATTATAGTGTAGACAGGCCGCCTGTCAATTTCGTCGCATTCGGAGTCCGTTTGACTGCCCAACCGTTAAATATATAACTGCGATATAGTCGTTATATACGTCGGACATTTTCGGTCTCCGGAAACAGATGCCGGGCCCTCCCTCTCTCTTCTCCCCCTCGCAGTCTCACCACAGCCCACCTAGTCCATCCTCCTTCCCCTCTTCTATCCGGAGTTGTCCGATACGACTGCACGGTCTGAAACCCTCTCTGCACAGTGCATCGAACCCCTCACGTGCGCGTCCGAAATTGTCCCGGACACGACCCGGGCAGTCGCCACCGTTGTGTTCGGATCATCCCCAAACATCTGCAAAACATCACCGTTTTCTTATTTGGACTCTCCTAGTATATTTTTTTTCTTCTTTTTTTCTCGATCGTCCAATTTAAATCGGAGGGACCAGATGCACCTAACCAAATTCACCTACTATATAATATCAGCCTAACCCTAGCCCTAGCCCATCCAATCCATCCAATCCTCCTCGCACCGCCACCCACTGACTTCTCCACCTCGTCCCCCCCCCCCTTCCTCGGGATCTTGCCCGATCCATTCGAGTCACCCGACCACCTTCCTGGTTTTCAGCGCCGAGCCAACCCAGCCCCTTCGATCCATCCATCCATCGATCCGGCCAGCCGCCCCTGGTCTCCCTCGCCTTCCATGCTCGTCCAATCAGCAGGCCCGCTGCCGCCATCTTCTTCTCGGAGCTTCGCGTCGTCGGAGTCCCGCGCAAGGCGCCAAGTTCCTGCCGCCGCCGGCAACAACAGCATCGCAATCAACGAGGCTGTGCCTCCTTGTCCTCGTGCCTCTGCCTCGCTGGTGGTTGCCGGCCACCCAAGCAGCAGCAGCAGTCCGGAGTGCCGCCCTCCACCCCGCTTCCAGCCGGCGCTCGATCTAGTTGCGATCGAGGCCACAACCTTGAGCGCCCGAGACCACCTCCGACCCGCGCCTCCTCTGGATTCCCTCGTCCCCTGTTTCTCCTCCCTTCGCTGCGCTCTCTCCCTCTCACTTCTCTCTCTGTTGCCTCCGCAGGAAACCATGGCCGGCCTCTTCTCTCGATCTGTCGCCGCACCTTCGTCTCCTTCAAGCAGCATCACCGCCCGACCATGGATGCCGTCATGGCGCCTTAGCCTCCTCAAGCCCGTTCCCGGCCAGATCCAGACGCCCAGGACCTCGCCGCCCCTTCGTCCGCTCCATCCCCGGTGTCCCGTCGGAGTTCCCCGCCTCGCCAGAGCCCGCTGCTGCGCCGCTGACCATCAGTGACGCCGCGCCCCGGCTTCCTCTGCACCGAAGACGCGTCGTCCTCGCGTTGACTGCCTCCACATCGACCGAGCGGCCTTCCCTGCTCGTGTGGGATGCGCCCCTCTCCAAGGCCTCAAGGCCCGATGTGAGCAGCTCCCCCGCGCCCTGGGCCTGATCTCCGTTTTGGGCCCAAATCTATTTTTTCCTGTCCGTACAAATTTAGCATTTTCCAGAAAACTGCATATTTACAGAAAACCCCTTGAACCTCATGCATTTAATAACTAATAAACCGTGCATCGGATTAAAATGTTTTATATATGTAACATGCTCAGAAAATCGTGTAGATTAATAATATGCCACTTTCATCTATGTTAAAAATGTTTAACATGCTGTTTGTGTTTATTTTGCATAATGCCATGCTAAAATGATTTAATTCATAGCTAAATAACCGTAGCTCCAAATTTAATAAACTTTATATGTATTTGGGGTGGAAAATGCCTAGTTTAACATGGTCCACTTTATGTTGCTGTTTAACAACATTAAAATTGTGTTTAGGGCAGAACAGTACCAAATTCATAATTTGCATGTGGGGATTTCCGGAATTGTTTTTTGTTGTTCCAGCCTCACTTAAACTTGCCTAGATAGGTAGTTTTTCATATGTTTCACCTCTTGCCATGTTTAACAACATTTAATATTGTTGTGTACCTAAACGAGAGAGAACTAAATATGTCAATGTGGTGTTTCGTCAATATGCAACTCGTTGCATATTGAGCTCCACTTAATTGGTAGTATTGTTTGTTGCACTTTGCCATGCCATGCCTCATTAAACCGGACATGCATCATACTTGATTGTGTATCATGCCATGATTATGCTTGTGTGTTTACTATGCTGTTTGCTTCTTTCCGGGTTGCCTTCGGTTTCGTTCCGGAGTTGTGAGGATTCGTTCGACTACTTCCGCTTGTCTTCTTCATGGACTCGTTCTTCTTCCTAGCGGGATTTCAGGCAAGATGACCGCTACCCTGGATCTCACTACTATCATTGCTATGCTAGTTGCTTCATTCTATCGCTATGCTGCGCTACCTATCACCTGTTTATCAAGCCATCCCAAATTGCCATGAACCTCTAACCTTTGACACTTTTCCTATGCAAACCGTTGTTTGGCTATGTTACCGCTTTGCTCAGCCCCTCTTATAGCATTGCTAGTTGCAGGTGAAGTTGAAGATTTCTCCATGGTGGACAGGATTTTGGTTGGGATATCACAATATCTCTTATATTATTAATGCATCTATATATTTGGTAAAGGGTGGAAGGCTCGGCCTTATGCCTAGTGTTTTGTTCCACTCTTGCCGCCCTAGTTTCTGTCATACCGGTGTTATGTTCCCAGATTTTGCGTTCCTTACACGGTCGGGTGATTTATGGGACCCCCTTGACAGTTCGCTTTGAATAAAACTCCTCCAGCAAGGCCCAACATTGGTTTCACCATTTGCCTCACCACCACCTACCCTTTCCCTTGGGTCGGCCAACCCAAGGGTCATCTTTATTTTAGCCCCCCAGGCCAGTGCTTGTCTAAGTGTTAGTACGAACTGAGCAGCCTGCGGGGCCACCTCGGGGCAACTCGAGGGCTGGTTTTACTCATAGCTTGACTTATCTGGTGTTGCCCTGAGAACGAGATATGTGCAGCTCCTATCAGGATTGTCGGCGCATCGGGCGGCTTTGCTGGTCTTGTTTTACCATTGTCGAAATGTCTTGTAAACCGGGATTCCGAGTCTGATCAGGTCTTCCTGGGAGAAGGTCTATTCCTTCGTTGATCGCGAGAGCTTGTCATGGGCTAAGTTGGGACACCCCTACAGGCTATAATCTTTCGAAAGCCGTGCCTACGGTGATAGGCAGATGGGAATTTGTTAATGTCCGGTTGTAGATAACTTGACACGAGATCCGAATTAAAACGCATCAACCGCGTGTGTAGCCGTGATGGTCTCTTTTCGGCGGAGTCCGGGAAGTGAACTCGGTTTTTGGGTTATGCTTGATGTAAGTAGGAGTTCAGGATCACTTCTTGATCATTGCTAGCTTCACGACCGTTCTGCTTGCTCTCTTCTCGCTCTTATTTGCGTATGTTAGCCACCATATATGCTTAGTCGCTGCTGCAACCTCACCACTTTACCCCTTCCTTTCCCATTAAGCTTTGCTAGTCTTGATACCCACGGTAATGGGATTGCTGAGTCCTCGTGGCTCACAGATTACTACAACAACAGTTGCAGGTACAGGTTGTGCAATGATCATGACGCGAGAGCGATGCTTGCTTGCGTTGAGTTCTTCTTCTGCTTCTTCTTCGATCAGGGGATAGGTTCCAGGTCGGCAGCCTGGGCTAGCAGGGTGGATGTCGTTTGAGCTTCTGTTTGTGTTTCATCCGTAGTCGGATGTTGATATTGTGTATGATATATTGTTGTATTCGTGTGGCATTGTATGCCTTATGTATGTATCCCCATCTATTATGTAATGTTGATGTAATGATATCCACCTTGCAAAAGCATTTCAATATGCGGGTCTATCCTTGGTGGGACCTTCGAGTTCCTTTTGGATAGGGTCGCATATTGGGCGTGACAGACAGGCGGTTGTGCAACCCAGACATTTTGAGTATGTGCTCACTGACAGAACTGTTTTCCTCCATCTTACAACTATAGAACTTGTCGGAGACTTCATATCTCTCGACCCGGGCATGAGCATGGAAAACCATTTTCAGCTCCTCGAACATCTCATATGCTCTGTGTTGCTCAAAACGCTTTTGGAGCCCCGGTTCTAAGCTGTAAAGCATGCCGCACTGAACGAGGGAGTAATCATCAACACGTGACTGCCAAGCGTTCATAACATCTTGGTTCTCTGGGATGGGTGCTTCACCTAGCGGTCCTTCTAGGAAATATGCTTTCTTGGCAGCTATGAGGATGATCCTCAGGTTCCGGACCCAGTCCGTACAGTTGTTGCCATCATCCTTCAGCTTGGTTTTCTCTAGGAACGCGTTGAAGTTCATGTTGACATGAGCGTTGGCCATTTGATCTACAAGACATATTTTGCAAAGATTTTAGACTAAGTTCATGATAATTAAGTTCATCTAATCAAATTATTTAATGAACTCCCACTCAGATTTGACATCCCTCTAGTCATCTAAGTGTTACACGATCCGAGTCGACTAGGCCGTGTCTGATAATCACGTGAGACGGACTAGACATCATAGGTGAACATCTCCATGTTGATCGTATCTTCCATATGACTCATGTTTAGACCTTTCGGTCTCTGTGTGAAAGTGTAACTATCCCTAGGTGGTTTTGGTAATTCATAACAACATATAGCTCATTGAGCTAATGCTATTTCAAGACTATTATTTCAGGAAAGCTCAATGAATGGCATGGCATGGATGATGAAAGTGGATCCCTCAAAATACTAAGGACAAAGGATTGGCTCAAACTCAAAAGCTCAAGACTCTTCATTTTACATTTTAGTGATCCAAGATCACATTGAGTCTATAGGAAAAGCCAATACTATCAAGAAGGGATGAGGTGTTGCTTAATGAGCCTCTTGCTTCATGTGCTTAGTGATATGCTCCAAAACCCTCAACTACTTTCCCACATCCACAAATGATCTAAACCTAAAGCTAAAATCGGTCACACCAATTCTTTCTATCCGACGCCACCGATTCCAAAAGTCATAGCCACTGCCACAAACCCTAAGCAAATCGGTCTTACCGATAGGGATCTCGATCTCACCGAGATGGGGTTGCAATCTCTCTGTTTCCCTTCGTAACGTTTCGGTCTAACCAAAGTGAGCGATCGATCCCACCGAGATTGCAATGTAAACTCTCTGTTTCCTTTTTTTGTAACATTTCGGTCTCACCGAGTTTACCTGACCAACTCTCTGGAAAGCTTATTACCAAATCGATCTCACCGAGTTTGTGTAATCGGTCTCACCGAGATTACGTTATGCCCTAACCCTAACCGAATCGGCCTCACCGAGATGCATGTCAGTCCCACCAAAAATCACTAACGGTCACTAGGTTTACTAAATCGGTCCGACCGAGTTTAACGATTCGGTCCCACCGAGTTTGGTAAATTGTGTGTAACGGTTAGATTTTGTGTGGAGGCTATATATACCCCTCCACCTCCTCTTCATTCGTGGAGAGAGCCATCAGACTGAACCTACACTTCCAACTTACCATTTCTGAGAGAGAACCACCTACTCATGTGTTGAGGCCAAGATATTCCATTCCTACCATATGAATCTTGATCTCTAGCCTTCCCCAAGTTGCTTTCCACTCAAACCCTCTTTCCACTAGATCCAAATCCTATGAGAGAGAGTTGAGTGTTGGGGAGACTATCATCTGAAGCACAAGAGCAAGGAGTTCATCATCAACGCACCATTTGTTACTTCTTGGAGAGTGGTGTCTCCTAGATTGGCTAGGTGTCACTTGGGAGCCTCCGACAAGATTGTGGAGTTGAACCAAGGAGTTTGTAAGGGCAAGGAGATCGCCTACTTCGTGAAGATCTACCGCTAGTGAGGCAAGTCCTTGGTGGGCGACGGCCATGGTGGGATAGACAAGGTTGCTACTTCGTGGACCCTTCGTGGGTGGAGCCCTCCGTGGACTCGCGCAGCCGTTACCCTTCGTGGGTTGAAGTCTCCATCAACGTGGATGTACGATAGCACCACCTATCGGAACCACGCCAAAAACATCCGTGTCTCCAATTGCGTTTGAATCCTCCAAACCCTTCCCTTTACTTTCTTGCAAGTTGCATGCTTTAATTTCCGCTGCCTATATACTCTTTGCATGCTTGCTTGAATTGTGTGATGATTGCTTGACTTGTCCTAAGATAGCTAAAATCTGCCAAACTCTAAAATTGGGAAAAGGTTAAGTTTTTAATTGGTCAAGTAGTCTAATCACCCCCCTCTAGACTTACTTCAAGGTCCTACACTGTGTTCCGAGGCCATGTTTGTACATGATAGGCTCGTCAAGTTAACCCTAAGTGTTTTTGCATGTGTAAAACTATCTTACACCCGTTGTATGTGAACGTAAGAATCTATCACACCCGATCATCACGTGGTGCTTCGAAACGACGAACTTTAGCAATGGCGCACAGTTAGGGGGAACACTTTCTTGAAATTATTATAAGGGATCATCTTATTTACTACCGCCGTTCTAAGTAAACAAGATGCATAAATCATAATAAACATCACATGCAATTATATAGTAGTGACATGATATGGACAATATCATATAGCTCCTTTGATCTCCATCTTCGGGGCTCCATGATCATCTTCGTCACCGCCATGACACCATGATCTCCATCATCGTGTCTCCATGAAGTTGCTCGCCAACTATTACTTCTACTACCATGGCTAATGGTTTAGCAATAAAGTAAAGTAATTACATGGCGTTAAATCATTGACACGCAGGTCATACAATAATTAAGACAACTCCTATGGCTCCTGCCGGTTGTCATACTCATCGACATGCAAGTCGTGATTCCTATTACAAGAACATGATCTCATACATCACAATATATCATTCATCATTCAACACAACTTTTGGCCATATCACATCACATAGCAATTGCTGCAAAAACAAGTTAGACGTCCTCTAATTGTTGTTGCATCTTTTACGTGGCAGCAATTGGGTTCTAGCAAGAACGTTTTCTTACCTACGAATAACCACAACGTGATTTTGTCAACTTCTATTTACCCTTCATAAGGACCCTTTTCATCAAATCCGCTCCAACTAAAGTGGGAGAGACAGACACCCGCTAGCCACCTTATGCAACTTGTGCATGTCAGTCGGTGGAACCTGTCTCACGTAAGCGTACGTGTAAGGTCGGTCCGGGCCGCTTCATCTCACAATACCGCTGAAGCGAAATAAGACTAGTAGTGGCAAGCAAGTTGACAAGATCTACGCCCACAACAGATTTGTGTTCTACTCGTGCAATAGAGAACTACGCATAGACCTAGCTCATGATGCCACTGTTGGGGAACGTTGCATAAAATAAAAATTTTCCTACGTTCACCAAGATCAATCTATGAGTTCATCTAGCAACGAGAGAGAGAGATGCATATATATACCCTTCTAGATCGCGTGCGGAAGCGTTCAAGAGAACGGGGTTGAGAGAGTCGTTCTCGTCGTGATCCAAATCACCGGAGATCCTAGCGCCGAACGGACGGCACCTCCACGTTCAACACACGTACGGTCAGCGTGACGTCTCCTCCTTCTTGATCCAGCTAGGGGGGAAGGAGAGGTTGATGAAGATCCAGCAGCACGACGGCGTGGTGGTGGATGCAGCAGGGCTCCGGTAGGGCTTCGCCAAGCAACTACGGGAGGAGGAGGTGTAGCAAGGAGGGGAGGGAGGCGCCAGGGTGTTGGGTGCGGCTTCCCTCCCACCCCCTTCTTTATATAGGGACCCCAGGGGGGTGCCGTCCCTAGAGATGAGATCTCTAGGGGGGGCGGCGGCCAAGGGGGGTGGAATGCCCCCAAGGCAAGTGGAGGCGCCCCCTCCCCTAGGGTTCCCAACCCTAGGCGCAGAGGGGGGGCCAGGGGGGCGCACCAGCCCACTAGGGGCTGGTTCCCCTCCCACTTCAGCCCATGGGGCCCTTAGGGATAGGTGGCCCCACCCGATGGACCCCCGGGACCCTTCCGGTGGTCCCGGTACAATACCGGTGGACCCCGAAACTTTCCCGATGGCCGAAACTCGACTACCCATATATAATTCTTTACCTCCGGACCATTCCTGAACTCCTCGTGACGTCCGGGATCTCATCCGGGACTCCGAACAACTTTCGGTTCGCTGCATACTCATATTCATACAACCCTAGCGTCACCTAACCTTAAGTGTGTAGACCCTACGGGTTCGGGAGACATGCAGACATGACCGAGAGGGCTCTCCGGTCAATAACCAACAGCGGGATCTGGATACCCATGTTGGCTCCCACATGCTCCTCGATGATCTCATCGGATGAACCACGATGTCGAGGATTTAAGCAACCCCGTATACAATTCCCTTTGTCAATCGGTATGTTACTTGCCCGAGATTCAATCGTCGGTATCCCAATACCTCGTTCAATCTCGTTACCGGCAAGTCACTTTACTCGTACGGTAATGCATGAACCCGTGACCAGACACTTGGTCACTTTGAGCTCATTATGATGATGCATTACCGAGTGGGCCCAGAGATACCTCTCCGTCATACGGAGTGACAAATCCCAGTCTTGATTCGTGTCAACCCAACAGACACTTTCGGAGATACCTGTAGTGCACCTTTATAGTCACCCAGTTACGTTGCGACGTTTGGTACACCCAAAGCACTCCTACGGTATCCGGGAGTTACACGATCTCATGGTCTAAGGAAAAGATACTTGACATTGAAAAAGCTTTAGCAAACGAACTACACGATCTTTGTGCTATGCTTAGGATTGGGTCTTGTCCATCACATCATTCTCCTAATGATGTGATCTCGTTATCAATGACATCCAATGTCCATAGTCAGGAAACCATGACTATCTGTTGATCAACGCGCTAGTCAACTAGAGGCTCACTAGGGACATGTTGTGGTCTAAGTATTCACACGTGTATTACGATTTCCGGATAATACAATTATAGCATGAATAAAAGACAATTATCATGAACAAGGAAATATAATAATAATCCTTTTATTATTGCCTCTAAGGCATATTTCCAACAGTTCTTTCTGTGGATGTGCCCACAGACCACGCGCACTCTTGCTAGTCTGCCATCAACTTGAATAGGGCGCTGCCCAGAGGGGAAGAAAGGAGGTGGCTCGAAGGGAAAATTTGCCATGGCTGTCGCAACGGAGCTGCGAATGGCAGCGAGGTCTATGGTTCTGGGGCGAGGCGGAGGATGTGGAGGTGAAGTGACTCGATTGGAGTGAGAGGCAGAGGAGTTTGGAGCTCGAAGCGTCGCTGAGGGAATGACAGGTGGTCCCAGGTTAAGGTTGGTAGGGCAGAGTGAAGGCGGGATTTGCTGCGGATTGGAGATTTGTGTAGCATGTTGCCTATCAAGGAAGCGTTGCGCTCTTGAAGCGTCACTCTGGGCTTTTTTTGGGTAGTTGGCACCAATATGGCCCCAGCCTTTGCAGGCCCAACAACAAATACGATTCTTACAGGCCGAACGAGAGTGACCTGCAAAGAGGCATCTCACACACACCAAAGAGTATTTAGATCCAGACCCAGAGGTTGGAAGTGGCCCAAGAATACCTTTGCCATTTGAATCAAAACCCTGAACTCACGCCCTTGATCTCACCGGGCCATTAAGCCGAGTAACTGCTGCTGAAGGAGTGACTATAGCTGGAGAGGTAACTGCCGGCGATCAAAAACTGAGATCCGGGCACGATCAGGATTGAAAATTCTGGGAGTTTGAACAACTTGAGCATAGGATTTCGATTTCCTTTTCCTAAAAACTTGAATCCATTCTTCATCTTTTTCACGGCAGAAAAGCTCAAATTCGCGAAGATAATCTGGACCTCCACCTCCCCATAACCAGAATGAAAGATTAAAGTTCTGATTAGAGACATTGCGTCCATGAAAGATGAATAATCAAACCTCTTTAGACGCAACTGAGAACTTAAAAGTCCAATTCTGGCAGCATTTGACCTTGAAACGTGATGCATGCCCTCCAAAACAAGATTGTAGGATGAGACCCACCGAATCTTCATTAAGCCCGATCTTGGATCTGGAGAATTCTGCAACCAAGAAGAATTCCTTGAGGTTCCTACCTTCCAGGTAATTGACAGGTGCTCCGAACTTCTGCCAAAGTTTCTCCACAAATTTGAGCCTTGCATCAAACTGGAGATTTGGGAGAGCCATGGGAAGATGAAAGAATCAGGGAGATCTTGATCGAGAGGGGTGAAACTGAAAACGGAGGAGAAAGTGGTCGCCTAGGCCGGAGTGGCCAGCGACGAGGAGAGCCGAGGTGGACATTGCGGCCGGAGTGGCCAGCGGTGGGCGCCGAGCACGACGGCGAGGCTCCTAGGCGAAGCTCCTAGGCGAGGCTTACAGTAATAGTTGATTTGATCTTGCTGAAAAACAGAAACTTTTGCACTCACGGAAATAATTTTCATAATTCACAGAAGCATGATTTTAAGTTCATTCTTGTTGAAGAAGATTAACAAACAAATTTCTTAGGACTTCCTAATTTCTCAGGATTTTTGGTGTTACATAAGTATTCGAAATATCTAGATTGCTACAAATTGTTCTGTTTTTGTCAGATTCTGTTTTTCGTGTGTTGTTTGCTTATTTTGATGAATCTATGGCTAGTATGGGGGGAGGGGTATGAACCATGGAAAAGTTGAAATACAGTAGATATTACATCAATATAAATAAAGAATGAGTTCACAACAGTACCAAAAGTGGTGATTTATTTTCTTATACTAACGGAGCTTACGAGATTTTCTGTTGAGCTTTGTGTTGTGAAGTTTTCAAGTTTTGGGCAAGGATTTGATGGACTATGGAATAAGGAGTGGCAAGAGCCTAAGCTTGCGGATGACCAAGTCACCCCAAGGTAATATTAAAGGACATCAAGAGCCTAAGCTTGGGATGCCCCGGGAAGGCATCTCCTCTTTCGTCTTCGTCTATCGGTAACTTTACTTGAGGCTATATTTATTCACCACATGATATGTGTTTTGCTTGGAGCGTCTTGTATGATTTGAGTCTTTGCTATTTAGTTTGCCACAATAATCCTTGTTGTTCACACCTTTTGAGAGAGACACGCATGAATCATGATTTATTAGAATAATCTATGTGCTTCACTTATATCTTTTGAGCTAGGAAAATTTGCTCTAGTACTTCACTTATATCTTTTACAGCACGGCGGTAGTTTTATTTTATAGAAATTGATAAACTCTCACACTTCACTAATATTATTTTGAGATTCTCTAAACAGTATGGTAATTTGCTTTGGTTATAAAATTAGCCCTAATATGATAGGCATCCAACAGGGATATAATAAAAACTTTCATATAAAGTGCATTGAATACTATGAGAAGTTTGATTCCTTATGATTGTTGTGAGATATGAAGATGGTGATATTAAAGTCATGCTAGTGAGTAGTTGTGAATATGAGAAATACTTGTGTTAAAATTTGTGAGTCCTGTAGCATGCACGTATGGTGAACCATTATGTATGAAGTCGGAGCATGATTTATTTATTGATTGTCTTCCTTATGAGTGGCGGTCGGGGATGAGCGATGGTCTTTTCCTACCAATCTATCCCCCTAGGAGCATGCGTGTAGTACTTTGTTTCAATAACTAATAGATTTTTGCAATAAGTATGAGAGTTCTTTACGACTAATGTTGAGTCCATGGATTATACGCACTCTCACCTTTTCACCATTGCTAGCCTCTCTTGTACCGCGCAACTTTTGCCGGTACCATAAACCATCCATATACCTTCCTCAAAACACCCACCATACCTACCTATTATGGCATTTCCATAGCCATTCCAAGATATATATCCATGTAACTTTCCACCGTTCCATTTACACGACACGCTTCATCAGTGTCATATTGCTTTGCATGATCATGTAGTTGATATCGTATTTGTGGCAAAGCCACCGTTCATCATTTTTTACATGTCACTCTTGAATCTTGATTCATTGCACATCCCAGTACACCGTCGGAGGCATTCGCATAGAGTCATATTTTGTTCTAAGTATCGAGTTGTAAGTAAATAAAAGTGTGATGATATTCATTATTAGAGCATTGTCCCATGTGAGCAAAGGATGATGGAGACTATGATTCCCCCACAAGTCGGGACATGAATCCAGACGAAAAAAAGAGGCCAAAAAATGAGAGAAGGCCCAAATAAAAAAGATGAGAGAAAAGAGAGAAGGGGCAACGTTACTATTCTTTTACCACACTGGTGCTTCAAAGTAGCACCATGATCTTCATGATAGAGAGTCTCCTATGATATCACTTTCATATACTAGTGGGAGTTTTCATTATAGAACTTGGCTTGTATATTCCAATGATGGGCTTCCTCAAATTGCCCTAGGTCTTCGTGAGCAAGCGAGTTGGATGCATACCCACTTGGTTTCTTTTTGAGCTTTCATAACTTATAGCTCTAGTGCATCCGTTTCATGGCAATCCCTACTCACTCACACTGATATCTATTGATGGGCATCTCCATAGCCTGTTGATACGCCTAGTTGATGTGATACTATCTCCTTATTTTTGTCTTCTCCACAACCACCGTCTATTCCACCTATAGTACTATGTCCATGGCTCACGCTCATGTATTGCGTGAAAGTTGAAAAAGTTTGAGAACTTCAAAAGTATGAAACAATTGCTTGGCTTGTCAACGAGGTTGTGCATGATTTGAATATTTTTTGTGATGAAGATGGAGCATAGCCAGACTATATGATTTTGTAGGGATAAGCTTTCTTTGGCCATGTTATTTTGAGAAGACATAATTATTTTGTTAGTATGCTTGAAGTATTATTGTTTTTATGTAGATATTAAACTTCTGTTTTGACTCTTACGGATCTGAACATTAATGCCACAATAAAGAGAATTACATGGATAAATTTATTAGGTAGCATTCCACATCAAAAATTCTGTTTTTATCATTTACCTACTCGAGGACGAGCATGAATTAAGCTTGGGAATGCCTGTTACGTCTCCAACGTATCTATAATTTTTGATTGTTCCATGCTATTATATTATCTGTTTGGGATGTTTTATATGCATTAATATGTTATTTTATATGATTTTTGAGACTAACCTTTTAACCTAGAGCCCAGTGCCAGTTTCTGTTTTTTCCTTCTTTTAGAGTTTCGCAGAAAAGGAATACCAAATGGAGTCCAAACGGAATGAAACTTTCGCGATGATTTTTCTTGAGAAGACATCCAGAGGGCTTGGAGTGCACGTCAGCAAAGCCACGAGACGGCCACAAGGTCAGAGGGCGCGCCGAGTGGGTAGGGCGTGCCCCCACCCTTGTGGGCCCCTCGTGACTCCACCGACCTATTTCTTCTGCCTATATATTCTCAAATATCCCAAAACCTTTCAAGGGAGCCACAAAACCACTTTTCCACCGCCGCAACCTTCTGTACTCGTGAGATCCCATCTAGGGGCCTTTTCCGACATCCCGCTGGAGGGGGATTCGATCACGGAGGGCTTCTACATCAACACCATAGAAGCGTGAGTAGTTTACCATAGACCTACGGGTCCATAGCTAGTAGCTAGATGGCTTATTCTCTCTCTTTGATTCTCAATACAATGTTCTCCTCGATGTTCTTGGAGATCTATTCGATGTAATACTCTTTTGCGGTGTGTTTGCCGAGATCCGATGAATTGTGGATTTATGATCAGCTTATCTATGAATATCATTTGAATCTCCTCTGAATTCTTTTACGCATGATTTGATATCTTTGCAAGTCTCTTTGAACTATTGATACGTCTCCAAGGTATCTATAATTTTTGATTGTTCCATGCTATTATATTACCCGTTTTGGATGTTTATGGGCTTTACTTAACACTTTTATATCATTTTTGGGACTAACCTACTAACCGGAGGCCCAACCCAAATTGCTGTTTTTTTTGCCTATTTCAGTGTTTCAAAGAAAAGAAATATCAAACGGAGTCCAAAAGGAATGAAACCTTCGGGAGTGATCTTTTTGGAACAAACATGATCCAGGGGACTTGGAGTGGACGTCAAGCAACAGAGGAGGTGGCCACGAGGATGCCCGGCGCGCCCCCTACAGGTGGGCGTGCCCCCCACCCTCGTGGGCCCCTCGAGCGTCCACCGACCTACTTCTTCCTCCTATATATACCCACATACCCTAAAACCATCGAGGGGCACCACGAAAAACTATTTCCACCGCCGCAACCATCTGTATCCGCGAGATCCCATCTTGGAGCCTTCGTCGGTGCTCCGTCATAGGGGAATCGACCATGGAGGGCCTCTACATCATCGCCAAGGCCCTTCCGATGAGTTGTGAGTAGTTTACCACAGACCTTCGGGTCCATAGTTATTAGGTAGATGGATTCTTCTCTCTCTTTGAATCTCAATACAAAGTTCTCCTTGATCTTCTTGGAGATCTATTCGATGTAACTCTTTTTGTGGTGTGTTTGTCGAGATCCGATGAATTGTTGGTTTATGATCAAGTTTATCTATGTGAAATATTTGAATCTCCTCTGAATTCTTTTATGTGTGATTAAGTTATCTTTGTAAGTCTCTTCGAATTATCAGTTTGGTTTGGCCTACTAGATTGATCTTTCTTGTAATGGGAGAAGTGCTTAGCTTTGGGTTCAATCTTGCGGTGTCCTTTCCCAGTGACAATAGGGGCAGCAAGACACGTATTGTATTGTTGCCATCGAGGATAAAAAGATGGGGTTTATATCATATTGCATGAGTTTATCCCTCTACATCATGTCATCTTTCTTAATGCGTTACTCTATTCTTTATGAACTTAATACTCTAGATGCATGCTGGATAGCGGTCAATGTGTGGAGTAATAGTAGTAGAGGCAGGCAGGAGTCGGTCTACTTGTCATGGACGTGATGCCCATATACATGATCATGCCTAGATAATCTCATAATTATTCACTTTTCTATCAAGTGCTCGACAGTAATTTGTTCACCCACCGTAATACTTATGCTATCTTGAGAGAAGCCACTAGTGAAACCTATGGCCCCGGGGTCTATCTTTTATCATCTAAGTTTATCATCTACTTTTGTTTGTATCTTTACTTTTCCAATCTATACCATAAAAATACCAAAAATATTTATCTTATCGTATTATCTCTATCAGATCTCACTTTCGCAAGTGGCCGTGAAGGGATTGACAACCCCTTTATTGCGTTGGTTGCGAGGTTCTTGTTTGTTTGTGTAGGTGCGTGGGACTTTTGAGGAGCCTCCTACTGGATTGATACCTTGGTTCTCAAAAACTGAGGGAAATACTTACGCTACTTTGCTGCATCACCCTTTCCTCTTCAAGGAAAACCAACGCAGGCTCAAGATGTAGCAAGAAGGCTTTCTGCCGCCGTTGTCGGGGAGGTCTTCGCTCAAGTCAAGACATACCAAGTACCCATCACAAACTCATCTCCCTCGCATTAAATTATTTGGCATTTGCCTCTCATTTTCCTCTCCCCCACTTCACCCTTGCCGTTTTATTCGTCCTCTCTTTCCCAATCTCCTCTCTCTTTCACTTGCCTTTTTGTTTGCTTGTGTGTTGGATTGCTTGTCGCGATCGTAAGATAATACCAAATTGTGTGACTTTTCTAATACCAATAATAATGATTTCCTTAGTACTCTGGTTGTTCCTCTTAATGATATTGAGTCTTGTGAAATCAATGTTGCTCTTCTTAATCTTGTTATGAAAGATCAATTCTCCAGCCTTCCTAGTGATGATGCCGCTACCCATCTAAACAACTTTGTTATTTGTGTGAGATACAAAATAAGAAAGATACAGATAATGATATTGTTAAATTGAAGTTATTTCCGTTTACACTTAGAGATTGTGCTAAAGTTTGGTTTTCGTCTTTGCCTAAGAATAGTATTGATTCATGGAACAAGTGCAAGGATGCTTTTATCTCTAAGTAGTTTCCTCCCGCTAAAATCATCTCTCTTAGGAACGATATTATGAATTTTAAACAACTTGATCATGTGCATGTTGCCCAATCTTGGGAAAGAATGAAATTAATGATTCACAATTCGCAATTCGCAATTGCCCTGTGGCTGAGGACATGAGAATCAGGAAGGATTCAGGGCTGAGACTGTGGATAATGGCAGATCCATATGCCACAAGGAGAAGAACTGTTGTTGATTACAGGTTCCATACAAAGGAACAACAGGACTTTTAGAAAACAATTCTGTTGGACAAGAAGCCCATAGTCTATGACATGAGGTGGGTTGACTGGAAATTCATCAAGGAAAATGAACAACACTATCCTGGAGTGCAAGACAGCTTTGTTGCTAGTGGAGTTGCAGATTTTGTTGGACAGAAGTTCAACAACTGGAATGATGAGCTTATCATGCAGTTCTACTCCACAACACACTTTTACCCAGATGGAAGAATAGTTTGGATGTTTGAAGATACAAGGTACCAATCCACTGTAGAAGAATGGGCAAAACTGATAAATGCCCCAAAGGAAAATGATGATGATCTGGATGTATATGCCAAGAAGAAAATGGGACACAATACCATGACACACATGTACAAGGAGATCCCAGACAAAGCCCTAGAGACTTTCACTTTTGGATCAGTCCATTTTCTGTTGTCAGGGCTGCCTACTATAAATTGGATTCTGAGGCACACTTTGTTGCCCAAGTCTGGTGACCATAACATGATCAGAGGGCATGCCATAAATATGTTGCATTTATTTGATGTGCCACAAAAATTCAAAGTCATGAGCCTGATCATTGAAACAATCAAGAGGACTGCAGCAGATTAGAAGAGGAGCTGTGGATATGCACCTCAGATTCAAGAATTGATAAACTCAAAGATGGGCACAGGAAAATATCAGTTGGATAAGGAACACTTTCCACTTTATCCAGACTTTGTGGACAATGAGGTTGTCATGAATGAAGATGATCCACAATTAGTTCAAGCTCAGGAGAAGAAGGAGAAGGCAAAGAGGGAGAAGGCTGCCAAGATGCCAACTCAAGAGGAGGCATCTGAATATTTCTTGAAAACCAAACAGGAGCAGCTTGGTTACTTGATAGCATCATCTCTGAGGATTGAGAAGGGGTTGGCCACCCTAACTCAAAACCAGGAGAGCCTGGAAAGAATCATGGAACAAAAATTCTATGATCTAGATGTCAAGGTAACTGAGATTCAGTCAGTTGTGGAGCAGCTACAGGATGACATGCAGGAGAGGAAGGGCAAGACTACCACCAATGTGTTTGCCAGAGTGCCCAGAGCCCAGAGGTCAGTTGCAGTGCCAGTGACAGACACTAGAGCAACAACTTCAGCACCAGCCACTGCCCCTTCAGCTCCAGTGCAACCAGCTTCAGCATCAACTCCAGCACCCTCTACATCAACTGAAGCCTTCATCCTTGGAGTTATCATGACACCACCACCAGAAGATCAAGCCTGAGAGTCGATCTAGCACTCTGCATTTTGTATGAACTTTTTGGTAACTTATTGCCAAAGGGGGAGAAAAATGTATAGATCATAGGCTTCGAGAGAGAGAGTGTTGCTTTTGTTCTCTCTTGCTTTATTTGGTGGTTTTTCAATCTTTGTTTGCTTTTGGTTGAGATACTATGCTTGTGAGACATTGATGATCATGTGTTTGATCATAAGCTACACTTATGCATGCTTGATATTATCCTATCTATCTTATGTGATCACTCACTATGCTTGGTGATGAGTGCATGTATTCATTGTTTATTATTTTGAGCGCTCCACCAAGATGTATGTGACATGGGAGAGTAACCCATGAGCCTAATTCATTGTGCATTTGCAGTCCAAAGCAAATCTAAAACTATGCACAAATTTAGGGGGAGCTCTTGCTTATCACATACTTCTCAAAGCGACGATGTTATTTAAATTTTATTATCATTTGTCGAAGCTTTGATCTATATGTTGTCATCAATTACCAAAAAGGGGGAGATTGAAAGTGCAACTATCCCTAGGTGGTTTTGGTAATTCATAACAACATATAGCTCATTGAGCTAATGCTATTCCAAAACTATTATTTCAGGAAAGCTCAATGAATGGCATGGCATGGATGATGAAAGTGGATCCCTCAAAATACTAAGGACAAAGGATTGGCTCAAACTCAAAAGCTCAAGACTCTTCATTTTACATTTTAGTGATCCAAGATCACATTGAGTCTATAGGAAAAGCCAATACTATCAAGAAGGGATGAGGTGTTGCTTAATGAGCCTCTTGCTTCATGTGCTTAGTGATATGCTCCAAACCCTCAACTACTTTCCCACATCCACAAATGACCTAAACCTAAAGCCAAAATCGGTCACACCGATTCTTTCTATCCGGCGCCACCAATTCCAAAAGTCATAGCCACTGCCACAGACCCTAAGCAAATCGGTCTTACCGATAGGGATCTCGGTCTCATCGAGATGGGGTTGCAATCTCTCTGTTTCCCTTTGTAACATTTCGGTCTAACCGAAGTGAGTGATCGGTCCCACCGAGATTGCAATGTAAACTCTCTGTTTCCTTTTTTGTAACATTTCGGTCTCACCGAAAAGAGCAAATCGGTCCCACCGAGTTTACCTGACCAACTCTCTGGAAAGCTTATTACCAAATCGATCTCACCGAGTTTGTGTAATGGGTCTCACCGAGATTACGTTATGCCCTAACCCTAACCGAATCGGCCTCGCCGAGATGCATGTTAGTCCCACCAAAAATCACTAACAGTCACTAGGTTTACTAAATCGGTCCGACCGAGTTTAACAATTCGGTCCCACCGAGTTTGGTAAATTGTGTGTAACGGTTAGATTTTGTGTGGAGGCTATATATACCCCTCCACCTCCTCTTCATTCGTGGAGAGAGCCATCAGACTGAACCTACACTTCCAACTTACCATTTCTGAGAGAGAACCACCTACTCATGTGTTGAGGCCAATATATTCCATTCCTACCATATGAATCTTGATCTCTAGCCTTCCCCAAGTTGCTTTCCACTCAAACCCTCTTTCCACCAGATCCAAATCCTATGAGAGAGAGTTGAGTGTTGGGGAGACTATCATCTGAAGCACAAGAGCAAGGAGTTCATCATCAACGCACCATTTGTTACTTCTTGGAGAGTGGTGTCTCCTAGATTGGCTAGGTGTCACTTGGGAGCCTCCGACAAGATTGTGGAGTTGAACCAAGGAGTTTGTAAGGGCAAGGAGATCGCCTACTTCGTGAAGATCTACCGCCAGTGAGGCAAGTCCTTCGTGAGCGACGGCCATGGTGGGATAGACAAGGTTGCTACTTCATGGACCCTTCGTGGGTGGAGCCCTCCGTGGACTCGCGCAGCCGTTACCCTTCGTGGGTTGAAGTCTCCATCAACGTAGATGTACGATAGCACCACCTATCGGAACCATGCCAAAAACATCCGTGTCTCCAATTGCGTTTGAATCCTCCAAACCCTTCCCTTTACTTTCTTGCAAGTTGCATGCTTTAATTTCTGCTGCGTATATACTCTTTGCATGCTTGCTTGAATTGTGTGATGATTGCTTGACTTGTCCTAAGATACCTAAAATCTGCCAAACTCTAAAGTTGGGAAAAGGTTAAGTTTTTAATTGGTCAAGTAGTCTAATCACCCCCCTCTAGACTTACTTCAAGGTCCTACAAGTGGTATCAGAGCTTTGGTCTCCATTTGCTTTGATTTCCATAGCTTTTGGTGGTCATAGCCTTGGTTTCACAACCTAGGAGAGTATGGCGTCTAGCGAGGGAAATTATCACCGTAGAGGTCCTTACTTTGATGGTACTAATTTTGCTAGTTGGAAGCATAAGATGAAAATGCATATTCTCGGACATAACCCCGCCGTTTGGGCAATTATTTGTATTGGCTTGCAAGGTGAATTCTTTGATGGGAGAGAACCGAACCATGAAGCGAATGCGGAAGAATTGAAGATGCTGCAATACAACGCTCAAGCCTGTGATATCAACTTCAAAGGATTGTGCCCTGAAGAATTCAATAAAATCACCGTCTTGAGAATGCAAAGGAAATTTGGGATACTTTGATTGATATGCACGAAGGTACCGAATTCGTCAAGGAATCCAAGTTGGATGTGCTCCAAAGTCAGCTTGACAAGTTCAAAATGAAGAATGGTGAAGGTGTCGCTGAAATGTACTCTAGGCTTGCACTTATCACAAATGAGATTGCCGGCTTAGGGAGTGAAGAGATGACCGACAGATTCATCATCAAGAAGATCCTAAGAGCATTGGATGGAAAGTATGATACCGTGTGCACATTGATCCAAATGATGCCGAACTACAAAAATCTCAAGCCAACAAAAGTCATTGGAAGAATTGTTGCTCATGAGATGTCACTCAAGGATAAGGAGGAACTTCACAACAAGTCAAGTGGTGCTTACAAAGCCTCAAGTGAAGCCCCCACATCATCAAGTGAGAAACAAACCTTCAATGAAGAATTGAGCTTAATGGTGAAGAACTTCAACAAATTCTACAAGAGTAGAAGCAAAGAAAGAAGCTCCAAGTCAAGGTCTTATCATGACAAGAGATTTTCTAGTCGAGAGCGCAATTGTTACAATTGTGGGAAGCCTGGACACTACTCCAATGAGTGTACGGCACCCTACAAAAGAAGAGAAGATTCTCCAAAAAGAAGAAGCAAAAGAGAAGAATCACCACCAAGAGAGAGGAGGAGTAGAGACGATCGTTATGAACGAAGACCCTCACGGAGAAGCAAGGATTCAGAAAGGAAGGACAAGTCATCTAGGAGCTACACAAAACGAAGACATCAAGCTCATGTTGGTGAATGGGTATCCGGCTCCGACTCCGACAATCACTCCGAGAGAAGCTATCACTCCGACTCCGAACATACTCAAGATGAAGGTGTTGTCAGTCTAGCACTTATGTCAACCAACTCCTACGACATATTTGATTCACCAAATGAAGGAATTGGAAGATACTTCATGGCCAAAGGTCCAAAGGTAACACATCCTGAGTATGTTGATTTTAATAGTGATGAAGATGACTTGCTTGTGGATGATGATTTACTTGTTGACAACTCTAGTGATGAATACTATGATGAAATGTCAATTAATCATGCTAACCAAACAAATGACAATGATAAGGAGAAAATTGAGCTTCTAACTAAAGAACTAAACACTCTTAAGTTGGCTCATGAAACTATCTTTGAAGATCATCGAGAACTTTTAAGGGCTCATGAGAAGTTACGCTTTGAAAAGCTCAATCTTGAGCAAGAGCATGAGTTCTTAAAGGCAATCAATGATGATCTCCGCAAGAAAAGTTCTTCTTACATTGCCAAGCGTTTACTCTTATCTACTTACATGCCTCAAGTCAAGTCTAGTAACAAGTACAAGAAAGACACTTCCTCTAGTAGTAACAATAATAATGTCAAATCCAATGTTGTTGCTTCTAGTAGTTCTCTTGATTCCACTAATGATTCTCTTAGCCAAGTTACACTTGAGCAAGAAAATAGTTTATTGAAGGGAATTATAGAGAAAGGTGTTTACAAGAGCCTTGCCGGGAGTAAGCAATTCGAGGAAATTGTACGCAAGCAAGGAAGGCACCGGAAGAATCAAGGTGTTGGTTTTGAACGAAAGTTCAACGCCAATGGAGTTGAGTGGGAAGAAGATCAATACCCCAAGACAAAGTTTGTTCCTCAACAAGAGAAGTATGATCCTACTTCCTTCAAGGGGACACAAGCTCAAGATGATCTTCCACCACAAGACCACAAGAACAAAGGCAAGGACAAGCTTCAAGAAGAGATTGATGCATTTGAAGAAGCACCTAAAGCCTCGTTCAAGTGGGTCCCCAAGACTATGTCAAGTTCTACTTCATCAAGTACAACTACAACTCCAAGGATTCCCATCAAGATGATGTGGATCCCGAAGAAGAAGAACTAGAGAGTTCTTGAGGGTGACTCCGCCAACATTCTTCACTCATATCATTTTGGCAAGAACAAGTGCAATCAACTTTCACATCTTGCACTAGTTCAAGGAGTCACAAACCCTCTTGTTGGTAAGGCAAGGGACAAGGTAACCTAATGTTTTCATGGACATCATCTTGCGTGTGCATCACTGTATGTCTATGGATATTCTTGTTTGTTCCTTGTGGGACTAACCCATGTAGGCAAGTTGAAAGTGCAACTCACTCCAAAGGATTGCTCCAAATGATCTACATCAACATTGAGCATCTACATCTTCAACACCTACATGAATTTATCATCGACAAAACCCAAGGTTAGTTCATCCCTCTAAGGGGGGATCTCACATCTAGGGGGAGCTTAACTCTAAGAATTGAGTCAAAGCAACTCTAATGGTGTGAACACATTAATGCATTATGTAAAAGTGGTAACCCCACTTGAGCTTAAACAATGAGTATGACCTATGATCAAATGTTCTCATTTGACTCCTAAGTCAATATACTCATATATAGATGACCTAGTCATCGCCAATTGTTTGATAGATGCTAGAATTGGTTGTGCATGCTTTGCCACATATTTCAATTGACATCTTATTGTGTAAGCATGTTGGTGCATATTTTACTCATTCAAGGACATCCACTTGTTGTTTTGTTTGTTTCGATTCTTTTCTTTGTGCCAAGTGGATGGACAAGAATGCCTAAGAACCTTCTTTAGCTATCTATGCTTTTCTCGTCTCAAACTCTATTCATGCTACATCACAAAATTTGATCAAGTCGGATTCGAACCACTCTGTGTGAGGAGCACTCGGAGTCCCCGATTCGTCATAGACTTGAACTTCCAAAACCTATTAGTGATTCTCAGTCTGACCGATCCTTCCATTTCGGTCCTACCGAGATCATCAAGTTGATCTGAGTTTTCAATCTCGATGCAACCGATTTGAACTTTTCGGTCTCACCGATTTGCTGTAACTGAACGCAGTTATGCATCTCGGTGCCATCGAGTTGTTCCACTCGGTCACACAAACAGGGTCGAGCTATATAAATATCCACGGGCAAAATTTTGGAAATTTCTTTGAAGCCCTTCGCCCGCGCAACAGCTCGCTCTGCCATCGTGGTCTCCGGATCGTCTCCTCGTCGCCAGCATCCTCCTGTCGCTGGTCTCCACCGCCGTCAACGGATTTCGTCCCCACCGTTGCCGTCGTAGCAAGTCCACCACCAAGTTAGGGTATGGACTTAATCTTTGTGCTATCCACGTCTGATTCCTCGCACATTGTTTTCATATTGATTCTTGCCACAATTGAAACTCTTCTATCCAGCCAAAGTAGTTCATAGATTAGATGTGATTCAAATTTTTAGGGTTAGGTTTCCGCCGAAACCATCTCGGACCCACCGAGTTGAAAAACTCGGTCTCACCGATTTGGCTTATGCCATTGCACTAGTGACTCTCGGTCTGACCGAGAATTACTAATAGGTGCAACCGATTTGAGGATTCCGTGAAACCCTAGCAGTCTCGGTACCACCGAACTGAAACTCGGTCCAACCGAGATCATCAGTTTAGGTTCCAAAACTGCTTCGGTGTCACCGAGTTTGAAAATCGGTGGATCCGAAATGCTTTCTGTGGAAAACTAAGACTGAACTTTTGAGTCATTCTTTTGCAAAAACCTCTGCATTTTGTGATGCTCATATTTTCTATCTCATCTATAACTCTTCATAGGGTCAGCAGTCAGCTTTTGCAGTATGTCTGATCAAAGTGACAGCCAGAACAGGTCAGAAGAGCAGATGGACTTGAGTGAGGGCACTAGTCCCTCAACTTCAGATGAAGGGAGCAGAAGTACTCCTAGCAATTTGCCTAAGGCTGCAACTAGGCAAAGGAGGAAAAGAACTTCAGATTCAGAGGATGAAGATTACAAAGCTGAGGAAGATGAGGCTACTTCCAAGAAAGTGGTGCTCAAGAAGGAATATGGCTCAGCAAAGGATATAAAGCCAGGCATGAAGATTAAAAGGCCTGCAAGAAGGCAACCTATGCCCAAGGCCAGAGCATCAACTCAACTGCCTGAAAATCCTGATCCCAAAGAGCCAGCTGATGAAAGCAAGAAGAGGAAGGAAAGGGTCAAGAAGACCATGGCCAGAGTTGTTGGGCAACCTTCCATGATGGAAGAGGAAGAGCTTTCTACACCAGCACCAAAGGCACCAAAGCTTATGGGTGATGTTATTAAATCTGGGGCTGCAACATCTAAGCCCAAGGAAGCACCCAAAGTTGCCCCCAAGGCCAAGTCTGCACCAAAGAGGAATACCAGGAGTATTCCAGCTGCTGAGAAGAACAAGGCCCCAGTGCCTGAGGTTGCTGAGGAGGAAGATGAAGAAGGACATGTTCTAAGGAAGCTCAAGCCAAAGATACCAGGCCACAATGATGCCCATCCTGTGGCTGAGGACATGAGAATCAGGAAGGATTCAGGGCTGAGACTGTGGAGAATGGAAGATCCATATGCCACAAGGAGAAGAACTGCTGTTGATTACAGGTTCCATACAAAGGAACAACAGGACTTTTATGAAACAATTCTGTTGGACAAGAAGCCCATAGTCTGTGACATGAGGTGGGTTGACTGGAAATTCATCAAGGAAAATGAACAACACTATCCTGGAGTGCAAGACAGCTTTGTTGCTTGTGGACTTGCAGATTTTGTTGGATAGAAGTTCACCAACTGGAATGATGAGCTTATCATGCAGTTCTACTCCACATCACACTTTTACCCAGATGGAAAAATAGTTTGGATGTCTGAAGGTACAAGGTACCAATCCACTGTAGAAGAATGGGCAAAACTGATAAATGCCCCAAAGGAAAATGATGATGATCTGGATGTATATGCCAAGAAGAAAATGGGACACAATACCATGGCACACATGTACAAGGAGATCCCAGACAAAGCCCTAGAGACTTTCACTTTTGGATCAGTCCATTTTCTGTTGTCAGGGCTGCCTACTATAAATTGGATTCTGAGGCACACTTTGTTGCCCAAGTCTGGTGACCATAACATGATCAGAGGGCATGCCATCAATATGTTGCATTTATTTAATGTGCCACAAAAATTCAAAGTCATGAGCCTGATCATTGAAACAATCAAGAGGACTGCAGCAGATCAGAAGAGGAGCTGTGGATATGCACCTCAGATTCAAGAATTGATAAACTCAAAGATGGGCACAGGAAAATATCAGTTGGATAAGGAACACTTTCCACTTTATCTAGAATTTGAGGACAATGAGGTTGTCATGAATGAAGATGATCCACAATCAGGTCAAGCTCAGGAGAAGAAGGAGAAGGCAAAGAGGGAGAAGGCTGCCAAGATGCCAACTCAAGAGGAGGCATCTGAATATTTCTTGAAAACCAAACAGGAGCAGCTTGGTTACTTGATAGCATCATCTTTGAGGATTGAGAAGGGGTTGGCCACCCTAACTCAAAACCAGGAGAGCCTGGAAAGAATCATGGAACAAAAATTCTATGATCTAGATGTCAAGGTAACTGAGATTCAGTCAGTTGTGGAGCAGCTGCAGGATGACATGCAGGAGAGGAAGGGCAAGACTACCACCAATGTGTTTGCCAGAGTGCCCAGAGCCCAGAGGTCAGTTGCAGTGCCAGTGACAAACACTAGAGCAACAACTTCAGCACCAGCCACTGCCCCTTCAGCTCCAGTGCAACCAGCTTCAGCATCAACTCCAGCACCTTCTACATCAACTGAAGCCTTCATCCTTAGAGTTATCAGGACACCACCACCAGAAGATCAAGCCTGAGAGTTGATCTAGCACTATGCATTTCTCTATGAACTTCTTGGTAACTTATTGCCAAAGGGGGAGAAAAATGTATAGATCATAGGCTTCGAGAGAGAGAGTGTTGCTTTTGTTCTCTCTTGCTTTATTTGGTGGTTTTTCAATCTTTGTTTGCTTTTGGTTGAGATACTATGCTTGTGAGACATTGATGATCATGTGTTTGATCATAAGCTACACTTATGCATGCTTGATATTATCCTATCTATCTTTTGTGATCACTCACTATGCTTGGTGATGAGTGCATGTATTCATTGTTTATTATTTTGAGCGCTCCACCAAGATGTATGTGACATGGGAGAGTAACCCATGAGCCTAATTCATTGTGCATTTGCAGTCCAAAGCAAATCTAAAACTATGCACAAATTTAGGGGGAGCTCTTGCTTATCACATACTTCTCAAAGCGACGATGTTATTTAAATTTTATTATCATTCGTTGAAGCTTTGATCTATATGTTGTCATCAATTACCAAAAAGGGGGAGATTGAAAGTGCAACTATCCCTAGGTGGTTTTGGTAATTCATAACAACATATAGCTCATTGAGCTAATGCTATTCCAAGACTATTATTTCAGGAAAGCTCAATGAATGGCATGGCATGGATGATGAAAGTGGATCCCTCAAAATACTAAGGACAAAGGATTGGTTCAAACTCAAAAGCTCAAGACTCTTCATTTTATATTTTAGTGATCCAAGATCACATTGAGTCTATAGGAAAAGCCAATACTATCAAGAAGGGATGAGGTGTTGCTTAATGAGCCTCTTGCTTCATGTGCTTAGTGATATGCTCCAAAACCCTCAACTACTTTCCCACATCCACAAATGACCTAAACCTAAAGCCAAAATCGGTCACACCGATTCTTTCTATCCGGCGCCACCGATTCCAAAAGTCATAGCCACTGCCACAAACCCTAAGCAAATCGGTCTTACCGATAGGGATCTCGGTCTCACCGAGATGGGGTTGCAATCTCTCTGTTTCCCTTCGTAACGTATTGGTCTAACCGAAGTGAGCGATCGGTCCCACCGAGATTGCAATGTAAACTCTCTGTTTCCTTTTTTTTGTAACATTTCGGTCTCACCGAAAAGAGCAAATCGGTCCCACCGAGTTTACCTGACCAACTCTCTGGAAAGCTTATTACCAAATCGGTCTCACCGAGTTTGTGTAATGGGTCTCACCGAGATTACGTTATGCCCTAACCCTAACCGAATCGGCCTCACCGAGATGCATGTCAGTCCCACCAAAAATCACTAACGGTCACTAGGTTTACTAAATCGGTCCGATCGAGTTTAACAACCGAGTTTGGTAAATTGTGTGTAACGGTTAGATTTTGTGTGGAGGCTATATATACCCCTCCACCTCCTCTTCATTCGTGGAGAGAGCCATCAGACTGAACCTACACTTCCAACTTACCATTTCTGAGAGAGAACCACCTACTCATGTGTTGAGGCCAAGATATTCCATTCCTACCGTCGGTGTCAAGACCGGAGGATCTCGGGTAGGGGGTCCCGAACTGTGCGTCTACGCGGATGGTAACAGGAGACGAGGGACACGATGTTTTACCCAGGTTCGGGCCCTCTTGATGGAGGTAAAACCCTACGTCCTGCTTGATTGATATTGATGATGTGTGTTACAAGAGTAGATCTACCACGAGATCAAGGAGGCTAAACCCTAGAAGCTAGCCTATGGTATGATTGTTGTTCGTCCTACGGACTAAAGCCATCCGGTTTATATAGACACCGGAGAGGGCTAGGGTTACATAGAGTCGGTTACAATGGTAGGAGATCTACATATCCGTATCGCCAAGCTTGCCTTTCACGCGAAGGAAAGTCCCATCCGGACACGGGACAAAGTCTTCAATCTTGTATCTTCATAGTGTTGGAGTCCGGCCGATGATGATAGTTCGGCTATCCGGACACCCCCTAGTCCGGGACTCCCTCAGTAGCCCCTGAACCAGGCTTCAATGACGACGAGTCCGGCGCGCATATTGTCTTCGGCATTGCAAGGCGGGTTCCTCCTCCGAATAATTTATAGAAGATTGTGAACACCAGGATAGTGTCCGGCTCTACAAAATAAATTCCACATACCACCATAGAGAGAATAATATTTACACAAGTTCAATCTGCTGACGTATTTGGTGGCGTGACATCACACCACTACCAAGCCTTTACTCGAATTGTTTTTGTTGTACCACCTCAGCGCGTCTAGCAAAGCGGTTTCCTTGGCACGTCTTGTTGAAGCAGAGATCGTGTTCCCATTATTCCGGGATTCCCATCAATACGGACGTGGGTAACCCAACCGCGCCATTGATTGCGGCGCTTGGGAGATAAGCGAGTTTTATCAGGCCGGTGGGGACACATGTTTTTGTCCGCCCATATAAGGGGATAAAGATCCAACCCTTTTACCTGCGCCTTCTTCCTCCTTGGCTTATCCACCTTCGTGAACTCGAGCTCCAGCGCCCAAGTCCGCACCTCTCACCTCAACCTTCTCCAACTATGTCCGGAGCGGGAGGCAAGTGGATGGCCTCCTCCGTCACAGAGGGGCACATCCAGAAGCTGCGCAGCATCGGATATTTGTCCAGCAACATCGCGCACCGGCTCCCCGACGAGGGAGAGCTCATCCCCACCCCCAGGCCCCATGAGAGGGTAGTATTTCTTCCCCATTTCCTCCGCGGACTGGGCTTCCCACTCCATCCCTTTGTCTGGGGGCTCATGTTCTACTACAGCCTGGATTTCCATGATCTGGCCCCGAATTTCATCCTCAACATCTCAGCATTTATCGTCGTGTGCGAGGCCTTCCTCTGCATCCAGCCCCACTTCGGCTTGTGGCTCAAGACATTCAGTGTCAAGCCGAAGGTTGTGAAGGGCAGCCAAGCGGAGTGCGGAGGCGCCATGGTGGGCAGGATGTCCAACGTCACTTGGCTTGAGGGCACTTTCGTGGAAACCATTAAGGGGTGGCAATCGGGGTGGTTCTACATCACCGAGCCGCGTGACCCCGAATGGGCAGCGGCCCCCGAATTCAGATCTGGCATCCCCACACGGCTCACCTCCTGGAAAGAGAGCAGCCGGACATGGGGTGATTCGGAGGAGCTGACCGGACTTCAAGCCTGCATCCAAAAGCTAGTGGACAAGAAGCTCAAGCTTGTCAACGTAGTCCAGGTCATGCTCACCCGCCGGATTCTCCCGTGCCAACGACGGGGCTTCAACATGTGGGAGTTCGATCCGACGCAGCACCAGACTTTTAGCGGGCTCTTCGACACTACGTATGAAGATGTCTGGAAGGTGTTGTTCAAGGGCGACGGGGCTCCCGCATCCGCTACCGAAGATCGCAGATTCAGCTCGCAGCATCCGGCTGATGAGGTAAGTGATTTTGTCCTTTACGGGACGCTTGTTTTCCATAGTTTGACTCTATGCGGGATCTAAACTCCCTTTCCTTTGACAGGATTGGCTGACGAAGGCCGAACAGACTATCTGTCCAGCCCCATTGCCAGAGGACCTAGCGGACGCCTGCTTAACGGGGCTGCTGGCTCCGGCACCCCACGTGGTGCCAGAGAAGAAGGCCAAGAAGAAGGCCATGGGCACTCAGAAGAGTTCCCGTTTTCAGGTGTTATCGGATGATGACTCCGAGGCCGACTCCTCCCACAAAGGCGAGTAGGAGAAGAAGAAAGCCTCTCCCCCAGCGGGGGGAGGGAAGAAAAGGAAGGCTTCCCCAACGAGGGAGGCCGAAGGGTCCAAGAAGGGCAAAACCCTTCCCCCGGACTGCTCTGCCAACGCCAGTGATGACGACGAGGACTGGCCTCCAAGGGCCAAGCCCCTGGCGAGATCGTAAGTATCCGGACTCTCGAATAACTTCATGGTTTTTTCTTTTCGCCACATAGTGTCTTTCTAATGCCGCATACAACCCTGCAGTCCGCCCAAGGATGATCTTCCCGCTTCGTCGAGCGGGTCCTTGGGAGCGTCGGATATGGATTCTCTTCCGACCGCCTCCACCCCCTGAGATGTGGACGACGCCGAGGTGGGATCTCGGGAAGGGACCCACCAGGAGGAGGAGGACCTAGAGGTGTCGCAGGACAACCTCCCGGACGTTGCACCGGACTCGGCCCCGGAATCCGTAGTGGCTCCGGAGTCCAGCGGGCGGCCCCTTCGTGAGAAGGGCAAGACTGTGACGCTGGCAGCCTCCGTCCAACCGGAGGCGCCGGATAGCTTGCTGGAGGCGCTCAATGGCGCCTCCATCAGAGAGGAACACCACACTGTTATGAGTGCGGTGATTCAGAAGGTTCAGCTCGCCAAGAGCGGGCTGACCGAAGCCTGCAGCAGCCTTCTAACAGGCTTTGAGGTAAGAATTTTGATATGTGTAAAATAGTACCGCATAGACAGTAGCCCCTGATGCTCGGTTCGGTGTTCGGAAAGAAAAGCCGGACTGAGGATCTAAAAAGATATACACAGGAGTCATAAAAAATATGTCAATATGGGATTGCAGGTTGTGCTGCTGACCTCTGCCGCACTGACTGCGGAGTTCGATACTTTGAAGCAAAGCCTCGAGCGGTCCGAGAACGAGCTCGGCCGTGCCAAGAAGCAGCTCGAGGACAAGGAAGGTGAGTAACACCTTATTAAAATTGTACCTTACAAAAAAGGATTTTGGTTGCAAGAAGAATGACAAGGATAACGTGGTTATTGCAGGGGCCACTAACGAGGTGGCGACCCTGAAGGAGGCGGTGTCCGCGGCCGAACGTAATGCGGCCGCGGAGCGCACCGAGTGAGAGAGGCAGGAGGCGCGGGTGGTGGAGGTACGGCAAGAGCTACAGGCACTCGTGGAAAAACACGAGAGTTTGGAGCGTGACTCGAAGACTCGAGAGTCCGAGCTTGTAGCGGCTCTTGAGAGTGCCAAAGCCGCTAAGGCAGAAGCCTATAAGGCCCTCCAGGAAGTCGAGGCGTAGAAAAAAATAGTGGCGGGTAAGGCATTTTTCATGCAAAGTAAGCATGTGAGTGTGAATTACCTATCACTTACCCGAATTCGGAGCTCTCCAGGAGCGTTCGCAGATCTGCCCTGCAGCGTGTCCGATGTTGCCGCTTTCTACCGGGCCGAGGAGGGAAGCTCGACGGAGAAGGTCTTCTGGTCTCAGTATTCTGAGGCCGGACATCCGGTGCCCCTTAGCGACCAGCTGAAGCAGCTGGTCGAGCTCCACAAGGTGGCCAAACAGGCCATGAAGGGCCTCATAGTTCGGCTGTGGCCTAAGGAGGCCATGCCTAGGAGCTACTTCGGCCTGGTGCGGCGTCTCGTGGATGCGTGTCCATGGGTTGAAGTCATCAAGCACTCCGCCTGTATTGAAGGTGCCCGTCGGGCCCTTGCCCGCGCAAAGGTGCACTGGGGCAAGATGGATGGTCAGAAGCTTGTGACGGACGCGCCACCGCAGGGCAAGGAGCATCGCACGCCCGAGATGTATTATAAGAGTGTCTTGAAGGGTGCCCGCATTATTGCGGGTGAGTGCTCCAAAGATGTAATATTTGAGTCGACTCGCATTTTGTTATCCTGTGCGCTGAAAACTTAGTTCATATGTGCTAAGCAACGCTTGTTAATTTACAATATTACCTTCTGTGCGGCTGTTTATCAAATCTAAGAGATGGCAAGTCGTCGGCTTCAGCCCCCATGCCACGAGTGCTGGGGTGTTCGGGATAAACTTGAGCACTCTTGTTCCCATTTTTGGGTCCATCTAGGGAGGCGCTCAACACAACGAACAAGGCAACCGGACTTATAATGCTTGAACACTCTCACTTAGCCATAGAATTCTATAATTTTAAATTTCGGCGAAGCCCCTAGTCTTTGGAAGGCCGAATTTGGGGCGCTATCCACGCCTGGGCCGGACAAAGCCGGCTCCTCGCTCTAAGCGGCATAAGTCTTTAGGGACTCGCAAAAAACCTCTCGAACAGCGACCGGCTCTCGCCTCATCATGACGGTCAGTTTTAGCTTTCTCCACTAAGGCGCTCGCCCAACTCAACTGGGCGCAATCGCAGTGGTTCTCCCAGTGCTACCTTAGCCGATACAACAGAACGTAAGGTACCAAAACATGGGAGCCGGGCAAACCCAACTATTGATCCAAGACATGATTCGGAGCCGATGCATATAATGCTATAAGTTCGGGGTGCCGCACTTGTGAAAGTGTTCGGACTTATCACACCATGATCCGGGAAACATAAGCCCCTGGTGTATTTAGCCGTACCAAAATGTATGGATGCAACATGTCATAAATGAACATATGTATAAGAAAGAAATGCAATTGGAAGCAAAAAGGTGATGCATTACTTATTCAAGAAAAATTGCTCGATATGCAGAATGATACAAGTGGTGCGATAAGCAAGGGATGGGACTATTAAACATGTCCCCCTCCAGGGGTAGGCTGCAGAATGGTGTATATAACAGATTTAATGCTCGTAATGGAGACTACCTGGATATTCGTTGTAGCCTTTCTCCTTCCCTGGCTGTTGCATCGTGAGTTCGGCAGGTCTGCTGCCGGACAGGGCCTCTGACGAACGGAGTCCTGTGGGTGAAAATAAAAATGAAAAATAAAAAAAGAACGACACACTTGAGAGCCCCTGGTGTGGTTGAGCCGCATTCTGGGCCTATCGTGGTCGTGCCCCTCTCCCCATGCCCATGGTATCTCCAAAGCGTAATGGTGTACGCGAAGGACCTATCTTGACGTTTTGCAGGGGCTGGGGTTGGGGCCGCACTACTACGCATGCTCGGAACGTGCCAGGTGGTCTTGTTGTAGGTTACTCCGGGCGCGTTTAGCCGTGTCCGGTCGCTTAACGGCCGGACTCGAGAACTGCCTTAAGAGGCTACACTGTACTTCTGCCGCGAGAGCCGCTGTATGTTCCTCCGTTTGGAGAGAGCGTTCAGTGTTTCCGTTGACCATGATTACTCCTCGAGGGCCTGGCATCTTGAGCTTGAGGTATGCGTAGTGCGGCACCGTGTTGAACTTTGCAAACGCGGTACGTCCGAGCAGAGCATGGTAGCCGCTGCGGAACGGAACTATGTCGAAGATTAACTCCTCGCTTCGGAAGTTATCCGGGGATCCGAAGACCACTTCCAGTGTAACTGAGCCTGTACAATTGGCTTCTACACCTGGTATGACGCCTTTAAAGGTTGTCTTGGTTGGTTTAATCCTTGAGGGGTCTATGCTCATTTTGCGCACTGTATCCTGATAAAGCAGGTTCACGCTGCTTCTGCCGTCCATCAGGACTCTGGTGAGGTGAAATCCATCGACGATTGGGTCTAAAACCAATGCGGCGAATCCGCCGTGGCGGATGCTGGTGGGGTGGTCCCTTCGGTCAAAAGTGATCGGGCAGGAGGACCATGGATTGAACTTCGGGGCAACTGGCTCCATCGCGTATACATCCCTGAGTGCACGCTTCCGCTCCCTTTTGGGTATGTGTGTTGCATATATCATGTTCACCGTCCGCACTTGTGGGGGGAAACCTTTCTGTCCTCTATTGTTCGGCGGTCGGGTCTCTTCCTCGTCATCGCTATGCAGCCCCTTGTCATTGTTTTCGGCAATTAACTTGCCTGCCTGCTTGAATACCCAATAGTCCCTGTTGGTGTGGTTGGCTGGCTTTTCGGGGGTGCCGTGTATCTGGCACGAGCGGTCGAGTATTCGGTCCAAATTGGACGGACCCGGAGTAGTTCTTTTGAATGGCTTTTTCCGCTGATCGGGTTTAGAGCCTCTGAATCCGGCATTGACTGCCGTATCTTCACTATTATCGCCGTTAATGCGGCGTTTGTTTTTGTTGCGATGCGACCTGCCATTATGGTCCTTGAAATCCGGACTGCCAGAATTATTGCTGAGGTTGTTGCTGCGTGCTAGCCAGTTGTCCTCACCCGCACAGAAGCGGGTCATGAGTGATGTGAGGGCTGCCATGGATTTCGGCTTTTCATGTCCCAGGTGCCGGGCAAGCCACTCATCGCGGATGTTATGCTTGAAGGCCGCGAGGGCCTCCGCATCCGGACAGTTGATGATTTGGTTTTTCTTGGTTAAGAACCGTGTCCAGAATTGTCTGGCAGATTCGTCTGGCTGTTGAATTATGTGGCTTAGGTCATCAGCGTCTGGTGGTCGCACATACGTGCCTTGGAAGTTATCGAGGAAAGCGGCTTCCAGGTCTTCCCAACTCCCGATTGACTCTCCTGGCAAGCTGTTAAGCCAATGTCGGGCTGGTCCTTTAAGTTTGAGTGGGAGATATTTGATGGCGTGAAGATCGTCACCGCGGGCCATGTGGATGTGGAGGAGATAGTCTTCGATCCAAACCGCGGGGTCTGTTGTGCCATCGTAAGAATCAATATTCATGGGTTTAAACCCTTCGGGGATATGACGATCCATTACTTCATCTGTGAAGCATAGTGGGTGTGCGGCGCCTCTGTACTGGGCGATATCACGATGGAGCTCAAAAGAGCTTTGTCTATTTTGTTCGGCCCGGCCGGACTTGCTGTGTCCGGCGCGACGGTTGTCGTCATATATCATGGGGCGCCCACGTGATCCGTAGATCGATCTTGATTGTCTTGCCTTATCCTCCAATATATCTCACAAGTCCGGAGCGTTCCCCTGTGGCCTTGTGCTTTTCGAGCGATGCCGGGGTACAATTCTAATGAAGGGCCTAGAGGCCTCTCTGTCGCGACCACGGGGTGGTCGGTCAGCCGTATTGTCTGCTGGTGATGCAGGTTCATACGCCTCCTCCTCTAATCGGGGGAGCAACTTGCATTTAGGGTAGCTTTTGGAGGGGCGTTCGAGCTCATGCTCTTTGGCCGCGAGGACTTCAGTCCATCTGTCGGCTAGCAGATCTTGATCAGCTCTAAGTTGTTGCTGCTTTTTCTTGAGGCTGTTTGCCGTGGCCGTAAGCCTGCGTTTAAAACGCTCTTGTTCGACGGGATCCTCAGGCACGACGAATTCGTCGTCGTCGAGGCTTGCCTCGTCTCCGGAGGGAGGCATATGATCCTCTACCTCTTCTTCTGCCGCTCTCTCATGAGGGCTGGCGTCTCCGTCCTCCTGTGCTGAATCTTCCTGGAGTGGGTTGTCTTCGGCACTGTCTGGGGTGTTATTATCTCTGGTGCCGAAATCTTCATTCTTGATGTGGCGGGATTTAGAGCAGCGCCGCTGACGCTGGCGCTTGGGCTGTTTCTTGGAGGGGTCATCCTCCGCTGTTCCTTCGCCATTCCCATCCTTTGGGATATCCACCATGTATATGTCATATGATGAGGTGGCTTTCCAGTGCCCGGTAGGCGCTGGTTCTTGGTCGTCTCCGGCATCGTTGTCCATACCATCGATGTCTTCGGAGTCGTAGTCTAGCATGTCAGTTAGATCGTCGACAATGGCTACTAAGTGGGCGGTGGGTGGGCTTTGAATTTCTTCATCGTCTGCATCCCAACCGTCCTGACCGCAATCAGGCCAGGGCTCTCCTGATAACGAGAGATACTTTAGCGAACTCAAGATGTCGCCAAAAGGTGAGTGTTGAAAGATGTTCGCCGCGGTGAACTCCATGATCGGCGCCCAATCGGATTCGATCGGAGGGGGCGTGGGAGGTTCGGAGTCCGGCGAGGAGTACGGCACCTCGGAGTCACGAGCTTCATGAGGGACAAGGTCAGTGTTCGGCTCTATCGCCGTAGAGGTTGCAGCCCCTGAGGCGGTGTCTAGCCATCCGTCCTCGATCTGCGCAGTCGGCTCCGAATTGAAGATCGGAGCGGGCTCGAGTGCGGCCTCCAGGATACTGTTCGGCTGCAGAGCTAAATCATGCTCGTCATGACAGTGCGGCACGCTCGGCTGTGGCTCGAATCCATTGAGGATCAAGTCCCCGCGGATGTCAGCCGTGAAGTTCAAACTTCCAAATCTGACCTGACGGCCAGGGGCGTAGCTTTCGATCTGCTCCAGATGGCCAAGCGAATTGGCCCGCAGTGCAAAGCCGCCGAATACGAAGATCTGTCCGGGGAGGAAGGTCTCACCCTGGACTGCGTCGTTGTTGATGATCGAAGAAGCCATCGAGCCTATCGGTGATGACACAGAGGAACTCTCAATGAAAGCACCAATGTTGGTGTCAAAACCGACGGATCTCGGGTAGGGGGTCCCGAACTGTGCGTCTAGGCGGATGGTAACAGGAGACGAGGGACACGATGTTTTACCCAGGTTTGGGCCCTCTTGATGGAGGTAAAACCCTATGTCCTTCTTGATTGATATTGATGATGTGTGTTACAAGAGTAGATCTACCATGAGATCAAGAAGGCTAAACCCTAGAAGCTAGCCTATGGTATGATTGTTGTTCGTCCTATGGACTAAAGCCATCCGGTTTATATAGACACCGGAGAGGGCTAGGGTTACACAGAGTCGGTTACAATGGTAGGAGATCTGCATATCCGTATCGCCAAGCTTGCTTTCCACGCCAAGGAAAGTCCCATCCGGACACGGGACGAAGTCTTCAATCTTGTATCTTCATAGTCTTGGAGTCCGACCGATGATGATAGTTCGGCTATCCGGACACCCCCTAGTCCGGGACTCCCTCATCTACCATATGAATCTTGATCTCTTGCCTTCCCCAAGTTGCTTTCCACTCAAACCCTCTTTCCACCAGATCCAAATCCTATGAGAGAGAGTTGAGTGTTGGGGAGACTATCATCTGAAGCACAAGAGCAAGGAGTTCATCATCAACGCACCATTTGTTACTTCTTGGAGAGTGGTGTCTCCTAGATTGGCTAGGTGTCACTTGGGAGCCTCCGACAAGATTGTGGAGTTGAACCAAGGAGTTTGTAAGGGCAAGGAGATCGCCTACTTTGTGAAGATCTACCGCTAGTGAGGCAAGTCCTTCGTGGGCGACGGCCATGGTGGGATAGACAAGGTTGCTACTTCGTGGACCCTTCGTGGGTGGAGCCCTTCGTGGACTCGCGTAGCCGTTACCCTTCGTGGGTTGAAGTCTCCATCAACGTGGATGTACGATAGCACCACCTATCGGAACCACGCCAAAAACATCCGTGTCTCCAATTGCATTTGAATCCTCCAAACCCTTCCCTTTACTTTCTTTCAAGTTGCATGCTTTAATTTCCGCTGCCTATATACTCTTTGCATGCTTGCTTGAATTGTGTGATGATTGCTTGACTTGTCCTAAGATAGCTAAAATCTGCCAAACTCTAAAATTGGGAAAAGGTTAAGTTTTTAATTGGTCAAGTAGTCTAATCACCCCCCCTCTAGACTTACTTCAAGGTCCTACACTGTGTTCCGAGGCCATGTCTGTACATGCTAGGCTCGTCAAGTTAACCCTAAGTGTTTTTGCATGTGTAAAACTGTCTTACACCCGTTGTATGTGAACGTAAGAATCTATCACACCCGATCATCACGTGGTGCTTCGAAACGACGAACTTTAGCAACGGCGCACAGTTAGGGGGAACACTTTCTTGAAATTATTATAAGGGATAATCTTATTTACTACCGCCGTTCTAAGTAAACAAGATGCATAAATCATAATAAACATCACATGCAATTATATAGTAGTGACATGATATGGACAATATCATATAGCTCCTTTGATCTCCATCTTCGGGGCTCCATGATCATCTTCGTCATCGGCATGACACCATGATCTCCATCATCATGATCTCCATCATCATGATCTCCATCATCGTGTCTCCATGAAGTTGCTCGCCAACTATTACTTCTACTACTATGGCTAACGGTTTAGCAATAAAGTAAAGTAATTACATGGCGTTAAATCATTGACACGCAGGTCATACAATAATTAAGACAACTCCTATGGATCCTGCCGGTTGTCATACTCATCGACATGCAAGTCGTGATTCCTATTACAAGCACATGATCTCATACATCACAATATATCATTCATCATTCATCACAACTTTTGGCCATATCACATCACATAGCAATTGCTGCAAAAACAAGTTAGACGTCCTCTAATTGTTGTTGCATCTTTTACGTGGCTGCAAGCAAGAACGTTTTCTTACCTACGAATAACCACAACGTGATTTTGTCAACTTCTATTTACCCTTCATAAGGACCCTTTTCATCGAATCCGCTCCAACTAAAGTGGGAGAGACAGACACCCGCTAGCCACCTTATGCAACTTGTGCATGTCAGTCGGTGGAACCTGTCTCACGTAAGCGTATGTGTAAGGTCGGTCCGGGCCGCTTCATCCCACAATACCGCTGAAGCGAAATAAGACTAGTAGTGGCAAGCAAGTTGACAAGATCTACGCCCACAACAGATTTGTGTTCTACTCGTGTAATAGAGAACTACACATAGACCTAGCTCATGATGCCACTGTTGGGGAACGTTGCATAAAATAATTTTTTTCCTATGTTCACCAAGATCAATCTATGAGTTCATCTAGAAAAGATAGAGAGAGATGCATCTGCATACCCTTGTAGATCATGTGCAGAAGCGTTCAAGTGAACGGGGTTGAGGGAGTCGTTCTCGTCGTGATCCAAATCACCGGAGATCCTAGCGCCGAACGGACGGCACCTCTGCGTTCAACACACGTACGGTCAGCGTGACGTCTCCTCCTTCTTGATCCAGCTAGGGGGAAGGAGAGGTTGATGAAGATCCAGCAGCACGACGGCGTGGTGGTGGATGCAGAAGGGCTCCGGCAGGGCTTCGCCAAGCAACTACGGGAGGAGGAGGTGTAGCAAGGAGGGGAGGGAGGCGCCAGGGTGTTGGGTGCAGCTGCCCTCCCACACCCCCCCCCCTCTTTATATAGGGACCCCAGGGGGGGCGCCGGCCCTAGAGATGAGATCTCTAGGGGGGGTGGCGGCCAAGGGGGGTGGAATGCCCCCAAGGCAAGTAAAGGCGCCCCCTCCCCTAGGGTTCCCAACCCTAGGCGCAGAGGGGGGGCCCAGGGGGGGCGCACCAGCCCACTAGGGGCTGGTTCCCCTCCCACTTCAGCCCATGGGGCCCTCCGGGATAGGTGGCCCCACCCGGTGGACCCCCGGGACCCTTCCGGTGGTCCCGGTACAATACCGGTGGACCCCGAAACTTTCCCGATGGCCGAAACTCGACTTCCCATATATAATTCTTTACCTCTGGACCATTCTAGAACTCCTCGTGATTCTCATCCGGGACTCCGAACAACTTGCTGCATACTCATATTCATACAACCCTAGCGTCACCTAACCTTAAGTGTGTAGACCCTACGGGTTCGGGAGACATGCAGACATGACGGAGACGGCTCTACGGTCAATAACCAACTGCGGGATCTAGATACCCATGTTGGCTCCCACATGCTCCTCGATGATCTCATCGGATGAACCACGATGTCGAGAATTTAAGCAACCCCGTATACAATTCCCTTTGTCAATCGGTACGTTACTTGCTCGAGATTCAATCGTCGGTATCCCAATACCTCGTTCAATCTCGTTACCGGAAAGTCACTTTACTCGTACCGTAATGCATGATCCCATGACCAGACACTTGGTCACTTTGAGCTCATTATGATGATGCATTACCGAGTGGGCCCAGAGATACCTCTCCGTCATACGGAGTGACAAATCCCAGTCTTGATGCGTGCCAACCCAACAAACACTTTCGGAGATACATGTAGTGCACCTTTATAGTCACCCAGTTACGTTGCGACGTTTGGTACACCCAAAGCACTCCTACGGTATCCGGGTGTTACATGATCTCATGGTCTAAGGAAAAGATACTTGACATTGAAAAAGCTTTAGCAAACGAACTACACGATCTTTGTGCTATGCTTAGGATTGGGTCTTGTCCATCACATCATTCTCCTAATGATGTGATCCCGTTATCAATGACATCCAATGTCCATAGTCAGGAAACCATGACTATCTGTTGATCAACGCGCTAGTCAACTAGAGGCTCACTAGGGACATGTTGTGGTCTAAGTATTCACACGTGTATTACGATTTCCGGATAATACAATTATAGCATGAATAAAAGACAATTATCATGAACAAGGAAATATAATAATAATCCTTTTATTATTGCCTCTAGGGCATATTTCCAACAGTTCTTTCTGTGGATGTGCCCACAGACCACGCGCACTCTTGCTAGTCCTCCATCAACTTGAATAGGGCGTTGCCCAGAGGGGAGGAAAGGAGGTGGCTCGAAGGGAAAATTTGCCATGGCCGCCGCGACGGAGTTGCGAATGGCAGCGAGGTCTATGGTTCTGGGGCGAGGCGGAGGAGGTGGCGGTGAAGTGACTCGATTGGAGCGAGAGGCAGAGGAGTTTGGAGCTCGAAGCGTCGCCGAGGGAATGACAGGTGGTCCCAGGTCAAGGTTGGTAAGGTAGAGTGAAGGCGGGATTTGCTGCGGATTGGAGATTTGTGTAACCTGTTGCCTATCAAGCAAGCGTTGCGCTCTTGAAGCGTCACTCTCGTCTTTTTTTGGGTAGTTGGCACCAATATGGCCCCAGCCTTTGCAGGCCCAACAACAAATACGATTCTTACAGGCCGAATGAGAGTGACCTGCTAAGAGGCATCTCACACACACCAAAGAGTATTTAGATCCCGACCCAGAGGTTGAAAGTGGCCCAAGAATACCTTTGCCATTTGAATCAAAACCCTGAACTCCCGCCCTTGATCTCACCGGGCCATTAAGCCGAGTAATTGCGGCTGAAGGAGCGACTATAGCTGGAGAGGTAACTGTCGGCGATCCATCAGCGGGACATTGCAGGCGATCAAAAACTGAGATCCGGGCACGATCAGGATTGAAAATTCTGGGAGTTTGAACAACTTGAGCATAGGATTTCGATTTCCTTTTCCTAAAAACTTGAATCCATTCTTCATCTTTTTCACGGCAGAAAAGCTCAAATTCGCGAAGATAGTCCGGACCTCCACCTCCCCATAACCAGAATGAAAGATTAAAGTTCTGATTAGAGACATTGCCTCCATGAAAGATGAATAATCAAACCTCTTTAGACGCAACTGAGAACTTAAAAGTCCAATTCTGGCAGCATTTGACCTTGAAACGTGATCCATGCCCTCCAAAACAAGATTGTAGGATGAGACCCACCGAATCTTCATTAAGCCTGATCTTGGATCTGGAGAATTCTGCAACCAAGAAGAATTCCTTGAGGTTCCTACCTTCCAGGTAATTGATAGGTGCTCCGAACTTCTGCCAAACTTTCTCCACAAATTTGAGCCCTGCATCAAACTGGAGATTTGGGAGAGCCATGGGAAGATGAAAGAATCAGGGAGATCTTGATCGAGAGGGGTGAAACTGAAAACACAGGAGAAAGTGGTCGCCGAGGCCGGAGTGGCCAGCGACGAGGAGAGCCGAGGTGGAGATTGCGGCCGGAGTGGCCAGCGGTGGGTGCCGAGCACGACGGCGAGGCTCCTAGGCGAAGCTCCTAGGCGAGGCTTACGATAATAGTTGATTTGATCTTGCTGAAAAACAGAAACTTTTGCACTCACGGAAATAATTTTCATAATTCACAGAAGCATGATTTTAAGTTCATTCTTGTTGAAGAAGATTAACAAACAAATTTCTTAGGACTTCCTAATTTCTCAGGATTTTTGGTGTTACATAAGTATTCGGAATATCTAGATTGCTACAAACTGTTCTGTTTTTGTCAGATTCTGTTTTTCGTGTGTTGTTTGCTTATTTTGATGAATCTATGGCTAGTATGGGGGGAGGGGTATGAACCATGGAAAAGTTGAAATACAGTAGATATTACACCAATATAAATAAAGAATGAGTTCACAACAGTACCAAAAGTGGTGATTTATTTTCTTATACTAACGGAGCTTACGAGATTTTCTGTTGAGTTTTGTGTTGTGAAGTTTTCAAGTTTTGGGCAAGGATTTGATGGACTATGGAATAAGGAGTGGCAAGAGCCTAAGCTTGCAGGTGACCAAGTCACCCCAAGGTAATATTCAAGGACATCAAGAGCCTAAGCTTGGGATGCCCCGGGAAGGCATCTCCTCTTTCGTCTTCGTCTATCAGTAACTTTACTTGAGGCTATATTTATTCACCACATGATATGTGTTTTGCTTGGAGCGTCTTGTATGATTTGAGTCTTTGCTTTTTAGTTTGCCACAATAATCCTTGTTGTTCACACCTTTTGAGAGAGACACGCATGAATCATGATTTATTAGAATACTCTATGTGCTTCACTTATATCTTTTGAGCTAGGAAAATTTGCTCTAGTACTTCACTTATATCTTTTACAGCACGGCGGTAGTTTTATTTTATAGAAATTGATAAACTCTCACACTTCACTAATATTATTTTGAGATTCTCTAAACAGCATGGTAATTTGCTTTGGTTGTAAAATTAGCCCTAATATGATAGGCATCCAACAGGGATATAATAAAAACTTTCATATAAAGTGCATTGAATACTATGAGAAGTTTGATTCCTTATGATTGTTGTGAGATATGAAGATGGTGATATTAAAGTCATGCTAGTGAGTAGTTGTGAATATGAGAAATACTTGTGTTAAAATTTGTGAGTCCTGTAGCATGCACGTATGGTGAACCATTATGTATGAAGTCGGAGCATGATTTATTTATTGATTGTCTTCCTTATGAGTGGCGGTCGGGGATGAGCGATGGTCTTTTCCTACCAATCTATCCCCCTAGGAGCATGCGCGTAGTACTTTCTTTCAATAACTAATAGATTTTTGCAATAAGTATGAGAGTTCTTTATGACTAATGTTGAGTCCATGGATTATACGCACTCTCACCTTTTCACCATTGCTAGCCTCTCTTGTACCGCGCAACTTTCGCCGGTACCATAAACCATCCATATACCTTCCTCAAAACACCCACCATACCTACCTACTATGGCATTTCCATAGCCATTCCAAGATATATATCCATGTAACTTTCCACCGTTCCATTTACACGACACGCTTCATCAGTGTCATATTGCTTTGCATGATCATGTAGTTGATATCGTATTTGTGGCAAAGCCACCGTTCATCATTTTTTACATGTCACTCTTGAATCTTGATTCATTGCACATCCCAGTACACCGTCGGAGGCATTCGCATAGAGTCATATTTTGTTCTAAGTATCGAGTTGTAAGTAAATAAAAGTGTGATGATCTTCATTATTAGAGCATTGTCCCATGTGAGCAAAGGATGATGGAGACTATGATTCCCCCACAAGTCGGGACGTGAATCCAGACGAAAAAAAAGAGGCCAAAAAATGAGAGAAGGCCCAAATAAAAAAGACGAGAGAAAAGAGAGAAGGGGCAACGTTACTATTCTTTTACCACACTTGTGCTTCAAAGTAGCACCATGATCTTCATGATAGAGAGTCTCCTATGATATCACTTTCATATACTAGTGGGAGTTTTCATTATAGAACTTGGCTTGTATATTGCAATGATGGGCTTCCTAAAATTGCCCTAGGTCTTCGTGAGCAAGCGAGTTGGATGCATACCCACTTAGTTTCTTTTTGAGCTTTCATAACTTATAGCTCTAGTGCATCCGTTGCATGGCAATCCCTACTCACTCACACTGATATCTATTGATGGGCATCTCCATAGCCTGTTGATACGCCTAGTTGATGTGATACTATCTCCTTCTTTTTGTCTTCTCCACAACCATCGTCTATTCCACCTATAGTACTATGTCCATGGCTCACGCTCATGTATTGCGTGAAAGTTGAAAAAGTTTGAGAACTTCAAAAGTATGAAACAATTGCTTGGCTTGTCATCGAGGTTGTGCATGATTTGAATATTTTGTGTGATGAAGATGGAGCATAGCCAGACTATATGATTTTGTAGGGATAAGCTTTCTTTGGCCATGTTATTTTGAGAAGACATAATTATTTTGTTAGTATGCTTGAAGTATTATTGTTTTTATGTAGATATTAAACTTCTGTTTTGACTCCTACGGATCTGAACATTAATGCCACAATAAAGAGAATTACATGGATAAATATGTTAGGTAGCATTCCACATCAAAAATTCTGTTTTTATCATTTACCTACTCGAGGACGAGCAGGAATTAAGCTTGGGAATGCCTGATACGTCTCCAACGTATCTATAATTTTTGATTGTTCCATGCTATTATATTATCTGTTTTGGATGTTTTATATGCATTAATATGTTATTTTATTTGATTTTTGAGACTAACCTTTTAACCTAGAGCCCAGTGTCAGTTTCTGTTTTTTCCTTCTTTTAGAGTTTCGCAGAAAAGGAATACCAAACGGAGTCCAAACGGAATGAAACTTTCGCGATGATTTTTCTTGAGAAGACATCCAGAGGGCTTGGAGTGCACGTCAGCAAAGCCACGAGACGGCCACAAGGTCGGAGGGCGCGCCGAGTGGGTAGGGCGCGCCCCCACCCTTGTGGGCCCCTCGTGACTCCACCGACCTATTTCTTCTGCCTATATATTCTCAAATATCCCAAAACCTTTCAAGGGAGCCACAAAACCACTTTTCCACTGCCGCAACCTTCTGTACCCGTGAGATCCCATCTAGGGGCCTTTTCTGGCATCCCGCTGGAGGGGGATTCGATCATGGAGGGCTTCTACATCAACACCATTGCCTCTCCGATGAAGCGTGAGTAGTTTACCACAGACCTACGGGTCCATAGCTAGTAGCTAGATGGCTTATTCTCTCTCTTTGATTCTCAATACAATGTTCTCCTCGATGTTCTTGGAGATCTATTCGATGTAGTACTCTTTTGCAGTGTGTTTGCCGAGATCCGATGAATTGTGGATTTATGATCAGCTTATCTATGAATATCATTTCAATCTCCTCTGAATTCTTTTATGCATGATTTGATATCTTTGCAAGTCTCTTTGAACTATTGATACGTCTCCAACGTATCTATAAGTTTTGATTGTTCCATGCTATTATATTACCCGTTTTGGATGTTTATGGGCTTTACTTAACACTTTTATATCATTTTTGGGACTAACCTACTAACCGGAGGCCCAGTCCAAATTGCTGTTTTTTTTGCCTATTTCAGTGTTTCGAAGAAAAGAAATATCAAATGGAGTCCAAATGGAATGAAACCTTCGGGAGCGATCTTTTTGGAACAAACGTGATCCAGGGGACTTGGATTGGACGTCAAGCAACAGAGGAGGTGGCCACGAGGGTGCCCGGTGCGCCCCCTACAGGTGGGCGTGCCCCCCCACCCTCGTGGGCCCCTCGAGCATCCACCAACCTACTTCTTCCTCCTATATATACCCACATACCCTAAAACCATCGAGGTGCACCACGAAAAACTATTTCCACCGCCGCAACCTTCTGTATCCGTGAGATCCCATCTTGGAGCCTTCATCAGTGCTCCGCCGGAGGGGGAATCGACCATGGAGGGCCTCTACATCATCGCCAAGGCCCTTCTGATGAGTTGTGAGTAGTTTACCACAGACCTTCGGGTCCATAGTTATTAGCTAGATGGATTCTTCTCTCTCTTTGAATCTCAATACAAAGTTCTCCTCGATCTTCTTGGAGATCTATTCTATGTAACTCTTTTGGCGGTGTGTTTGTCGAGATCTGATGAATTGTGGGTTTATGATCAAGTTTATCTATGTGAAATATTTGAATCTCCTCTAAATTATTTTATGTGTGATTAAGTTATCTTTGTAAGTCTCTTCGAATTATCAGTTTGGTTTGGCCTACTAGATTGATCTTTCTTGTAATGGGAGAAGTGCTTAGCTTTGGGTTCAATCTTGCGGTGTCCTTTCCTAGTGACAGCAGGGGCAGCAAGACACGTATTGTATTGTTGCCATCGAGGATAAAAATATGGGGTTTATATCATATTGCATGAGTTTATCCCTCTACATCATGTCATCTTTCTTAATGTGTTACTCTATTCTTTATGAACTTAATACTCTAGATGCATGCTGGATAGCGGTCGATGTCTGGAGTAATAGTAGTAGAGGCAGGCAGGAGTCGGTCTACTTGTCATGGACGTGATGCCTATATACATGATCATGCCTAGATAATCTCATAATTATTCACTTTTCTATCAAGTGCTCGACAGTAATTTGTTCACTCACCGTAATACTTATGCTATCTTGAGAGAAGCCACTAGTGAAACCTATGGCCCCGGGGTCTATCTTTTATCATCTAAGTTTATCATCTACTTTTGTTTGTATCTTTACTTTTCCAATCTATACCATAAAAATACTAAAAATATTTATCTTATCGTATTATCTCTATCAGATCTCACTTTCGCAAGTGGCCGTGAAGGGATTGACAACCCCTTTATTGCGTTGGTTGCAAGGTTCTTGTTTGTTTGTGTAGGTGCGTGGGACTTTTGAGGAGCCTCCTACTGGATTGATACCTTGGTTCTCAAAAACTGAGGGAAATACTTACGCTACTTTGCTGCATCACCCTTTCCTCTTCAAGGAAAACCAACGCAGGCTCAAGATGTAGCAAGAAGGATTTCTGCCTCCGTTGTCGGGGAGGTCTTAGCTCAAGTCAAGACATACCAAGTACCCATCACAAACTCATCTCCCTCGCATTAAATTATTTGGCATTTGCCTCTCGTTTTCCTCTCCCCCACTTCACCCTTGCCGTTTTATTCGCCCTCTCTTTCCCAATCTCCCCTCTCTTTCACTTGCCTTTTTGTTTGCTTGTGTGTTGGATTGCTTGTCGCGATCGCAAGATAATACCAAATTGTGTGACTTTTCTAATACCAATAATAATGATTTCCTTAGTACTTTGGTTGTTCCTCTTAATGATATTGAGTCTTGTGAAATCAATGTTGCTCTGCTTAATCTTGCTACGAAAGATCAATTCTCCAGCCTTCCTAGTGATGATGCCGCTACCCATCTAAACAACTTTGTTGATTTGTGTGAGATACAAAAGAAGAAAGATACAGATAATGATATTGTTAAATTGAAATTATTTCCGTTTTCACTTAGAGATCGTGCTAAAGTTTGGTTTTCGTCTTTGCCTAAGAATAGTATTGATTCATGGAACAAGTGCAAGGATGCTTTTATCTCTAAGTATTTTCCTCCCACTAAAATCATCTCTCTTAGGAACGATATTATGAATTTTAAACAACTTGATCATGTGCATGTTGCCCAATCTTGGGAAAGAATGAAATTAATGATTCGCAATTGCCCTACTCATGGTTTGATTTATGGATGATCATACTATGCCGGATTGAATTTTGCTTCTAGAAATCTTTTAGATTCGGCCGCGGGAGGCAATTTTATGGAAATCACCTTAGGAGAAGCTACTAGACTCCTTGATAACATTATGGCTAATTATTCTCAATGGCACACTGAAAGATCTACTAGTAAGAAAGTGCATGCTATAGAAGAAATTAATGTTTTGAGTGGAAAGATGGATGAACTTATGAAATTGTTTGCTAGTAAGAGTGCTCCTATTGATCCCAATGATATGCCTTTTTCTACTTTGATTGAGAATAATAATGAATCTATGGATGTGAATTTCGTTGGTAGGAATAATTTTGGTAACAATGCTTATAGAGGAAACTTTAATCCTAGACCGTTCCCTAGTAATTCCTCTAATAATTATGGAAATTCCTACAATAATTCTTATGGTAATTATAATAAATTGCCCTCTGATTTTGAGAGTAGTGTTAAAGAATTTATGATCTCTCAAAAGAATTTTAATGCTTTGCTTGAAGAAAAATTGCTTAAAGTTGATGATTTGTCTAGGAACGTTGATAGACTTTCGCTTGATGTTGATTCTTTGAAACTTAGATCTACTCCTCCTAAGCATGATATCAATGAGTCTCTCAAAGCCATGAGAATTTCCATTGATGAGTGCAAGGAAAGAACCGCTAGATTGCGTGCTAAGAAAGATTGCTTTGTAAAGGCGTGTTCTTCTAGTTTCCATGAAAATAATGATGAAGATCTAAAAGTTATTGATGTGTCCCCTATTAAATATTTGTTTTGCAATATGAATCTTAATAATGATGGGACTGGAGATGAGTCAACTTTAGTTAAAAGGCGTCCCAATGATTCAGAGTTTTTAGATCTTGATTCTAAATTTGGTAAAAGTGGGATTGCAGAGGTCAAGACTTTAAATAGCATTGAACCCACTATCTTGGATTTCAAGGAATTTAATTATGATAATTGTTCTTTAATAGATTGTATTTCCTTGTTGCAATCCGTGTTGAATTCTCCTCATGCTTATAGTAAAAATAAAGCTTTTACCAAACATATTGTTGATGCCTTGAGGCAATCTTATGAGGAAAAACTAAATTTGGAAGTTTTTATACCTAGAAAACTTTATGATGAGTGGGAACCTACTATAAATATTAAAATCAAAGATAATGAGTGTTATGCTTTGTGTGATTTGGGTGCTAGTGTTTCCATGATTCCGAAAACTTTATGTGATATTCTAGGTTTCCATGATTTTGATGATTGCTCTTTAAATTTGCACCTTGCGGATTCGACCATTAAGAAGCCTATGGGAAGGATCAATGATGTTCTTATTGTTGAAAATAGGAATTATGTGCCCGTAGATTTTATCGTTCTTGACATAGATTACAATCTTTCTTGTCCTATTATTCTTGGTAGACCTTTCCTTAGAACGATTGGTGCAATTATTGATATGAAGGAAGGGAATATTAGATTCCAGTTTCCATTAAGGAAAGGCATGGAACACTTTCCAAGAAAGAAAGTTAAATTACCTTATGAATCTATCATGCGAGCTACATATGAATTGGGTGACAAAGATGGCACTACTTAGATCTATCCTCGCTTTTATGCCTAGCTAGGGGCGTTAAACGATAGCGCTAGTTAGGAGGCAACCCAATTTTATTTTATTTTATTGTTTTGCTTCTGTTTAGTAATAAATATTTAATCTAGCTTCTGTTTAGATGTGTTTTCATGTTTTAATTAGTGTTTGTGCCAAGTAGAACCTATAGGATAACCTATGGTGATAGTTAATTTGATTCTGCTGAAATACAGAAACTTTGCGCGTACAAAAATAAGTTTAATAATTCACAGAAACGTGCTTTTGCGTTGATTCTTTTTGATGTAGAACAATAGAAAAATTACCCATGACTTCCTATTTTGGTAGGATTTTTAAAGTTCCAGAAGTATTCGTGTTGGAAATATGCCCTAGAGGCAATAATAAATTAGTTATTATTATTATATTTCCTTGTTCATGATAATCGTTTATTATCCATGCTATAATTGTATTGATAGGAAACTCAGATACATGTGTGGGTACATAGACAACACCAAGTCCCTAGTAAGCCTCTAGATGACTAGCTCGTTGATCAATAGATGGTTACGGTTTCCTGACCATGGACATTGGATGTCGTTGATAACGGGATCACATCATTAGGAGAATGATGTGATGGACAAGACCCAATCCTAAGCCTAGGACAAAGATCGTGTAGTTCGTATGCTAAAGCTTTTCTAATGTCAAGTATCATTTCCTTAGACCATGAGATTGTGCAACTCCCAGATACCGTAGGAATGCTTTGGGTGTACCAAACGTCACAACGTAACTGGGTGGCTATAAAGGTGCACTACAGGTATCTTCGAAAGTGTCTGTTGGGTTGGCACGAATCGAGACTGGCATTTGTCACTCCGGTTGACGGAAAGGTATCTCTGGGCCCACTAGGTAGGACATCATCATAATGTGCAAAATGTGACCAAGGGGTTGATCACGGGATGATGTGTTACGGAACAAGTAAAGAGACTTGTCGGTAACGAGATTGAACAAGGTATCGGCATACCGACGATCGAATCTCGGGCAAGTACAATACCGCTAGACAAAGGGAGTTGTATACGGGATTGCTTGAATCCTTGACATCGTGGTTCATCCGATGAGATCATCGTGGAACATGTGGGAGCCAACATGGGTATCCAGATCCCGCTGTTGGTTATTGGCCAGAGAGCTGTCTCGGTCATGTCTGCATGATTTCCGAACCCGTAGGGTCTACACACTTAATGTTCGGTGATGCTAGAGTTGTTATGGGAATTGGTGTGCAGTTACCGAATGTTGTTCCGAGTCCCGGATGAGATCCCAGACGCCACGAGGAGTTCCGGAATGGTCCGGAGGTAAAGATTTATATATGGGAAGTCCTATTTTGGCCACCGGAAAATGTTCGGGATTTTTCGGTATTGTACTGGGAAGGTTCTAGAAGGTTCCGGAGTGGGGCCCGCCAGCATGGGGGGACCCACATGAACGTGGGTAGTGGGGGAAAGTCACCACACCCTTGGTCAAGGCGCACCAAGATCCCCCCTTAGAAGGAATAAGATCATATCCCGAAGGGATAAGATCAAGATCCCTAAAAATGGGGGATAACAATCGGTGGGGAAGGAAATGATGGGATTTGTTTCCTCCCACCTGTGCCAACGCCCCAATGGACTTGGAGGGCAAGAAACCAGCCCCTCCACCCCTATATATAGTGGGGAGGCGCATGGGAGTTTCACCCTTGCCCCTGGCGCAACACTCTCCCTCCGCAACACCTCCTCCTCCTCCATAGTGCTTGGCAAAGCCCTGCCGGAGAACTGCAAGCTCCACCACCACGCCGTCGTGCTGCCGGAGCTCTCCCTCAACTTCTACTCTCCCCTTTCTGGATCAAGAAGGAGGAGACGTCCCCGGGCTATATGTGTGTTGAACGCGGAGGTGCCGTCCGTTCGGCACTAGGATCTCCGGTGATTTGCATCACGATGAGTACGACTCCTAAAACCCCGTTCTCTTGAACGCTTCCGCTTAGCGATCTACAAGGGTATGTAGATGCACTCCCCTCTCTCTCGTTGCTAGTTTCTCCATAGATAGATCTTGGTGACTCGTAGGAAAATTTTGAATTTTCTGCTACGTTCCCCGACAGTGGCATCATGAGCTAGGTCTATTGCGTAGATTCTATGCACGAGTAGAACACAAGTTGTTGTGAGCGTTGATTTTGTTCAATATGCTTACCATTACTAGTCCTATCTTGTTTCGACGGTATTGTGGGATGAAGCGGCCCGGACCGACCTTACACGTACACTTACGTGAGACAGGTTCCACCGACTGACATGCACTTGTTGCATAAGGTGGCTAGCGGGTGCCAGTCTCTCCCACTTTAGTCGGATCGGATTCGATGAAAAGGGTCCTTATGAAGGGTAAATAGCAATTGGCATATCACGTTGTGGCTTTTGCGTAGGTAAGAAACGTTCTTGCTAGAAACCCATAGCAGCCACGTAAAACATGCAAACAACAATTAGATGATGTCTAACTTGTTTTTGCAGGGTATGCTATGTGATGTGATATGGCCAAAAGAATGTGATGAATGATATGTGATGTATGAGATTGATCATGTTCTTGTAATAGGAATCACAACTTGCATGTCGATGAGTATGAAAACCGGCAGGAGCCATAGGAGTTGTCTTTATTTATTGTATGACTTGCGTGTCACTGAATAACGCCATGTAATTACTTTACTTCATTGCTAAACCATTAGCCATAGTAGTAGAAGTAATAGTTGGCGAGACAACTTCATGGAGACACGATGATGGAGATCATGATGATGGAGATCATGGTGTCATGCCGGTGACGATGATGATCATGGAGCCCCGAAGATGGAGATCAGAAGGAGCAAAATGATATTGGCCATATCATGTCACTTTTTGATTGCATGTGATGTTTATCATGTTTATGCATCTTATTTGCTTAGAACGACGGTAGTAAATAAGATGACCCCTCATAATAATTTCAAGAAAGTGTTCCCCCTAACTGTGCACCGTCGCGAAAGTTCGTTGTTTCAAAGCACCACGTGATGATCGGGTTTGATAGATTCTAACATTCACATACAACGGGTGTAAGCCAGATTTACACACACGAAACACTTAGGTTGACTTGACGAGCCTAGCATGTACAGACATGGCCTCGGAACACAAGAGGCCGAAAGGTCGACCATGAGTCGTATAGTGGATACGATCAACATGAAGATGTTCACCGATGATGACTAGTCCGTCTCACGTGATGATCAGACACGACCTAGTTGACTCGGATCATGTATCACTTTAGATGACTAGAGGGATGTCTATCTGAGCGGGAGTTAATTAGATGAACTTAATTATCCTGGACATAGTCAAAAGGTTTTTGCAAATTATGTCGTAGCTCGCGTTTTAGTTCTACTGTTTTAGATATGTTCCTAGAGAAAAAATAGTTGAAAGTTGATTGTAGCAATAATGCGGACTGGGTCCGTAAACTGAGGATTGTCCTCATTGCTGCGCAGAAGGCTTATGTCCTTAATGCACCGCTCGGTGTGCTGAACCTCGAACGTCGTCTATGGATGTTGCGAACATCTGACATACACGTTTTGATGACTACATGATAGTTCAGTAATGTTAAACGGTTTAGAATTGTGGCGCCGAAGACGTTTTTTGAAACGTCGTGGAACATATGATGTTCCAAGGGCTGAAATTGGGATTTCAGGCTCGTGCCCACTCAAGAGGTATGAGACCTCTGACGAGTTTCTTAGCCTGCAAACTAAGGGAGAAAAGCTCAATCGTTGAGCTTGTGCTCAGATTGTCTGAGTACAACCATCACTTGAATCGAGTGGGAGTTGATCTTCCAGATGAGATAGTGATGTTTCTCCAAAGACATTGCCACCAAGCTACTAGAGCTTCGTGATGAACTATAACATAACAGGGAGAGATATAATGATCCTTGATCTATTCGCAATGTTCGACACCGCGAATGTAGAAATCAAGAAGGAGCATCAATTGTTGATGGTTAGTGAAACCACTAGTTTTAAGAAGGGCAAGGGCAAGAAGGGGTACTTCATGAAACGGCAAATCAGTTGTTTCTCCAGTGAAGAAACCCAAGGTTGAACCCAAACCCGAGACTAAGTGCTTCTGTAATGAGGGAACGGTCACTGAAGCATAACTACCCTAGATACTTGGTAGATGAGAAGGCTAGCAGGGTTGACAGAAGTATATTGGATATACATTATATTAAATGTGTACTTTACTTGTACTCCTAGTAGCACCAGGGTATTAGATACCGGTTCGGTTGCTAAGTGTTGGTAACTCGAAATAAAAGTTGTGGAATAAACGGAGACTAGCTAAAGGTGAGATGACGATATGTGTTGGAAGTGTTTCCAAGCTTGATGAGATCAAGCATCGCATACTCCCTCTACCATCGAGATTGGTGATAAACCTAAATAATTGTTATTTGATGTTTGCGTTGAGCATAGACATGATTGGATTATGTCTATCACAATACGGTCATTCATCTAAGGAGAATAATAGTTACTCTATTTATTTGAATAATACCTTCAATGGTCTTGCACCTAAAATGAATGGTTTATTGAATCTCGATCGTAGCGATACACATGTTCATGCCAAAAGATATAAGATAGTAATGATAGTACCACCTACTTGTGGCACTGCCATGTAAGTCATATTGGTATAAAACGCATGAAGAAGCTCCATCTTGATGGATCTTTGGACTCACTCATTTTTTGAAAAGTTTGAGACATGCGAACCATGTCTATTGGTATGTACGCATGAAGAAACTCCATGCAGATGGATCGTTTGGACTCACTTGATTCTAAATCACTTGAGACATGCAGATCATACCACATGGGCAAGATGACTGAAAAGCCTCGTTTTTCAGTAAGATGGAACAAGAGAGCAACTTGTTGGAAGTAATACATTTTGATGTGTGTTGTCCAATGAGTGTCAAGGCACGCAGTGGATATTGTTGTGTTCTTACTTCACAGATGATTTGAGTAGATGCTGAGGATATTTACTTGATGAAACACAAGTCTGAATTATTGAAAGGTTCAAGTAATTTCAGAGTGAAGTTGAAGATCGTCGTGATAAGAGGATATAATGTCTATGATATGATCATAGAGATGAATATCTGAGTTACGTGTTTGGTACAAAATTAAGACATTGTGGAAATTGTTTCACAACTAATACCGCTTGGAACACCATAGTGTGATGGTGTGTCCAAACATCATAGATGCACCCTATTGGATATGGGGCATACCATGATGTCTCTTATCGAATTACCACTATCGTTCATGGGTTAGGCATTAGAGACAACCGCATTCACTTTAAATAGGGCACCACGTAATTCCTTTGAGACGACACTGTTTGAACTATGGTTTGGAGAAACCTAAGTTGTCGTTTCTTAAAAATTTGGGGCTGCGACGCTTATGTGAAAAGTTTCAGATTAATAAGCTCGAACCCAAAGCGGATAAAATGCATCTTCATAGGACACCCAAAAACAGTTGGGTATACCTCCTATCTAAGATCCGAAAGCAAAAGTAATTGTTTCTAGAAACGGGTCCTTTCTCGAGGAAAAGTTTCTCTCGAAAGAATTGAGTGGAAGGATGGTGGAGACTTGATGAGGTTATTGAACCATCACTTAAACTAGTGTGTAGCAGGGCACAGGAAGTTGTTCTTGTGGCACCTACACCAATTGAAGTAGAAGCTTATGATAGTGATAATGAAACTTCGGATCAAGTCACTACCGAACCTCGTAGGACAACAAGGACGCGTACTGCTCCGGAGTGGTACGGTAATCCTGTCTTGGAGGTCATGTTGCTAGACAACAATGAACCTACGAGCTATGGAGAAGCGATGGTGGGCCCGGATTCCGACGAATGGCTCGAGGCCATAAAATCCGAGAAAGGATCCATGACTTTGGAAGAAATACTTGATGGTCGTAAGGCCGTTGGGTACAGATGGATTAAGGGGTTGATCATCATAATGTGCACAATGTGACCAAGGGGTTGATCACGGGATGATGTGTTACGAAACGAGTAAATAGACTTGCCAGTAACGAGATTGAACAAGGTATCGGCATACCACGATCGAATCTCGGGCAAGTACAATACCGCTAGACAAAGGCAATTGTATACGGGATTGCTTGAATCCTTGACATCGTGGTTCATCCGATGAGATCATCGTGGAACATGTGCGAGCCAACATGGGTATCCAGAACCCGCTGTTGGTTATTGGCCAGAGAGCTGTCTCGGTCATGTCTGCATGATTCCCGAACCCGTAGGGTCTACACATTAAGGTTCGGTGATGCTAGAGTTGTTATGGGAATTGGTGTGCAGTTACCGAATGTTGTTCGGAGTCCCGGATGAGATCCCGGACGTCACGAGGAGTTCCAGAATGGTCCGGAGGTAAAGATTTATATATGGGAAGTCCTATTTTGGCCATCAGAAAATGTTCGGGATTTTTCGGTATTGTACCGGGAAGGTTCTAGAAGGTTCCGGAGTGGGGCCCACCAGCATGGGGGGACCCACATGAACGTGGGTAGTGGGGGCAAGGCCCCACACCCTTGGTCAAGGCGCACCAAGATCCCCCCTTAGAAGGAATAAGATCATATCCCGAAGGGATAAGATCAAGATCCCTAAAAGGGGGGATAACAATCGGTGGGGAAGGAAATGATGGGATTTCTTTCCTCCCACCTTTGCCAACGCCCCAATGGACTTGGAGGGCAAGAAACCAGCCCCTCCACCCCTATATATAGTGGGGAGGCGCATGGGAGCTTCACCCTTGCCCCTGGCGCAGCCCTCTCCCTCCCCAACACCTCCTCCTCCGTAGTAGTGCTTGGCGAAGCCCTGCCCGAGAACTGCAAGCTCCACCACCACACCGTCGTGGTACCGGAGCTCTCCCTCAACTTCTCCTATCCCCTTGATGGATCAAGAAGGAGGAGACATCCCTGGGCTATACGTGTGTTGAACGCGGAGGTGCCGTCCATTCGGCACTAGGATCTCCGGTGATTTGGATCACGATGAGTACAACTCCTTCAACCCCGTTCTCTTGAACGCTTCCGCTTAGCGATCTAAAAGGGTATGTAGATGCACTCCCCTCTCTCTCGTTGCTAGTTTCTCCATAATAGATCTTGGTGACTCATACGAAAATTTTGAATTTCTGCTACGTTCCCCAACAATTCGAGAGTTACAGATTGCTACTGACTGTTCTGTTTTTTGACAGACTCTGTTTTTCGTGTGTTGTTTGCTTATTTTGATGCATCTATGGCTAGTATTAAGTGGTATGAACCATAGAGAAGTTGGAATACAGTAGGTTTAACAACAATATAAATAAAGAATAAGTTAATTACAGTACCTTATGTGGTGGTTTTTTTTTCTTGCACTAACGGAGCTTATGAGATTTCCTGTTGAGTTTTGTGTTGTGAAGTTTTCAAGTTTTGGGTAAAGATTTGATGGATTATGGAATAAGGAGTGGCAAGAGCCTAAGCTTGGGGATGCCCATGGCACCCCAAGATATTCAAGGATAGCTAAAAGCCTAAGCTTGGGGATGCCCCGGAAGGCATCCCCTCTTTCGTCTTCGTCTATCGGTAACTTTATTTGGAGCTATATTTTTATTCGCCACATGATATGTGTTTTGCTTGGAGCGTCTTGTATGATATTAGTCTTTGCTTTTTAGTTTACCACAATCATCCTTGTTGTACACACCTTTTGGGGAGAAACCCACTTGATTTGAATTTATTAGAATACTCTATGTGCTTCACTTATATCTTTTGAGGTAGATAGATTTGCTCTAGTGCTTCATTTAAATCTTTTAGAGCACGGCGGTGGCTTGATTTTGTAGAAATTGTTAATCTCTCATGCTTCACTTATATTATTTTGAGAGTCTCTTAGAATAGCATGGTATTTGCTATGGTTATAAGATTAGTCCTAGAATGATGGGCATCCAAGTTGGGTATAATAAAAACTATCATAGGAAGTGAATTGGATGCTATGATCAATTTGATACTTGATAATTGTTTTGAGATATGGAGGTGGTGATATTAGAGTCATGCTAGTTGGGTAATTGTGAATCTAAAGAATGCTTGTGTTGAAGTTGGCAAGTCTCGTAGCATGCACGTATGGTAAAAGTTGTGTAACAAATTTGAAACATGAGGTGGTCTTAGATTGTCATCCTTATGAGTGGCGGTCGGGGACGAGCGATGGTATTTTCCTACCAATCTATCCCCCTAGGAGCATGCGCGTAGTGCTTGGTTTTTGACGACTTGTAGATTTTTTTCAATAAGTATATGCGTTCTTTATGACTAATGTTGAGTCCATGGATTATACGCACTCTTACATTTCCATCATTGCTAGCCTCTTCGGTACCATGCATTGCCCTTTCTCACCTTGAGAGTTGGTGCAAACTTCGCCGGTGCATTCAAACCCCATGATACGATACACTCTATCACACATAAACATCCTTATATCTTCCTCAAAACAGCCACCATACCTACCTATTATGGAATTTTCATAGCCATTCCGAGATATATTGCCATGTAACTTTCCACCGTTCCGTTCATCATCATGACACGCATCATCATTGTCATATTGCCTTGCATGATCATGTAGTTGACATCGTATTTGTGGCAAAGCCACCATGCATAAATTTTCATACATGTCACTCTTGATTCATTGCCCATCCCGGTACACTACTGGAGGCATTCATATAGAGTCATATCTTGTTATAGTTTTGAGTTGTAATTCATGAGTTGTAAATAAATAGAAGTGTAATAATCATCATTATTAGAGCATTGTCCCCAAATAAAAAAAGGCCAGAAAAAGAAAAAAAGAAAGGCCAACGAAAAAAAAGAAAGGCCAAAAAAAAGAAAGGCCCAAAAAAGAAAAAAGAAAAAAGAAAAAAGAAAAGAAAATAAAAAGGGGGCAAGGTTACTATCCTTTTCCACGCTTGTGCTTCAAAGTAGCACCATGTTCTTCATATAGAAAGTCTTTTATGTTATCACTTTCATATACTAGTGGGAATTTTTCGTTATAGAACTTGGCTTGTATATTCCTACGATCGGTTTCCTCAAAATGCCCTAGGTCTTCGTGAGCAAGCAAGTTGGATGCACACCCACTAGTTTCTTTTGTTGAGCTTTCATACATTTATAGCTCTAGTGCATCCGTTGCATGGCAATCCCTACTCCTCATGTTGACATCAATTGATGGACATCTCCATAGCCCATTGATTAGCCTTGTTGATATGAGACTTTCTCCTTTTTTGTCTTCTCCACACAACCTCCATCATCATATTCTATTCCACCCATAGTGCTATATCCATGGCTCACGCTCATGTATTGCGTGAAAGTTGAAAAAAGTTTGAGATTATTTAAGTACAAAACAATTGCTTGGCTTGTCATCGGGGGTGTGCAAGATGAGAGCATTTTTGTGTGATGAAAATGAAGCATAGCCTAACTATATGATTTTGTAGGGATGAACTTTCTTTAGCATGTTATTTTGAGAAGACATGATTGCTTTGATTAGTATGCTTGAAGTATTACTATTTCTTATGTTAATAAGAACTTTTATTTTGAATCATTTGGATCTGAACATTCATGCCACAATAAAGAAAATTACATTAAGAATTATGCTAGGTAGCATTTCACATCAAAAATTCTATTTTTATCATTTACCTACTCGAGGACGAGCAGGAATTAAGCTTGGGGATGCTTGATATGTCTCCAATGTATCTATAATTTTTGATTGTTCCATGCTATTATATTACCTGTTTTGGATGTTTATGGGCTTTACTTTACACTTCTATATCATTTTTGGGACTAACCGACAAACCGGAGGCCCAACCCAAATTGTTGTTTTTTTTGCCTATTTCAGTGTCTCGAAGAAAAGGAATATCAAACGGAGTCCAAACGGGATGAAACCTTCAGGAGCAATCTTTTTGTAACAAATGTGATCCAGGGGACTTGGAGTGGACGTCAAGCAACAGAGGAGGCGGCCACGAGGGTGCCCGGCGCGCCCCCTACAGGTAGGCCTATCCCCCACCCTCGTGGGCCCCTCGAGCGTCCACCTACCTACTTCTTCCTCCTATATATACCCACGTACCCTGAAACCATCGAGGGGCATCACGAAAAACTATTTCCACCGCCGCAACCTTCTGTATCCGTGAGATCCCATCTTGGAGCCTTCGTCGGCGCTCCGCCGGAGGGGGAATCGACCAAGGAGGGCCTCTACATCATCTCCAAGGCCCTTCCGATGAGTTGTGAGTAGTTTACCACAGACCTTCGGGTCCATAGTTATTAGCTAGATGGCTTCTTCTCTCTCTTTGAATCTCAATACAAAGATGTCCTCGGTCTTCTTGGAGATCTATTCGATGTAACTCTTTTTGCGGTGTGTTTGTCGAGATCCGATGAATTGTGGGTTCATGATCAAGTTTATCTATGAGAAATATTTGAATCTCCTCTGAATTCTTTTATGTGTGATTAAGTTATCTTTGCAAGTCTCTTCGAATTATCAGTTTGGTTTGGCCTACTAGATTGATCTTTCTTGCAATGGGAGAAGTGCTTAGCTTTGGGTTCAATCTTGTGGTGTCCTTTCCCAGTGACAGCAGGGGCAACAAGGCACGTATTGTATTGTTGCCATCGAGGATAAAAAGATGAGGTTTATATCATATTGCATGAGTTTATCCCTCTACATCATGTCATCTTTCTTAATGTGTTACTCTATTCTTATGAACTTAATACTCTAGATGCATGCTGGATAGCGGTCGATGTGTGGAGTAATAATAGTAGATGCAGGTAGGAGTCGGTCTACTTGTCACGGACATGATGCCTATATACATGATCATGCCTAGATAATCTCATCGCTTTTTTATCAATTGCTCGACAGTAATTTGTTCACCCACCGTAATACTTATGCTATCTTGAGAGAAGCCACTAGTGAAACCTATGGCCCCCGGGTCTATATTTTATCATATAAGTTTATCATCTACTTTTATTTGTATCTTTACTTTTCCAATCTATATCATAAAAATACCAAAAATATTTATCTTATCATATTATCTCTACCAGATCTCACTTTCGCAAGTGGCCATGAAGGGATCGACAACCCCTTTATTGTGTTGGTTGCGAGGTTCTTGTTTGTTTGTGTAGGCGCGTGGGACTTTTGAGGAGCCTCCTACTGGATTGATACCTTGGTTCTCAAAAACTGAGGGAACTACTTACGCTACTTTGCTCCATCACCCTTTCCTCTTCAAGGAAAACCAACGCAAGCTCAAGACGTAGCAACTATCGATTTGGTTTGGCCAACTAGATTGGTTTTTCTTGCAATAGGAGAAGTACTTAGCTTTGGGTTCAATCTTGTGGTGCTCGATCCTGGTGACTGAAGGGGAACCGACACGTATTGTATTGTTGCCATCGAGGATAACAAGATGGGGTTTTCATCATATTGCTTGAGTTTATCCCGCTACATCATGTCATCTTACTTAATGCGTTACTCTGTTCTTATGAACTTAATACTCTAGATGTAGGCAAGAGTCGGTCGATGTGTGGAGTAGTAGTAGTAGATGCATAATCGTTTCGGTCTACTTGATACAGACGTGGTGCCTATATTCATGATCATTGCCTTAGATATTGTCATAACCTTGCTTTTTTCTATCAATTGCTCAGCAGTGATTTGTTCACCCACCGTAATATTTTCTATCTTGAGAGAAGCCTCTAGTGAAACCTATGGCCCCCGGGTCTACTTTCCATCATATAATCTTTTATTTTCCATCGTACAAATTTCCGATCTACAATTTTAGTTTCCTATTTACTTCCTTTGCAATCTTTTACTTCCCGTTCTATAAATCAAAAATACCAAAAATATTACTTTGCCGTTTATCCATCTCTATCAGATCTCACTTTGCAAATAACCGTGAAGGGATTGACAACCCCTTTATCGCGTTGGGTGCAAGTTGGTGTTTGTTTGTGCAGATATACGGTGGCTTGTTGTGTTGTCCCCTAGTGGATTGATACCTTGGTTCTAAAAAGCTGAGGGAAATACTTACTCTACTTTACTGCATCACACTTTCCTCTTCAAGGAAAAAACCAACGCAAGCTCAAGAGGTAGCACTCACCTTGGTGTGGATGGTGTTCCTGCACCTAGACTCTCCTCGTAGCACTCGATGTTCAGATGATTCGCCCTGTCCGGACATGCCCAGATGGTCAGGGCCGATCCGTTGATCCGTTGGTCGCAGAAAGGAGACGTGTTACCGTGGAGGTGTTCTGACAATGTTCCGTGAGCAACAACGATTGTGATTGCAACATCTCATCCACTTTACCCACCAGCGCGTCGATCTGCTTTGAATTGTTGGTCGCCGCAACGACGTTGTCCTCGGTGATGGTGGTCGTTGCCGGCAACATCGCCTGGATTTACTGGAGCGACATCTCCACTGTCCCCATCCTCGTCGTGAGCATTGGGTTGTTGGATCTCGCCATCGTAACCGATTTGAATCAACTCAGCCCCGCGCCGGTACACCAAGAGTGTTTTGCACGAGTTCACCGGAGTGAGCTCACACCGATCATGAATTTACAAGGATTTCAAACCAAATCACAGTGGATTGGGGGGGGGGGGTAGAAATTTGGCTCTAAATACCAAATGCCACGATCTTGACATCTACCATCGTCGCACTAGTCAGTATTACAGGTCCGATACAAGATCACTCAAAAGAAGGAGTGGATCTAGGGTTCAAAGGGAGGAAGAAGACGCATGCCAACTCGTTACAAGTGTGTTCATCCATACCCCCTCACTCATTTGCCGTGCGCTACAAGATAGCCGTTGCTGTCACACCACCTTGACTGGGCCAGGGCCGTCTGCTCAGTCCTTGCGGGTGGGCCATCTAGCCCGAGTGCTGCGTCGGAGGAGCTCAGTCTTTCAGTTGACTGGGTCCTTGTTGTAAGCTGTCGCCCTGGTAGTGACGTATCATAGTAACGCAGAACCCATGATTGAGCATAGACTAGCAAGATGCCCATGCATTGCATGGGACACCAAGATTGGGGATGGACGGCGCCGACAGCGGCCATCACACCAAATTGTTCAATGGCCTTCTAGATGTGGTGGGGAAGAGATAAGGTTGATTGTGAGAGACAAGGAGTTGTTTGTAAATATGAAAACAAATAAGGTCATCTTTTTGCAAAACTGCAACAGTTTGCTTTGTATGCGTCAGATTTAGATCTGACGGCTTGGTGAAACATGACAAACACACCATCATCACCAACTTAGGTTTTTCTAGGACTTGAGAAAAGGAGAAGGGTTTGGACGACTGTTCTTGCTCGACCGCCGATGCAAAATATCGCACAGAAGATCTACACATGCGTGACAGGACGAGAGAGACACTTGTACCGCCCCCTGATAACTTGTGTTCTTCCTTCTTTTTCTCGGGAAAGTGGTCGAAGCGTCCTCGTCGGTTCTGCTTCTGCAGACGAGAGGAGGCCGGTCGACGAGGTCCTGGCGCTGCCCATCGCCTTCCCAGTCCCGGTCTTCCTTCGCCGTCAACGTGCGATCGGGTACCAGCGTCTGCGCTCACTCGACGGCCAGTAGGCCTCATTCGGGTGGCGGTTTTTTCTCGTTGAACAATCACGGTTTAGTGAATTGATAGTACGTAAGATGCTGCCTCGATTACCTACTTTTATGAATGGACAGCAAGTATGTACATGCATGGACCGAAACATTTGGGATACCCTGCCTGATATCGTACGTTACCCTGCATCTTCATGGGATGTCGCGACTAGATCACCGACCTGCCCACCGCCGGAGATCACGCCCAAATCGAATCACGCGCCACCATCGAGGACGCTCCTGCTCTTGCTCTATGCAATCATTTCCTTTTGTTTAATCAAATCAAATCAAATCAATCAAAGTGCCGGCCAATTGCATTTTCTTATTCTTCCACGCGCCACTTGTTGTAGCTTAATCAGAACCAACTTCCTGCCTGCTGCTCGCACCATGTAGAGTACAGTATGAAACATGGATGGGAGAATAGTATACGCTTGACAGTGAGCAAATTGCACCAAGCTCCCTAAACAAATCACCCGTCTGGCCAGGAGCCACTAGGCACCCACGTGGATGTAGGCTGCCGCCAAAGGTGCGACGATGCTCCGATTTTCTGCTCATTATCATTCGGCGCGTGCGTACCCATACTGGTAGTAGTTCGTTTACAATGCACGATCAATTAACTGACGCACTTTATTAGTATTTTTTCACAGAACACTTTATTAGTATTTTATACATAAAAATGCAGTAGTACGTGCCAAAAATAAGTCCTGCGACCAACTAAAAAAAGTCCTACAGGCTCACGAGATTTGACACTGGAAAGAAACTGATGGCCGACCTTTTTCAGGTTATATCCCCAGCTACCCGTGCCGTGAATTGATCAGCGTGAGTATCAAGAAAGGGAAAACTGTTTTTGATCATCCGCCGTCACACACTGACTCTCAAAAGCGACCACAGCCCAACGACGATTCTGCGCAGGAAACAGAGCAGGCGGCAAGGAATTCGTCCTTCCCCAGGCGGATCACTCAGGCTACCATGTCATATGTACTTGTCCGATCCCGCCCGAAGGAAGGCTCTCTCAATTTTTTCAAAAGCAGCAAATATGGCCTCCGGTGGCACCAGAGCAGTGATGGTGGAAGTTGCCAACGAGATGAGCACCGACTTGACAAGGGCGGCTCTGCCAGCCGCAGTGATGAATCTCCCCTGCCAAGGAACAAGTTTCGCAGCCGCCCTATCGATGAGATACTGGAGATCAATCTTACGCAACCGGTGGATCGATAGAGGCTGTAGACTATGTGAATTGCACGATGTATTGCTCTTATATATGATGTATAAAGGTGGACCATGGACCTCAATTATACAAGGAACTATGAGGCGGGCCCAATACACAATATGCACATAACACATGTACGCAACACCCCCCCCCCCCCGGCAGTCGAAGCGTCACCACGGCTGACGCAAAGACTGGACCGGAACTCCTGAAATGACGCCGTAGGCAAGCCCTTGGTCATGATATAGGCAAATTGTTGGGAAACAGGGACGTGTAAAACACGAATATGGTCAAGGGCTACCTGTTCCTGAACAAAATTAATATCCAACTCAATATGCTTGGTCCGTTGATGATGCACCGGGTTAGCGGAGAGGTAGACTGTCGAGACGTTGTCGCAGTAGACTACCGTGGCACGATCGACAGGGCAAGAGAGCTCCTGAAGCAGTTGGCGAAGCCACGAACACTCGGCGGCGGCGTTGGCCACCACACGATACTCAACCTCAGCACTGGAACGAGAGACTGTAGGCTGCCGCTTGGACGACAACGAGATAAGTGAGGGTCCAATGTAGACATAATAGCCCGAAGTGGAGCGACGAGTGTCAGGGCAGCCCGTCCAGTCTGCATCGGAGTAGGCGGTGAGGGCAGTGTCGGCGGAGGCGTAAAGCGTGACGCCAAGATCCATAGTGCCATAGATATAGCGGAGAATCCGCTTGACGGCAGCCCAGTGAATGTCTCGAGGAGCATGCATATGAAGACACACCTGCTGCACGACATACTGGATCTCCGGTCGAGTCAGAGTGAGGTACTGGAGAGCACCAACGATAGACCGATAGAAAGCAGCATCCGAAGCAGGAGAACCATCCGTGGCAGAAAGCTTGGCCTTCATATCAACAGGCGTAGCGGCGGGCTTGCAGTTAAGCATGCCGGCGCGCTCGAGGAGCTCGTGAACGTACTTCCGCTGATGAAGGAAGAATCCATCCAGACGGCGCACCACCTCGACACCGAGGAAGTAGTGCAAAGGACCCAAGTATTTGATGGCGAACTCAGCGCAAATACGAGCCATGAGCTGACTGAGGAGACCAGTGATAACCCGCAAGTATAGGGGATAGTTGTAGCCTCTTTCGATAAGTAAGAGTGTCGAACCCAACGAGGAGCTAAAGGTAGAACAAATACTCTCTCAAGTCCTATCGGCCACTGATACGACTCTACGCATGCTTGACGTTCGCTTTACCTAGAACAAGTATGAAACTAGAAGTACTTTGTAGGTGTGATAGGATAGGTTTGCAAGATAATAAAGAGCACGTAAATAAAAACTAGGGGCTGTTTAGATAAAGAAGCAATAAAGTAAGTATAGCGAGTGTGTAAAAGTGGTGGTACGAGTTGTGGAATTGTCCCTAAGCAATTAACTATGTTACTAGACCGGTAATCACTATTGCAATTCTATTTGAGGGAGAGGCATAAGCTAACATACTTTCTCTACTTGGATCATATGCACTTATTATTGGAACTCTAGCAAGCATCCGCAACTACTAAAGATCATTAAGGTAAAACTCAACCATAGCATTAAAGCATCAAGTCCCCTTTATCCCATACGCAAACAACCTACTTACTCGGGTCTGTGTTTCAGTCACTCGCGCCACTCACCATAAGCAAATCATAAACATATTACAAACCCTACAGCGGGAATCCCTCATGCTTGCGCGACACAGAGGGCACCATAGGACAGCACCAATAATAAAACATGCAACTCAAACCAATTATAGCAATTCATCAATCACCGGTAGGACAACGAAAATCTACTCAGACATCATATGATGGCAACACATCATTGGATAATAATATGAAGCATAAAGCACCATGTTCAAGTAGAGGGTACAACGGGTTGCGGGAGAGTGGACCGCCGAATATAGATGGGGGAAGGTGATGGAGATGTTGGTGAATATGATGGAGGTGTTGGTGAAGATCGCGGTGATGATGATGATGATGGCCCCCGGCAGCGTTCCGGCGCCACCGGAAGCAGGGGAGAGAGCCCCCCTTCTTCTTCTTCTTCTTCTTCCTTGACCTTCTCCCTAGATGGGAGAAGGGTTCCCCTCTAGTCCTTGGCTCCCATGGCTTGGGAGGGGCGAGAGCCCCTCCGAGATTGGATCTATCTCCTTGTTTCTGCGTTCCCGAATTCTGCCCCTTCATCGTTTCTTTTATATCCGGAGATCCGTAACTCCGATTGGGGTGAATCTTTCGCCCAGATTTTTCTCGTAAAATTACCTTTCTTGCGGAAAAAGAAGAGCGTCAACCGCCTTACAGGTGGCCCAGGAGATTGCCAGGCGCGCCCAGGGGGGAGGGCGCGCCCCCCTATCTCCTGGCCACCTCGGGCACTGTTTCGCGTTGATTCTTCCTCCGGAAATCCCAAATATTCCAAAATAATTCTCCGTCTGTTTTTATCCCGTTTGGATTCTGTTTGATATTGGGTTTCTGCGAAACATAAAACATGCAACAAACAGGAACTGGCACTGGGCACTGGATCAATATGTTAGTCCCAAAAATAGTATAAAAAGTTGCCAAAAGTATATGAAAGTTGAATAATACTGGCATGGAACAATCAAAAATTATAGATACGACGGAGACGTATCAGCATCCCCAAGCTTAATTCCTGCTCGTCCTCGAGTAGGTAAATGATAAAAAAAGATATTTTTTGATGTGGAATGCTACCTAGCATAATCTTGATCATATGTCTAATCATGGCATGAATATTAAGGCACGAGTGATTCAAAGCAATAGTCTATCATTTGACATAAAAACAATAATACTTAGGGCATCCCAACAAACAATCATGTCTTTCAAAATGTCAATGCTTCAGAAAGTTATCCCTACAAAATCATATAGTCTTGTATGCTCCCTTTTCTTAACATAAGGTACCCCCCATGGCTATCCCGGTGTCAGCCAAGCAATTGTTTCATACTTTAGTATTCTCAAACTTTTTCAACCTTCACGCAATACATGAGCGTGAGCCATGGATATAGCACTATGGGTGGAATAGAATATGATGATGGAGGTTATATGGAGAAGAAAAAAAGGGAGAAAGTCTCACATCGACGCGGCTAATCAACGGGCTATGGAGATGACCATCAATTGATGTCAATGCGAGGAGTAGGGATTGCCATGCAACGGATGCACTAGAGTTATAAGTGTATGAAAGCTCAAACTGAAACTAAGTGGGTGTGCATCCAATTTGCTTGCTCACGAAGACCTAGGGCATTTGAGGAAGCCCATCGTTGAAATATACAAGCCAAGTTCTATAATGAAAAATTCTCACTAGTATATGAAAGTGACAACATAAGAGACTCTCTACATGACGAACATGGTGCTACTTTGAAGCACAAGTGTGGAAAAAGGATAGTAACATTGCCCCTTTTCTTTTCTTTTTTTTCTTTTTTTTCTTTTTTTCGGTGGGCTTCTTTGGCCCCTTTTTTATTTAGGCTTATTTGGCCTTTCCTTTTTCTTTTCTTTTCCTTTTTTTATTTTTTTTCATGGGGCAATGCTCTATAATGATGATCATCGCACTTTTATTTACTTACAACTCAATATTACAACTCGATACTAGAACAAAGATATGACTCTATATGAATGATTCCGGTGGTGTACCGGGATGTGCCATGATCTAGCGTAGCGATGACATCAAAAAACGGACAAGCCATGAAAACATCATGCTAGCTATCTTACGATCATGCAAAGCAATATGACAATGAATTCTCAAGTCATGAATATGACGATGATGGAAGTTGCATGGCAATATATCTCGGAATGGCTATGGAAATGCCATGATAGGTAGGTATGGTGGCTGTTTTGAGGAAGATATAAGGAGGCTTATGTGTGATAGAGCGTATCGTATCATGGGGTTTGGATGCACCGGCGAAGTTTGCACCAACTCTCAAGGTGAGAAAGGGCAATGCACGGTACCGAAGAGGCTCGCAATGATGGAAGGGTGAGAGTGCATATAATCCATGGACTCAACATTAGTCATAAGGAACTCACATACTTATTGCAAAAATTTAAAATCCCTTGAAACAAAGTACTACACGCATACTCCTAGGGGGAGCTTGGTAGGAGTTAACCATCGCGCGCCCCCGACCTTCACGCAAAGATAAATAATCAAAATACAATGCGCGCCAATTTGGTTACATAGTTAATAGACCATATGTGCATGGTTTGGGAATGACAAACCTTAACACCAACATCCTTTCTAAACACAACCATCTACGAGTACCTCCCACATATTATCATCACTATATTGCAAAACTATTGCAAGGAATCAAACATATCATATTCAGTGATCTACAAGTTTATGTAGGATTTTATGACTAATCATGTTGTCGGATGTTGGGTTCTGGCAGACCCTTAAGGTTCGAACTCTGGGGTGCGCACGAAGATCTTCCCCCTACCGATTCATGTCCGATCGCCTCACGAGAATCTAAGCTAAAACGATGAACAACGCGAGGGACACAAGATTTATACTGGTTCGGGCCACCATCGTGGTGTAATACCTTACTCCAGTGTGTGGTATGGTGGATTGCCTTGGGGGCTGATGATGAACAGTACAAAGGAACGTAGCACAAATTCAAAATTTTCCTACGAGTCACCAAGATCTATCTATGGAGATACTAGCAACGAGAGAGGGGGGAGTGCATCTACATACCCTTGTAGATCGCTAAGCGGAAGCGTTCAAGTGAACGGGGTTGAAGGAGTCGTACTCGTCGTGATCCAAATCACCGGAGATCCTAGTGCCGAACGGACGGCACCTCCGCGTTCAACACACGTCCAGCCCGGTGACGTCTCCCGTGCCTTGATCCAGCAAGGAGAGAGGGAGAGGTTGGGGAAGACTTCGTCCAGCAGCAGCACGACGGCGTGGTGGTGGTGGAGGAGTGTGGTAAACCTGCAGGGCTTCGCCAAGCACCGCGGAAGAGGAGGACTTGGGAGAGGGGAAGGGCTGCTCCAGAACTTGGGTGCGGCTGCCCTCCCACCCCTCCACTATTTATAGGTGGGGAGAGAGGGGGGCAGGCCCCCCTAGATCCCATCTAGGGTTGGGGGGCGGCCAAGGGGGGGAGGAGTGCCTCCCAAGTCAAGTGGAGGCCCTCCCCTTTAGGGTTTCCCCTCTCCCATGCGCATGGGCTTTGGGGGCGCTAGTGCCCCTGGCCCATTAAGGCTAGGGCGCCCCCTTACAGCCCATGCTGTTGTATTGGACGTGGTGGAACATTTACCGGACCTCCGGACCCCTCCGGAATCCTCCGGAACCTTCCGGAAGCTTCTCGGTACAATATCGGAAAAAACCGAACTTTTCCCGGAACCCGAACAACAACTTTCCATATATAAATCTTTACCTCCGGACCATTCCGGAACTCCTCGTGACGTCCGGCATCTCATCCGGGACTCCGAAAAACATTCGGTAACCACGTATATCTATTCCCTATAACCCTAGCGTCATCAAACCTTAAGTGAGTATACCCTACGGGTTCGGGAACCATGCAGACATGACCGAGACGTTCTCCGGTCAATAACCAACAGCAGGATCTGGATACCCATGTTGGCTCCCACATGTTCCACGATGATCTCATCGGATGAACCACGATGTCAAGGACTCAATCAATCCTATATACAATTTCCTTTGTCTAGCGGTATTGTACTTGCCCGAGATTCGATCGTAGGTATGCCGATACCTTGTTCAATCTCGTTATCAACAAGTCTCTTTACTCGTTCCGTAACACATCATCACGTGATCAACCCCTTGGTCACATTGTGCACATTATGATGATGTCCTACCAGTGGGCCCAGAGATATCTCTGCGTCACACGGAGTGACAAATCCCAGTCTCGATTCGTGCCAACCCAACAGACACTTTCGGAGATACCCGTAGTGCACCTTTATAGCCACCCAGTTATGTTGTGACGTTTGGTACACCCAAAGCATTCCTACGGTATCCGGGAGTTGCACAATCTCATGGTCTAAGGAAATGATACTTGACATTAGAAAAGCTCTAGCATACGAACTACACGATCTTTGTGCTAGGCTTAGGATCGGGTCTTGTCCATCACATCATTCTCCTAGTGATGTGATTCCGTTATCAACGACATCCAATGTCCATGGTCAGGAAACCGTAACCATCTATTGATCAACGAGCTAGTCAATTAGAGGCTCACTAGGGACATGGTGTTGTCTATGTACCCACACATGTATCTGAGTTTCCTATCAATACAATTATAGCATGGATAATAAACGATTATCATGAACAAGGAAATATAATAATAATAACTAATTTATTATTGCCTCTAGGGCATATTTCCAACAGTCTCCCACTTGCACTAGAGTCACTAAACTAGTTCACATCGCCATGTGATTAAGACTCAATGAGTTCTGGGGTTTGATCATGTTTTGCTTGTGAGAGAGGTTTTAGTCAACGGGTCTGCAACATTCAGATCCGTATGTATTTCGCAATTCTCTATGTCATATTGTAAATGTTGCTTCCACGCTCCACTTGGAGCTATTCCAAATGGTTGCTCCACTATACGTATCCGGTTTGCTACTCAGAGTCATTCGGATAGGTGTTAAAGCTTGCATCGACGTAACCCTTTACGCCGAACTCTTTATCACCTCCATAATCGAGAAACATGTCCTTATTTACTCCAAGGTCAATTTTGACCGCTGTCCAATGATCCGTTCCTGGATCATTCCTGTACCCCTTGACTAACTCATGGCAAGGCACACTTCCGGTGCGGTACACAACATAGCATACTATAGAGCCTACATCTGAAGCATAGGGGACGACCTTCGTCCTTTCTCTCTCTTCTGCCATGGTCGAGCTTTAACTCTTAACTTCATACCTTACAACTCAGGCAATAACTCCTTCTTTGACTGATCCATCTTGAACACCTTCAAGATCATGTCAAGGTATGTGCTCATTTGAAAGTACCATTTAGCGTTTTTGATCTATCCTCATAGATCTTGATGCTCAATGTTCAAGTAGCTTAATCCAGGTTTTCCATTGAAAACACCTTTCAAATAACCCTATATACTTTCCTGAAATTCTACATCATTTCCGATCAACAATATGTCAACAACATATACTCATCAGAAATTCTATAGTGCTCCCACTCACTTCTTTGGAAATACAAGTTTCTCATAAACTTTGTATAAACCCAAAATCTTTGATCATCTCATCAAAGCATACATTCCAACTCTGAGATGCTTACTCCAGTCCTTAGAAGGATCGCTGTAGCTAGCATACCTTTTAGCATCCTTAGGATCGACAAACCTTACTGATTGTATCACATACAACCTTTCCTTAAGAAAACTAGTAAGGAAACTCGTTTTGACATCCATTTGGCAGATTTCATAAATGCAGCTAATGCTAACATGATTCCGACGGACTTAAGCATCGCTACGGATGAGAAAATCTCATAATAGTCAACTTCCTTGAACTTGTGAAAAACCCTTCGCCACAAGTCGAGCTTCACAGACGGTGACATTACCGTCCACGTCCGTCTTCTTCTTAAAGATCCATTTATCTCAATAGCTTGCCGATCATCGGGCAAGTCCACCAAAGTCCATGCTTTGTTTTGATACATGGATCCTATCTCGGATTTCATGGCTTCTAACCATTTGTTGGAATATGGGCCCACCATCGCTTCTCCATGGCTCGTAGATTCATTGTTGTCTAGCAACATGACCTTCAAGACAGGATTATTGTACCACTATGAAGTAGTACGCATCCTTGTCACCCTACGAGGTACGGTAGTGACTTGATCCAAATCTTCATGATCACTATCATAAGCTTCTACTTCAATTGGTGTAGGTGCCACAGGAACAACTTCCTGTGCCCTGCTACACACTAGTTGTAGTGACGGTTCAATAACCATATCAAGTCTCCACCATCCTCCCACTCAATTCTTTCGAGAGAAACTTTTCCTTGAGAAAGGACCCGTTTCTAGAAACAATCCTTTTGCTTCCGGATCTGAAATAGGAGGTATACCCAACTGTTTTTGGGTGTCCTATGAAGATGTATTTTATCCGCTTTGGGTTCGAGCTTATCAACCTGAAACTTTTTCACATAAGCGTCGCAGCCCCAAACTTTTAAGAAACGACAGCTTAGGTTTCTCTAAACCATAGTTCACACGTGTCATCTCAATGGAATTACGTGGTGCCCTATTTAAAGTGAATGTGGTTGTCTCTAATGCCTAACCCATGAACGATAGTGGTAATTCGATAAGAGACATCATGGTACGCACCATATCCAATAGGGTGCAACTATGATGTTCGGACACACCATCACACTATGGTGTTCCAGGCGGTATTAATTGTGAAACAATTTCCACAATGTCTTAATTACGTGCCAAAGCTCGTAACTCAGATACTCATCTCTATGATCATATCATAGACATTATATCCTCTTGTCATGATGATCTTCGACTTCACTCTGAAATTACTTGAACCATTCAATAATTCAGACTTGTGTTTCATCAAGTAAATATACTCAACATCTACTCAAATCATCTGTGAAGTAAGAACATAACGATATTCACTGCATGCCTGAGCACTCATTGGACTGCACACATCAAAATTATTACTTCCAACAAGTTGCTTTCTTGTTCCATTTTACTGAAAATGAGGCTTTCAGTCATCTTGCCCATGTGGTATGATTTGCATGTCTCAAGTGATTCAAAATCAAGTGAGTCCAAACGGTACATTTACATGGAGTTTCTTCATGCATATACACCAATAGACATGGTTCGCATGTCTCAAACTTTTCAAAAATGAGTGAGTCCAAAGATCCATCAACATGGAGCTTCTTCATGCGTTTTATACCAATATGACTTACATGGCAGTGCCACAAATAAGTGGTACTATCATTTCTATCTTATATCTTTTGGCATGAAAATGTGTATCACTACGATCGAGATTCAATAAACCATTCATTTTAGATGCAAGACCATTGAAGGTATTATTCAAATAAACAGAGTAACCATTATTCTCCTTAAATGAATAACCGTATTGCGATAGACATAATCCAATCATGTCTATGCTCAATGCAAACACCAAATAACAATCATTTAGGTTTAACACCAATCTTGATGGTAGAGGGAGCGTGTGATGCTTGATCATATTAACCTTGGAAACAATTCCAACACATATCGTCAGCTCACCTTTAGCTAGTCTCCTTTTATTCCGTAGCTTTTATTTCGAGTTACTAACACTTAGCAACCGAACCGGTATCTAATACCCTGGTGCTACTAGGAGTACTAGTAAAGTACACATTAACATAATGTATATCCAATATACTTCCGTCGACCTTGCCTGCCTTCTTATCTACCAAGTATCTAGGGTAATTCTGTTCCAGTGGTTGTTCCCCTTATTACAAAAGCACTTAGTCTCGGGTTTGGGTTCAACCTTGGGTTTCTTCACTAGAGCAGCAGCTGATTTGCCGTTTAATGAAGTATCCCTTCTTTCCCTTGCCCTTCTTGAAACTAGTGGTTTTACTAACCATCAACAATTGATGCTCCTACTTGACTTCTACTTTCGCGGTGTCAAACATCATGAATACTTCAAGGATCATCATATCTATCCCTGATATGTTATAGTTCATCACGAAGCTCTAGTAGATTCGTGGCAATGACTTTGGAGAAACATCACTATCTCATCTGGAAGATCAACTCCCACTCGATTCAAGTGATTGTTGTACTCAGACAATCTGAGGACAAGCTCAACGATTGAGCTTTTCTCCCTTAGTTTGCAGGCTAAGAAAATCGTCTGAGGTCTTATACCTCTTGACATGGGCACGAGCCTGAAATCCCAATTTCAGCCCTCGAAACATCTCATATGTTCCGCGACGTTTCGAAATCGTCTTTGGTGCCTCAACTCTAAACCGTTTAACTGAACTATCACGTAGTTATCAAAATGTGTGTGTCAAATGTTCGCAACATCCACATACGACGTTCGAGTTTCAGCACACCGAGCGGTGCATTAAGGACATAAGCCTTCTACGAAGCAACAAGGACAATCCTCAGTTTACGGACCCAGTCTGCATAATTGCTACTATCAACTTTCAACTAAATTTTCTCTAGGAACATATCTAAACAGTAGAACTAAAGCGTATGTAACGACATAATTTGTGAAAACCTTTTTGACTATGTTCAGGATAATTAAGTTCATCTTATGAACTCCCACTCAGATAGACATCCCTCTAGTCATCTAAGTGATTACATGATCCGAGTCAACTAGGCCGTGTCCGATCATCACGTGAGACGGACTAGTCATCATCGGTGAACATCTTCATGTTGATCGTATCTACTATACGACTCATGCTCGACCTTTCAGTCTCTTGTGTTCCGAGGCCATGTCTATACATGCTAGGCTCGTCAAGTCAACCTAAGTGTTTTGCGTGTGTAAATCTGGCTTACACCCGTTGTATGTGAACGTTAGAATCTATCACACCCGATCATCACGTGGTGCTTCGAAATGACGAACTTCCGCAACGGTGCACAGTTAGGGGGAACACTTTCTTGAAATTTTAATGAGGGGTCATCTTATTTACTACCGTTGTTCTAAGCAAATAAGATGTATAAACATGATAAACATCACATGCAGTCAAATAGTGACATGATATGGCCAATATCATATTGCTCCTTTTGATCTCCATCTTCGGGGCTCCATGATCATAATCGTCACCGGCATGACACCATGATCTCCATGATCATGATCTCCATCATCGTGTCTTCATGAAGTTGTCTCGCCAACTATTACTTCTACTACTATGGCTAACGGTTTAGCAATAAAGTAAAGTAATTACATGGCATTGTTCAATGACACGCAGGTCATACAATAAATTAAGACAACTCCTATGGCTCCTGCCGGTTGTCATATTCATCGACATGCAAGTCGTGATTCCTATTACAAGAACATGATCAATCTCATACATCACATATCATTCATCACATTCCTTTTTGGCCATATCACATAACATATCATACCCTACAAAAACAAGTTAGACGTCCTCTAATTGTTGTTTGCATGTTTTACGTGGCTGCTATGGGTTTCTAGCAAGAACGTTTCTTACCTACGCAAAAGCCACAACGTGATATGCCAATTGCTAATTACCCTTCATAAGGACACTTTTCATCGAATCCGATCTGACTAAAGTGGGAGAGACTGGCACCCGCTAGCCACCTTATGCAACAAGTGCATGTCAGTCGGTGGAACCTGTCTCACGTAAGTGTACGTGTAAGGTCGGTCCGGGCCACTTCATCCCACGATGCCGCCGAATCAAGATTGGACTAGTAACGGTAAGCATACTGAACAAAATCAACACCCACTACTACTTTGTGTTCTACTCGTGCATAGAATCTACGCAATAGACCTAGCTCATGATGCCACTGATGGGGAACGTAGCAGAAATTTAAAATTTTCCTACGAGTCACCAGAATCTATCTATGGAGAGACTAGCAACAAGAGAGAGGGGAGTGCATCTACATACCCTTGTAGATCGCTAAGCGGAAGCGTTCAAGTGAACGGGGTTGAAGGAGTCGTACTCGTCATGATCCAAATCACCGGAGAACCTAGTGCCGAACGGACGGCACCTCCGCGTTCAACACACGTGCAGCCCGGTGATGTCTCCCGTGCCTTGATCCAGCAAGGAGAGAGGGAGAGGTTGGGGAAGACTCCGTCCAGCAGCAGCACGACGGCGTGGTGGTGGTGGAGGAGCGTGGTAATCCTGCAGGGCTTCGCCAAGCACCGCGGAAGAGGAGGAGGACTTGGGAGAGGGGAAGGGCTGCGCCAGAACTTGGGTGCGGCTACCCTCCCACCCCTCCACTATTTATAGGTGGGTAGAGAGGGGGGCGGCCCCCTAGATCCCATCTAGGGTTGGGGCAGCGGCCAAGGGGGGGAGGAGTGCCTCCCAAGTCAAGTAGAGGACCTCCCCTTTAGGGTTTACCCTTTCCCATGCGCATGGGCCTTGGGTGGGCTGGTGCCACTGGCCCATTAAGGCTAGGGCGCCCCCTTACAGCCCATGCTGCTGTATTGGACGTGGTCATTTTTTGGACCTCCGGACCCCTCCGGAATCCTCCGGAAGCTTCCCGGTACAATACCGGAAAAAACCGAACTTTTCCCGGAACCCGAACAGCAACTTTCCATATATAAATCTTTACCTCCGGACCATTCCAGAACTCCTCATGACGTCTGGGATCTCATCCGGGACTCCGAACAACATTCGGTAACCACGTATATCTATTCCCTATAACCCTAGCGTCATAGAACCTTAAGTGTGTAGACCCTACGGGTTCGGGAACCATGCAGACATGACCGAGACGTTCTCCGGTCAATAACCAACAGCGGGATATGGATACCCATGTTGGCTCCCACATGTTCCATGATGATCTCATCAGATGAACCACGATGTCAAGGACTCAATCAATCCTGTATACAATTTCCTTTGTCTAGCGGTATTGTACTTGCCCGAGATTCGATCGTAGGTATGCCGATACCTTGTTCAATCTCGTTACCGGCAAGTCTCTTTACTTGTTCCGTAACACATCATCCCATGATCAACCCCTTGGTCACATTGTGCACATTATGATGATGTCCTATCGAGTGGGCCCAGAGATATCTCTCCGTCACACAGAGTGACAAATCCCAGTCTCGATTCGTGCCAACCCAACAGACACTTTCGGAGATACCCGTAGTGCACCTTTATAGCCACCCAGTTACGTTGTGACGTTTGGTACACCCAAAGCATTCCTACGGTATCCGGGAGTTGCACAATCTCATGGTCTAAGGAAATGATACTTGACATTAGAAAAGCTCTAGCATATGAACTACACGATCTTTGTGCTAGGCTTAGGATCGGGTCTTGTCCATCACATCATTCTCCTAATGATGTGATTCCGTTATCAATGACATCCAATGTCCATGGTCAGGAAACCGTAACCATCTATTGATCAACGAGCTAGTCAATTAGAGGCTCACTAGGGACATGGTGTTGTCTATGTACCCACACATGTATATGAGTTTCCTATCAATACAATTATAGCATTGATAATAAACGATTATCATGAACAAGGAAATATAATAATAATAACTAATTTATTATTGCCTCTAGGGCATATTTCCAACATTCTTGAACTAGTGCGATGAGCGGCTTAGGTGAGTTCGATTGCCTCTCTATCTGATGAGGACTCGATGATATCCGTCTACTGTGGTGGCTAGTCCTATTTATAGAGGCCCTGGTCCTCTTCCCAAATATTGAGTGGGAAGGGCGCCAACAACGTCCATTTTGAAGGGGAACATCTAGTACAAGTTATCCTGACTAAATTTGGTCTTCAGCTGCCAAAGGCACTGGCGATGACGCGGTCTTGGGCTCCACGGTGACCTCCATCCTGCCGCTCTGCTGGTCCTGGTTTCGTTGCACTGAACTGGCAAGCTTTGCCTGATGCCTCGGTACTCCACGCATGTGCTTGCCCCCTTTGCACCAAAGAGGAAACAAGGACACTGCGCAGGCCGGCGCCCGCCTGGTCGCGATCGTCATGGCTTGCTTCACGAGCACCTCGCGAGGTACCCTGCCTTGATCTCTCCGCCTCCTCGCAAGCCTTACTAGCGAGGCCGATCCTGAGGAAGTCTTGTGTCGTCCGCCCCGCGAGGCTTGGACCCTCGCAAGGGTCTTAAGTCTTGTGCTGATGAAGGTGGGCCGTACTGGGCCACCACTCGAGCCATGCCGCAGGCCGCAGGCAGGCAAGTCTGGGGACCCCCGTTCCCAGAATGCCGAAAGTAGCCCCGGGCCCAAGGTGCGCTCGTACTTGGCTTAGCGGAGAAGCGAAGGGGCAAGTGCGGAGCACCGTGGGCCCCATCAGCCTGCGGCCTTGGGCGCCGCGTGGCGGTTGATTGGACGTGGGCGCCTCCGCTTCCCCACGCTCCCTCATTATGCGCCTGGCTAGGTGGCCACGAGGCTTGTACACAGTTATCCTTCCTTTGTTGCCTGCGCGCTTCTTGTTCTCTTTTCCTCCTCGATCCTCTGCTTCCGCCTCCAAACCATCTTGAGTTCTTCCCCTTTCCATTGCCATGGCGCCAAAGAAAAATGACAAGGGGAAGAAACCTGCGCCCTCGTCCAGCGCGCCTCCGGCGGCTGCTCCTGTCGTCGACAAGTCACTCATACTTAATCTAGAAGCCCTGGAGAAGGTCTGATCCGCGCTTGCCTCCAGCTTCAATGAGTGCGGGAAGATAATGGTCTGGCCCGCGTCCCATGCCTCCTTTGATAAGATCGTCACGGAGGTCCGATTCTTTGCCGATGCCCTGTGGGCGGGCCTAGTTCCCCCCTTTTCCGCTTTCTTCAATGTGGTGCTCTCCCATTATCAGATCCACATGATGCATATTGTCCCCAAATCCATTACTCTGCTTGTTGTGTTCGCCTTCGTCTGTGAGGCCATGGTGGGGATTCCTCCTTCTGTTGCCCTTCTGCGCCACTTCTTCTCTCTGTGCTTGTCCGACCCTTCCCGGTGTTCGGGATGCGTGAGCTTCCAGGCCGTGCCGGAGACGGCTGCCTCGGGGGTCGACTTTGGCCTCCCACCTTCTGCGAGCGGGTTCCGGGAATGGTGGCTGTATGTGGACGTTGGGGTGCCCAGCCCCCTGCTCGCGCACCCGACGCTGCATGCTATTCCCAATCCTGGTTGGGGTCACGAGGAACTTACGAGCCCCCAGCTTGCTTTCACCTGGCATCACTTCGAGAGGCTGAGGAAACTCGGAGTGACGGCGCCCAAGGTGGTGAAGGAGTTCCTCCGACGCCGCATCGCTCCTCTCCAGCGCCATTCCCGCCCAATGTGGGCTTACTCCGGTCGTCAGGACCGTATGAGGCTCTAGGAAGGGGATCTCGCGCCTGAGATGCTAAAGAAGGTGCTGCAGGTCCTGACTGGCGACCCCTCTCCTGGCAGTGTTGGTCATGGAGGTGCCCTGTTATATCTTTGCACAAATAGGGTCGAGTTCGTGAGGCAAATGCCCTGCTTCGACGAATGGGTGTTGCGCCCAGCTGGCCTCGCGGGGCCCCGCGAGAACCCGGTTCCCGTAGTCCTTCCCCTAGTCGCCCGTGCCGACCTTGCCTCAAGAGTCGATGCTAGGAGGCAAGCATTGGCAGGAGCTGGGGGGCATGATGTCGTGGGGCTGATCTCGCGCGGGGCTCCCGAGGCGTCATCCTCTGGAGCTTACTGAGCCCCTCTCGAGGTGGTGGCTGATGAGAGGGCGCGATTTGTGGCTCCCGAGGCCGAAGCCCCCGAGGCCTCGGCAGGCCACCAAGGGGTGGTACCTGACTGCTCCTCTCAGGCTGCTGCCCCTGATGTAGGCCGTCTTGATGCCTCGGCTCCTATGCCACGCGTCGGCCCTCATGTCGCGAGCTTTGGCCGGTTCCACATAGATTTCGAGGCCCTCCGCAAGAGGAAGGAGGCTTCTGGTGGTGAAGATCGCCCGTTCCGCCCATTGAAGCACATGAAGTACTTTGCCATGGATGAGTAAGTCCCTCCTTCTTGTAGTTCCTGTTGGGGAACGTTGCAGAAAATTAAAAAATTTCCTACGGTTTCACCAAGATCCATCTATGAGTTCATCTAAGCAACGAGTCAAGGGAGAGAGTTTGCATCTACATACCACTTGTAGATCGCGTGCGGAAGCTTGCAAGGTGATGATGTAGTCGTACTCGACGTGATTCGAATCACCGATGACCAAGTGCTGAACGGACAGCACCTCCGCGTTCAACACACGTACGGGACGGGAGACGTCTCCTCCTTCTTGATCCAGCAAGGGGGAAGGAGAGGTTGAGGAAGACAGCTCCACCGGCAGCACGACGGCGTGGTGATGGTGAAGAGGCAGTACTCCGACAGGGCTTCGCCAAGCACACAACGGAGGAGGAGAGGTGTTGGGGAGGGGAGGGCTGCGCCTTGGAGGGTGGTCCGGCTGCCCTCCCCTCACCCCTCTATTTATAGGGGGAAGGGAGAAGGGGGCCGGCCCCCTAGAACCCATCTAGGGGGGGTGCGGCGGCCTAGGGGAGAGGGGAGAGGGTGGCTTGCCCCCCAAGTCAAGGGGGGCGCCCCCTCTAGGGTTCCCCCTCAACCCTAGGCGCATGGGCCCAAGGGAGGGGGTGCGGCCAGCCCACCAGGGGCTGGCTCCCTGCCCCACGCAGCCCATGTGGCCCCCCGGGAGGAGTGGCCCCTCCCGGTGGACCCCCGGAACCCTTCCGGTGGCCCCGGTACAATACCGGTATGACCCCGAAACTTCCCGGTGTCCGTTTGACAACTTCCCATATATAAATCTTTACCTCCGGACCCTTCCGGATCTCCTCGTGACGTCCAGGATCCCATCCGGGACTCCGAACAACATTCGGTAGTCACATACTAGTCTTCCTAATAACCCTAGCATCACCGAACCTTAAGTGTGTAGACCCTACGGGTTCGGGAGACATGCAGACATGACCGAGACGCTCTCAGTCAATAACCAACAGCGGGATCTGGATACCCATGATGGCTCCCACATTCTCCTCGATGTTGTCATCGGATGAACCACGATGTCGAGGATTCGATCAAACCCTGTATGCAATTCCCTTTGTCAATCGGTACGTTACTTGCCCGAGACTCGATCGTCGGTATCCCAATACCTTGTTCAGTCTCGTTACCGGCAAGTCACTTTACTCGTACCGTAATGCATGATCCCGTGTCCAACACCTTGGTCACATTGAGCTCATTATATGATGCATTACCGAGTGGGCCCAGAGATACCTCTCCGTCATACGGAGTGACAAATCCCAGTCTCGATCCGTGTCAACCCAACAGATACTTTCGGAGATACCTGTAATGCACCTTTATAGTCACCCAGTTACGTTGTGACGTTTGATACACCCAAGGCACTCTTACGGTATCCGGGAGTTACACGATCTCATGGTCGAAGGAAGAGATACTTGACACTGGCAAAGCTCTAGCAAAACGAACTACACGATCTTTTATGCTATGCTTAGGATTGGGTCTTGTCCATCACATCATTCTCCTAATGATGTGATCCCGTTATCAATGACATCCAATGTCCATAGTCAGGAAACCATGACTATCTGTTGATCACAACGAGCTAGTCAACTAGAGGCTCACCAGGGACATATTGTGGTCTAAGTATTCACACGTGTATTACGATTTCCGGATAATACAGTTATAGCATGAATAAAAGACATTTATCATGAACATTGAAATATAATAATACTTTTATTATTGCCTCTAGGGCATATTTCCAACAGTCTCCCACTTGCACTAGAGTCACTAATCTAGTTACATTGTGATGAATCGAACACCCATAGAGTTCTGGTGTTGATCATGTTTTGCACGCGAGAGAGGTTTAGTCAGCGGATCTGCGACATTCAGATCCGTGTGCACTTTGCAAATCTCTATGTCTCCATCTTGAACATTTTCACGGATGGAGTTGAAATGACGCTTGATGTGCCTGGTCTTCTTGTGAAACCTGGGCTCCTTGGCGAGGGCAATAGCTCCAGTGTTGTCACAGAAGAGTTTGATCGGCCCCGACGCATTGGGTATGACTCCTAGGTCGGTGATGAACTCCTTCACCCAAATCGCTTCATGCGCTGCCTCCGAGGCTGCCATGTACTCCGCTTCACATGTAGATCCCGCCACGACGCTCTGCTTGCAGCTGCACCAGCTTACTGCTCCACCATTCAACATATACACGTATCCGGTTTGTGACTTAGAGTCATCCAGATCTGAGTCGAAGCTAGCGTCGACGTAACCCTTTACGACGAGCTCTTCGTCTCTTCCATAAACGAGAAACATGTCCTTCGTCCTTTTCAGGTACTTCAGGATATTCTTGACCGCTGTCCAGTGTTCCTTGCCGGGATTACTTTGGTATCTTGCTACCAAACTTACGGCAAGGTTTACATCGGGTCTGGTACACAGCATGTCATACATAATAGATCCTATGGCTGAAGCATAGGGGATGACACTCATCTCTTCTTTATCTTTTGCCGTGGTCGGTGACTGAGCCGAGCTCAATCTCACACCTTGTAACATAGGCAAGAACCCCTTCTTGGACTGATCCATTTTGAACCTCTTCAAAATCTTATCAAGGTATGTGCTTTGTGAAAGACCTATGAGGCGTCTCGATCTATCTCTATAGATCTTGATGCCTAATATATAAGCAGCTTCTCCAAGGTCCTCATTGAAAAACACTTATTCAAGTAGGCCTTAATGCTGTCCAGAAATTCTATATTATTTCCCATCAAGAGTATGTCATCTACATATAATATGAGAAATGCTACAGAGCTCCCACTCACTTTCTTGTAAACGCAGGCTTCTCCATAAGTCTGCATAAACCCAAACGCTTTGATCATCTCATCAAAGCGAATGTTCCAACTCCGAGATGCTTGCACCAGTCCATAAATGGATCGCTGGAGCTTGCATACTTTGTTAGCGTTCTTAGGATCGACAAAACCTTCCGGCTGCATCATATACAGTTCTTCCTTAAGATGCCCGTTAAGGAATGCCGTTTTGACGTCCATTTGCCATATCTCATAATCATAGTATGCGGCAATTGCTAACATGATTCGGACGGACTTCAGCTTCGCTACGGGAGAGAAAGTCTCGTTGTAGTCAATCCCTTGAACTTGTCGATAACCCTTAGCGACAAGTCGAGCCTTATAGATTGTAACATTACCATCCGCGTCCGTATTCTTCTTAAAGATCCATTTGTTTTCTATCACTCGCCGATCATCGAGCAAGTCTGTCAAAGTCCATACTTTGTTTTCATACATGGATTCTATCTCGGATTTCATGGCTTCAAGCCATTTGTTGCAATCCGGGCCCGCCATCGCTTCTTCATAGTTCGAAGGTTCATTGTTGTCTAACAACATGATTTCCAGGACAGGGTTGCCGTACCACTCTGGTGCGGAACGTGTCCTAGTGGACCTACGAAGTTCAGCAGTAACTTGATCCGAAGTACCTTGATCATCATCATTGTTTTCCTCTTCAGTTGGTGTGGGCATCACAGGAACGGTTTCCTACGCTGCGCCACTTTCCCGCTCAAGAGGTAGTACTTCATCGAGTTCTACTTTCCTCCCACTTACTTCTTTTGAGAGAAACTCTTTTTCCAGAAAGCATCCGTTCTTGGCAACAAAGATCTTGCCTTCGGATCTTAAGTAGAAGGTATACCCGACAGTTTCCTTAGGGTATCCTATGAATACGCATTTTTCCGACTTGGGTTCGAGCTTTTCAGGTTGAAGTTTCTTGACATAAGCATCGCATCCCCAAACTTTTAGAAACGACAGCTTAGGTTTCTTTCCAAACCATAATTCATACGGTGTCGTCTCAACGGATTTAGACGGTGCCCTATTTAAAGTGAATGTAGCTGTCTCTAGAGCGTATCCCCAAAATGATAGCGGTAAATCGGTAAGAGACATCATAGACCGCACCATATCCAATAGGGTGCGATTACGACGTTCGGACACACCGTTTCTCTGAGGTGTTCCAGGCGGCGTGAGCTGTGAAACGATTCCACATTTCCTTAAGTGTGTACCAAATTCGTGACTTAAGTATTCTCCTCCACGATCTGATCGTAAGAATTTTATCTTTCGGTCACGTTGATTCTCTACCTCATTCTGAAATTCCTTGAACTTCTCAAAGGTCTCAGACTTGTGTTTCATTAAGTAGACATACCCATATCTACTCAAGTCATCTGTGAGAGTGAGAACATAACGATATCCTCCGCGAGCCTCAACGCTCATTGGACCGCACACATCGGTATGTATGATTTCCAACAAGTTGGTTGCTCGCTCCATTGTTCCGGAGAATGGAGTCTTGGTCATTTTGCCCAAAAGGCATGGTTCGCACGTGTCAAACGATTCATAATCAAGAGACTCTAAAAGTCCATCGGCATGGAGCTTCTTCATGCGCTTGACACCAATGTGACCAAGGCGGCAGTGCCACAAGTATGTGGGACTATCGTTATCAACTTTAAATCTTTTGGCATCTACACTATGATCATGTGTAATATTACGCTCGAGATTCATTAAGAATAAACCATTGACCATCGGAGCATGACCATAAAACATATCTCTCATATAAATCGAACAACCATTATTCTCAGACTTAAATGAGTAGCCATCTCGTATTAGACGAGATCCAGATACAATGTTCATGCTCAAACTTGGCACTAAATAACAATTATTAAGGTTCAAAACTAATCCCGTAGGTAAATGTAGAGGCAGCGTGCCGACGGCGATCACATCGACTCTGGAACCATTCCCGACGCGCATCGTCACCTCGTCCTTCGCCAGTCTCCGTTTATTCCGCAGCTCCTGCTGTGAGTTACAAATATGAGCAACGGCACCGGTATCAAATACCCAGGAGTTACTACGAGTACTGGTAAGGTACACATCAATCACATGTATATCAAATATACCTTTGGTGTTGCCGGCCTTCTTATCCGCTAAGTATTTGGGGCAGTTCCGCTTCCAGTGACCCTTCCCCTTGCAATAAAAGCACTCAGTCTCAGGCTTGGGTCCATTCTTTGACTTCTTCCCGGTAACTGGCTTACCAGGCGCGGCAACATCTTTGCCGTCCTTCTTGAAGTTATTCTTACCCTTGCCCTTCTTGAACTTAGTGGTCTTATTGACCATCAACACTTGATGTTCTTTCTTGATTTCAGCCTCTGCTGACTTCAGCATCGAGAACACTTCAGGAATGGTCTTTTCCATCCCTTGCATGTTGTAGTTCATCACAAAGCTCTTGTAGCTTGGTGGGAGCGACTGGAGGATTCTGTCAATGACCGCCTCATCTGGGAGGTTAATGTTCAGCTGGGTCATACGGTTGTGCAACCCAGACATCTTTGGGATGTGTTCACTGACAGAACTGTTTTCCTCCATCTTACTACTGTAGAACTTGTCGGAGACATCATATCTCTCGACCCGGGCATGAGCTTGAAAAACTAGTTTCAGCTCTTCGAACATCTCATATGCTCCGTGGTGCTCAAAACGCTTTTGGAGCCCCGGTTCTAAGCTGTAAAGCATGCCGCACTGAACGAGGGAGTAATCATCAGCACGAGACTGCCAAGCATTCATAATGTCTTGGTTCTCTGGGATGGGAGCGTCACCTAGCGGTCCTTCTAGGACATATTGTTTCCTGGCAGCTATGAGGATGATCCTCAGGTTCCGGACCCAGTCCGTATAGTTGCTGCCATCATCTTTCAGCTTGGTTTTCTCTAGGAACGCGTTGAAGTTCATGTTGACATTAGCGTTGGCCATTGATCTACAAGACATATTTGCAAAGGTTTTAGACTAAGTTCATGATAATTAAGTTCTAATCAAATTATGAACTCCCACTCAGATTAGACATCCCTTTAGTCATCTAAGTGTTACACGATCCGAGTCGACTAGGCCGTGTCCGATCATCACGTGAGACAGACTAGTCATCGTCGGTGAACATTCTTATGTTGATCGTATCTTCCATACGACTCGTGTTCGACCTTTCGGTCTCCGTGTTCATAGGCCATGTCTGCACATGCTAGGCTCGTCAAGTTAACCCTAAGTGTTTTCGCTGTGTAAAACTGTCTTACACCCATTGTATGTGAACGTAAGAATCCATCACACCCGATCATCACGTGGTGCTTAGAAGCGACGAACTGTAGCAACGGTGCACAGTTAGGGGAGAACACTTCTTGAAATTTTTGTAAGGGATCATCTTATTTACTACCGTCGTCCTAAGTAAACAAGATGCATAAACATAATAAACATCACATGCAATTATATAGTTGTGACATGATATGGCCAATATCATATAGCTCCATTGATCTTCATCTTCGGGGCTCCATGATCATCTTGTCACCGGCTTGACACCATGATCTCCATCATCATGATCTCCATCATCGTGTCTTCATGAAGTTGTCACGCCAACGACTACTTCTACTTCTATGACTAACGTTTAGCAATAAAGTAAAGTAGTTTACATGGCATTATTCAATGACACGCAAGTCATACAAAAAATAAAGACAACTCCTATGGCTCCTGCCGGTTGTCATACTCATCGACATGCAAGTCATGAATCCTATTACAAAGAACATGATCTCATACATCACAATTCATCATTCATCACAACTTCTGGCCATATCACATCACATGATCAATCGCTGCAAAAACAAGTTAGACGTCCTCTAATTGTTGTTGCATCTTTTACGTGGCTGCAATTGGGTTCTAGCAAGAACGTTTTCTTACCTACGAATCACCAGAACGTGATTTTGTCAACTTCTATTTACCCTTCATAAGGGCCCTGTTCATCGATTCCGCTCCAACTAAAGTGGGAGAGACAGACACCCGCCAGCCACCTTATGCAACTAGTGCATGTCAGTCGGTGGAACCGGTCTCACGTAAGCGTACGTGTAAGGTTGGTCCGGGCCGCTTCATCCCACAATACCGTTGAGCAAGAAAAGACTAGTAGAGGCAAGTAAGATGACAAAATCCACGCCCACAACAAAATTGTGTTCTACTCGTGCAAAGAGAACTACGCATAGACCTAGCTCATGATGCCACTGTTGGGGAACGTTGCAGAAAATTAAAATTTTTCCTACGGTTTCACCAAGATCCATCTATGAGTTCATCTAAGCAACGAGTCAAGGGAGAGAGTTTGCATCTACATACCACTTGTAGATCGCGTGCGGAAGCTTGCAAGGTGATGATGTAGTCGTACTCGACGTGATTCGAATCACCGATGACCAAGTGCTGAACGGACAGCACCTCCGCGTTCAACACACGTACGGGACGGGAGACGTCTCCTCCTTCTTGATCCAGCAAGGGGGAAGGAGAGGTTGAGGAAGACAGCTCCACCGGCAGCACGACGGCATGGTGATGGTGAAGAGGCAGTACTCCGACAGGGCTTCGCCAAGCACACAACGGAGGAGGAGAGGTGTTGGGGAGGGGAGGGCTGCGCCTTGGAGGGTGGTGCGGCTGCCCTCCCCTCACCCCTCTATTTATAGGGGGAAGGGAGAAGGGGGCCGCCCCCCTAGAACCCATCTAGGGGGGGTGCGGCGGCCTAGGGGAGAGGGGAGAGGGTGGCTTGCCCCCCAAGTCAAGGGGGGCGCCCCCTCTAGGGTTCCCCCCTCAACCCTAGGCGCATGGGCCCAAGGGAGGGGGTGCGGCCAGCCCACCAGGGGCTGGCTCCCTGCCCCACACAGCCCATGTGGCCCCCCGGGAGGAGTGGCCCCTCCCGGTGGACCCCCGGAACCCTTCCGATGGCCCCGGTACAATACCGGTATGACCCCGAAACTTCCCGGTGTCCGTTTGACAACTTCCCATATATAAATCTTTACCTCCGGACCCTTCCGGATCTCCTCGTGACGTCCAGGATCCCATACGAGACTCCTAACAACATTCGGTAGTCACATACTAGTCTTCCTAATAACCCTAGCGTCACCGAACCTTAAGTGTGTAGACCCTACGGGTTCGGGAGACATGCAGACATGACCGAGACGCTCTCAGTCAATAACCAACAGCGGGATCTGGATACCCATGATGGCTCCCACATGCTCCTCGATGTTGTCATCGGATGAACCACGATGTCGAGGATTCGATCAAACCCTGTATGCAATTCCCTTTGTCAATCGGTACGTTACTTGCCCGAGACTCGATCGTCGGTATCCCAATACCTTGTTCAGTCTCGTTACCGGCAAGTCACTTTACTCGTACCGTAATGCATGATCCCGTGTCCAACACCTTGGTCACATTGAGCTCATTATGATGATGCATTACCGAGTGGGCCCAGAGATACCTCTCCGTCATACGGAGTGAAAAATCCCAGTCTCGATCCGTGTCAACCCAACAGATACTTTCGGAGATACCTGTAATGCACCTTTATAGTCACCCAGTTACGTTGTGACGTTTGATACACCCAAGGCACTCTTACGGTATCCGGGAGTTACACGATCTCATGGTCGAAGGAAGAGATACTTGACACTGGCAAAGCTCTAGCAAAACAAACTACACGATCTTTTATGCTATGCTTAGGATTGGGTCTTGTCCATCACATCATTCTCCTAATGATGTGATCCCGTTATCAATGACATCCAATGTCCATAGTCAGGAAACCATGACTATCTGTTGATCACAACGAGCTAGTCAACTAGAGGCTCACCAGGGACATATTGTGGTCTAAGTATTCACACGTGTATTACGATTTCCGGATAATACAGTTATAGCATGAATAAAAGACATTTATCATGAACATTGAAATATAATAATACTTTTATTATTGCCTCTAGGGCATATTTCCAACAGTTCCTTGATTGCCGCTCCCTTTGCTGAATGTGGCCTTTCAGGATCCCTCTTGACGAGCCTGCAGAGCCAGCCGAGGAGCCGCTCCCACAGGCTTCTCCTCCATCACCGACCTTGATTGTCCCGAGTTTGCGTGCCGCCCTTGGTGCAAGCTCGGCTGGAGAGGCAGGCCGTCCTGCGGCGCGCCTTGAACCTGTCGGCGCACCGCTCTCCCCTCGTGAGCTCTCCTTGGGCACAACCAGCTTGCCCCGAGCTCCTCCACTGATCATAGGCGGAGAGTGGCTGAAGTCGATCTTCGGGTCCTTAGCGGGAGGTGGATTGACACCTAGCTGGGTCCCTTGCGGGGCCCGCCCGGCGATCGCAGGGGCGCCAGCCCCCATCCCCCTACCGAGAGGGGGCAAACCACTCCAGGGCCCTCTGCCTGCATCGATGGCGGAGGATGATGTTGACGACGTGCTTGGGCGTGCGCGGGAGCGCAGCGCCGTCCGCCAAGAGTTCCTCCAGAGGGCGGCCGATGTAGTGAGCCAGCTTGGCGCAGAGCTGGCGAGCGAAGAAGCACGTCTCGAAGCTGAAGGCTTGAGGCTGGTCGAGGAGCGGAGCAAACTGAAGGTGGCTGTTGGTCTCGCGCGCCACCAGCGTGATCTCGAAAATGCCAAGGCCGAGGCATCCCTGGTGGCCTCTCAGGAGGCCTGTGCCCGAGCTATCGAGGAGACTCAGGAAGCAGATCGGCGACGTGAAGCTGCGGAAAAGCGCGCGTGGGAGCTCCAAGACTGGTGCAACTCCCTGGAGCAGCAGGCGGAGTTGCATCGAGCCTCCCTTGCGTTGCTGAAAGGGGGGCCCTCCGGAGAGGAGGAGCTTCGGAGGCGCGAGGAAGCACTGACATTGGAGGCTGCCGAGCGCAACCTCGATCTGGAGCGGTTGGAGACGAGGGAGCGCCAGGTCACCCAAGCGGAGGATGACGTCGATGCGCGGGACGCCCGGGTCCAGGAGGAGATTGCCGTCGCGTGGCGGAGGCTCGCGCCGGCCTTGAGCGCGGGTATGAAGAGCGGCTGGAGTTGATCAAGGCTAAGCCGCGGGCAGGACTGCTGCCCACAGGACTAGGCTGACTGAAGCCACTCAGTGAGCTGAGGCCATCGCTGTCGCACTAAGCTCGGCATAGGCTGAGCTGGCCTCCTCCCGCGCCGAACTGCTTCTTCTTCAATGGCAGTTTGATGATGTCGAGGCCGTCGCGCAGCGGAATGCGGACGAGATCCGCCAGCGGCAGGCGTTGGAACACATGCACGATCCCATGCTCCAGACGCTCAGGGAAAGGGCTAACGCGGCCTTGGGCAACATGTGCGAGGCAGTTGCTGAGGAGCCCCATGTGACCAACTATGCCGACAATCTCCGGTTCTTCACTGATGTGGTGACGCATCTGGAGAACCGCTCTAAGAGGTCTCGCCAGCTGGTGGAGGAACGAAGCCGCAGCCTGCTCGCGCGGGCATTCTCCCGCGTCTTCAGCCATCTCCAGAACATCGACCCCCTCTTCGACATTGATGCCGCCATCGCACCGGTGCCTGAGGCCGTCCGAGGCGACCTAGCGTGGTGGGTGGAGGACAATGTAGATGCGCTCGTTCGGGCCTTCATCTCTGATGACGACGGGGTGATCGTTGCTGGTGATGAAGGCGACATGGTGAACGGTGGTGAAGACGGTGCCAACAACGGCGATGAAGAGGCTGGCGGCAACGACGGCGGTGCCAGCGACACCTCCGAGGACGCCTTGGGGGATGCTGTGAGCGACATGTCCGATTGACCCCGCGCTTCCCCCTGCTGTTTGTCCTGCGCAGGAAGAGACTCGGGCGTGGCCCTAAAGGTTGTGAGAGCATTTTGGGAGGGGAAGCCCCTCATGTAAAAAGATTATTGCCTACATGTTGTTGAGATCGTCCCTGGATGGGCGCCTGCATGATGCCATGTTTTTCGTGATGATTAGGTTGCCGTGGTTTTACCTTCGTCTTGGCGAGCCTAGAGTGGGCTTGCAGTGTCCATCCGAGGGCCTCGTGAGGGTCTCGTTTAACCATGCGGCGAGAGCCTGGCTGGAGCGAACGTCGGCCGCGGGACGGCGGGCGCATATGTTAGGCCCTGCCCTACTCGCGAGGGGCCCACGAGAGGGAGGCATCTAGTGTGAATTCCAACTTGAATAGAAATCGGAGCACGAGAAAGCACACGAATAAGACACGACACCCCTCCCCGCACACACAAGCACAAATTCGACTTCAACTTAGATCCGAAACGAGAAAGCTTGTTCACACGAAAAGAACCAAGAGCAAAAGGCCGCTCCGGCACCTAGTCTAGTCTTCGACGTCTTCTCACCAGCGTAGAGCTAAGTGCTGCCACTGGGCGTGGGAGGGAGTCCCCGAGGCCCGAGGGCGGCTCTCCGGAGACTCCGGGGCGTGTACAGCCCCAACTCATTATTACGTGAGAGTGTCACGGGCGGCGAGCTTCATAGGCACTGGGCCTTCTTCAGAGGTACTGGCCTTGCTTCATATCGCCAGATGAGGGCCCCGCCTTGCGCCACCCTTGACCACCATCGACGGCGACCGGAAACTAGGACGACGCCAATGGGGAAAGGGGACGCCAACGGTTCCCCCGACGACCACGGGTCCTCTGCCGGGGGCAGGCCCTGGGACACCTCCCCGGCAGAGGGCCTACCTCTGAAGAACGCCTTGCTCCGCATGCCGTGGGGAGGAGCCTGACTCCCGACCCCTCTCCTGCTGCCCCCAGTGCCCTCCTCCCGAGGGGAGGGAGGTCGCCGCACTGGGGCAGCCATCCACTGCCGCGACCTGGACCTCCTGCGACCCATGGTTAGCATAAGCTTGCACCTGAGGAGTTAGCGGTACCCGGTAGTTGCTGCCACCGACACGATTGTCGAGGCTCCGTGAGGCTCCTGAAAGAGCTCAGCCTCTGGCGCCTCTTCCTCCCAGCCTGGCCCGAGGAACGAGCCATGGTCTTCCTCCAGTGTGTACCCTCGATCCACCATGTGGGGCACATAGGCCTCCGGGGTCACCACCCCAAAGGCCTCGTCGTAGTGCTCCGCGCGCCATGCAGTTCGACTTGAAGCTCCATCTTAGGGACAGTTGGACGGTGGCCCGCTAGGGCCATAGGCAGTGATGCGCATGCCCTCGCTTACCAGGGGCGGTGCCGACGTAGCTTGCTGCCCGGTGCTGATGGCTAGGCCGGTGTTGATGAAGCCTTGAGGTGCGCCCGGGGGCGCGTGGGCTCGGATTGGTCTGCCTCGTGATCCGCCCGGGGCCTGGGGTGGAAGCTGGACACAGAACAGGGGAGCCCCTGACGCAGTGGCATCCAGGAGTTCGGCGACGCGCTCCAGCAGCACGTCATGGCCGCTTTCTTGCAGTTTGCACCGCAGCAGCTCTCGTGCCATCGTGAGCGCGGCCTTCATTTCGCCTGCTCCCGTCGGGTGTGCGGCGCCATGGCCGCAGCGTGGCTTGAGGCCCTCGCTGCCTATCATACCTGCCGCGGAGTGAGGGCAGGCGATGCCTGGCCGCATCGCCCGTGCCTCGCAGCTGCGAGGCACGGGCTACCTGAGGTGCGGGGTTGAGGTCATCTTGGGCAGGCGGCACGGCATGGGCAGGCCATGCCGCCCAGCGGTCGGAGTTGGCCGTTGGGTCGCCATACATGGAGGCGGCGGAGCGGCGGAACGCGGGACGAAAGAAGGAAGAATCCGGCGCACGCCTACCTGGCGCGCCAAATGTCAGATGTTGGGTTCCGGCAGACCCTTAAGGTTCGAACTCTGGGGTGTGCACGAAGATCTTCCCCCTACCGATTCACGTCCAATCGCCTCATGAGAATCTAAGCTAAAACGATGAACAACACGAGGGACACAAGATTTATATTGGTTCGGGCCACCGTTGTGGTGTAATACCCTACTCCAGTGTGTGGTGTGGTTGATTGCCTCGGGGGCTGATGATGAACAGTACAAAGGATAAACAGCCTCACGAGAGGTGTTCTTGAACTGGTGTGATGAACCACTTAGGTGAGTTCGATCGCCTTTCTATCTGATGAGGACTCGATGATATCCGTCCACTGTGGTGGCTAGTCCTATTTATAGAGGCCCTGGTCCTCTTCCCAAATATTGAGCGGGAAGGGCGCCAACAACGGCCATTTTGAAGGGGAACATCTAGTACAAGTTATCCTGACTAAAGTTGGTCTTCAGCTGCCAAAGGCACTGGCGATGACGCCGTCTTGGGCTCCATGGTGACCTCCATCCTGCCGCTCTGCTGGTCTTGGTCTCGTTGCACTGAAATGGCAACCTTTGCATGATGCCTTGGTACTCCACGCATGTGCTTTCCCCCTTTGCATTAAAGAGGAAACAAGGACACTGCGCAGGCCGGCGCCCGCCTGGCGCCCGCCTGGTCTCGATCGTCATGGCTTGCGTGACGATCACCTCGCAAGGTACCCTGCCTTGATCTCTCCGCCTCCTCGCGAGCCTTCCTGGCGAGGCCGTTCCTGAGGAAGTCTTGTGTCATCCGTCCCACGAGGCTTGGCCCCTCGCGAGGATCTTGGGTGTTGCGCTGATGAAGGTGGGTCGTACTGGGCCACCACTTGAGCCACGCCGCAGGCCACGGGCAGGCAAGTCTGGGGACCCCCGTTCCCAGAACGCCGACACATGTGAATGACCAATTCATGTCATCTCTCTAAATAGATATAAGTGAAGCAAGAGAGTTTAATTCTTTCTACAAAAGATATGCCCACGCTCTAACAAATATAAGTGAAGCAAAGAGAATTTTACAAATGGCGGTTTTCTATGTGAGGAGAAACAGGCAATCCAAACTTCAAATGATATAAGTGAAGCACATGAAGCATTCTATAAAGCCACACTCAAAAGATATAAGTGAAGTGCAATGAGCATTCTATAAATCAACCAAGGACTATCTCATACCCGCATGGTGCATAAAAGAAAAATGAAAACTAAATGCAAAAGATGCTCCAAGACTTGCACATATCGCATGAACGAAACGAATCCGAAAACATACTGATACTTGTTAAAGAAAGAGGGGATGCCTTCTGGGGCATCCCCAAGCTTAGACGCTTGAGTCTCCTTGAATATTTACTTGGGGTGCCATGGGCATCCCCAAGCTTGATTTCTTGCCTCTCTTCCTTTTCCTCATATCGAGACCTCCTCGATTAGACACTTCATCCACACAAAACTTCAACAGAAAACTCAGTAAGATCCGTTAGTATAATAAAGCAAATCACTACTCTAAGTACTGTTGCAAACCAATTCATATTTTGTTTTTGCATTGTGTCTACTGTAACATAACTTTTTCATGGCTTAATCCACTGATATAAATTGATAGATTCATCAAAACAAGCAAACTATGCATCAAAAACAGAATCTATCAAAAACAGGATAGTCTGTAGCAATCTGAACATCCACCATACTTCTGGTACCCCAAAAATTCTACCAAAATTAGGAAAAATAAACAAGTTGTATAGCAAGACAGTGCAAAAGAAATCAGAACCAAATGACGTTCCAGTTAAAAAAATGTAAAATCGCGCACTACAACCAAAGTTTCTGTCCTGCACCGTACAAACCAACAAGCATTGTAAACATCCTAAAGGCAAACCTTGGCACATTATTTTTATAATACAATGGGATAATTATTTTTGATGAAAAGTTTTTGTAATTAAGATTCACAAAGTTTTCGTGAGCATGAAAAAAGTTCAAGGAGCTCTCCCACTTCAACAATGCTTATCTTTCTCACTTTGACTTTCCTTTTTGAAAAGTTTTAGGTTCCCCTCTTTATATTTTTTTTAAACTATATAAAAGCACTCAACAGAAATAAATGACTTTCTATAACTTCCGGGTTGTCTCCCAGGCAGCGCTTTCTTTAAAGCCATTAAGCTAGGCATATAGTGGTCAAGTAATGAATCCACCCGGACCCCAAGGTATATCAAAGCCAATTTTAATTAACAATGATTTGTAATTTGGTAGTGAGCACAAAGTAACATATATCATGCAGCAACGAAGTCTAACTCTCTTCCTATGCATTGGCATGTCATAAAAGAACAATCCATGCACACATAGTAAAGGCCAATGCATAAGTTTCTTGCAATCCTATCGTGTTGGAAACATAAAGAGGTGGAGATGTAGTTCCTCTCTCATAATAATTGCAAGTAGGAGCAGCAAGCACATGCATATTATATCAAAATCATCATGTGTAGTAGTAAAAGGCAACCCATCAACATAATCCTTAATAAGCACAAACTTCTCCGATATGGTGTAGTTTGGAGAATTCAAAAAGATAATAGGACTATCATGCGTGGGTGCAATAGCAGCAATTTCATGTTTAACATAAGGAACTATAGCAAGTTCATCTCCATAAGCATAATTCATATTGGCATCTTGGCCACAAGCATAGCAAGCATCATCAAAAAGGGATATTTCGAACAAATTCAAGGGATCATAGCAATCATCATAGCAATCATCCTTCGGTAAGCACGAAGGGGAATTAAACAATGTATGAGTTGAAAAGTTACTCTCATTAGAAGGTGGGCACGGGTGATCAATCCACTCTTCCTCCTTTTGTTCTTTGCTCTCCACATCATCTTTTTCATCCAATGAGCTCACAGTTTCATTAATTTCTTATTCCATAGCTTCCTGCAAAATATTAGTCTCTTCTTGGATAGCGGAGACTTTCTCAATAAAAGCATCAATATTGTAATTGTATTCATAGTTTTGATAGCAATATTTCAATATAGCATAATTTTCAGGCATATAAACATCATCATCTAAAGTTTCATACTTTTCAAACAAAGATTCAATTTCATAAGCAGCCTTAAAAGCAACAAATTCTTCTATTTGTTCCACATCATAGTAATCATAGATACCATTAGCATAAGAAGCTAAGGTTTCATTATCATTAAATTTGTATGAAAAGGGAAGGTGTGGAGCCTTCATCCTAGAGCAACAAGTAATATCATATCTCAAGCATAGATCCCGAGCATACCAACGCAACATATTAATTTGATCCCATAATAGTTTCCCTTTTTGTGTCAAGCGATAATCCCTAAAGTATTCACGTTGATCCAACGTTACTCCCATTATAAAGTTGAATGGGGTTTTCTCAGGATTATCAAAGTAGTACAAAATATTTCTCACATGATGATCATTAAGGGTTTTAGGAGGTTCCCCATCTCCATGAGTAGCAAGTACACCTAATGTTTTTGGTATTTCGTGTTCCGTATCCATAACTAAAGATAGAGAACAACTTAGAACAGCAAATAAAAATTACTTGGTGATAAAGCAAACAAGCACACACGAGAATATTCACCCCATGCTATGACTCCCCGGCAATGGTGCCAGAAAAAGGTCTTGATAACCCGCAAGTATACGGGATAGTTGTAGCCTCTTTCGATAAGTAAGAGTGTCAAACCCAACGAGGAGCTAAAGGTAGAACAAATACTCTCTCAAGTCCTATCGGCCACTGATACGACTCTACGCACGCTTGACGTTCGCTTTACCTAGAACAAGTATGAAACTAGAAGTACTTTGTAGGTGTGATAGGATAGGTTTGCAAGATAATAAAGAGCACGTAAATAAAAACTAGGGGTTGTTTAGATAAAGAAGCAATAAATTAAATATAGCGAGTGTGGAAAAGTGGTGGTAGGAGTTGTGGAATTGTCCCTAAGCAATTGACTATGTTACTAGACCGGTAATCACTATTGCAATTCTATTTGAGGGAGAGGCATAAGCTAACATACTTTCTCTACTTGGATCATATGCACTTATGATTGGAACTCTAGCAAGCATCCGCAACTACTAAAGATCATTAAGGTAAAACCCTACCATAGCATTAAAGCATCAAGTCCCCTTTATCCCATATGCAAACAACCTACTTACTCGGGTCTGTGTTTCAGTCACTCACGCCACCCACCATAAGCAAATCATAAACATATTGCAAACCCTACAGCGGGAATCCCTCATGCTTGCGCGACGCGGAGGGCACCATAGGACAGCACCTATAATAAAACATGCAACTCAAACCAATCATAGCAATTCATCAATTACCGGTAGGACAACGAAAATCTACTCAGACATCATAGGATGGCAACACATCATTGGATAATAATATGAAGCATAAAGCACCATGTTCAAGTAGAGGGTACAGCGGGTTGCGGGAGAGTGGACCACTGAATATAGATGGGGGAAGGTGATGGAGATGATGGATATATTGGTGAAGATCGCGGTAATGATGATGGCCCCCGGCAGCGTCCCGGCGCCACCGGAAGCAGGGGAGAGAGCCCCCCTTCTTCTTCTTCTTCCTTGACCTTATCCCTAGATGGGAAAAGGGTTTCCCCTATGGTGCTTGGCTCCCATGGCTTGGGAGGGGTGAGAGCCCCTCGGAGATTGGATCTATCTCTCTGCTTCTGCGTTCCCGAATTCTACCCCTTCACTGTTTCTTTTATATCTGGAGATCCATAACTCCGATTGGGGTGAATCTTTTGCCCAGATTTTTCTCGTAAAATTAGCTTTCTTGTGGCAAAAGAAGAGCGTCAACCTCCTTATGGGTGGCCCAGGAGAGTGCCAAGCGTGCCCCCTATCTCATGGCTACCTCGGGCACCATTTCGCGTTGATTCTTCCTCCGGAAAATCCCAAATATTCCAAAATAATTCTCCATCTGTTTTTATCCTGTTTGGATTCTGTTTGATATTGGGTTTCTGTGAAACATAAAACATGCAACAAACAGGAACTGGCACTGGACACTGGATCAATATGTTAGTCCCAACAATAGTATAAAAAGTTGCCAAAAGTATATGAAAGTTGAATAATATTGGCATGGAACAATCAAAAATTATAGATACGACGGAGAAGTATCAACCAGTCGTACATGCTGTCAGGATGATGTCATCGACATAGAGCAGCAAGTAGGCCGTGTCAGAGCCCTGATGATAGACGAAGAGCGAGGCATCCGAGCGGGTAGAGCGGAACCCAAGCTGATGGAGAAACGCCGCGATGCGCTGGTACCAAGCGCGCGGAGCCTGCTTGAGCCCGTACAAGGACCGCGAAAGCAGGCAGACGTGGTCCAGAAGCGCCGAGTCAACAAACTCGGTGGGCTGCTGGCAGAAGACCTGCTCCTCCAGGTGACCATGGAGGAAGGCGTTGAAGACGTCCATCTGGTGCACCGGCCAAGCACGGGAGACCGCAAGGTGGAGAACTGTGTGTATCATGTCGGGCTTGACGACCGGAGCGAAGGTGTCGGTGAAGTCGATGCCAGCACGCTGTCGGAAGCCACGAACGACCCAACGCGCTTTATAGCGATCAAGGGTACCATCGGGACGGAGCTTGTGTTTAAAGACCCACTTCCCAGTAATCACATTGGCGTGCAGGGGACGGGGAACAAGCTGCCACATCCGGTTGCGCAACAGGGCGTCTGTAACGCCCCGAATCCGATGCGCCAGGTGTCTTCCAGTTATTCGCCGTAGTTGCCATGTCATTTGCTTGCGTGTTGCATTTTGCCACGTCATCATCTACATTTCATCTGCATGTTTTTTCAAAACTTGCATCCGTTCGGGTTCCGCCGGTTCTCTCCGTTGTCCATTCCGAGCCCTTTCACACTCGCACGCGCCCTCGGCACCTCCAAAATATTATTTTATTAGTGGCATAAAAATATTCTCGGAATGGGGTGATAGTTGGCGTGCGGTCTTATTATAGTGTGGGTAGACCGCCTGTCAAGTTTCGTCGCATTCAGAGTCTGTTTGATAGCCCAACCGTTATTCATACGGTCGTGATATAGACGGTCTAACGTCGGACATTTTTGGTCTCCGAAAACCGTTGCCGGGCTGCCTTCTTCCCCTCTCTTCTCAGCCCGAGGCCTTCTACACAACCCACCTGCAGCCCACTAACCCACCTAGGACCAGCTAACCTCCCCCTCTCTCCGGAGCCGTCCGATCGAGATCAAACGGCTCAAGACGGCCTCAAACCCACCAAACCCTAGCCCCTACCCTATTTAAGCACATCCACATGCCATTTTTGGCCTTCTCCTTTCTCCTGCTCGAAATCCGCGCCCCCCAATCATCAACCAGCCGCCTCCCACCTCCTCTCCTCGAAATCCGGCACCAGCCAACCCCTCCAGCGCCACTTGGCCGCGCCCCAGCCACCCACCGCCGCCAGCGCCGCCGCTCTGGCCAACCAGAGCACGCCACGCGGGGCTCCTCGCGCCTCCCAGCCGCGCGGCCCGCCCAGGCCCGCGCAGAGCCCGCCGAGCCCATCTGGGCCTGGATCACCACCGCCCGTGCGCCCCGCGCCTCCTCCCGTTCGCCAGCCCCGCCGCCCAGTGCCTCCGCTTGCCTTGCTGCTGCCCGGCACCGGCGTGCGCCATCGGAGCTCCGCCGGAGCCACCGCTGGCGACCGTCTCCGACCAGGTCACGCCTCCCCGTCGCCCCTCTCCCTCTTGCTTCTCTCTCTCTCTCCAGGAACCCCCGCCACCTTAGAGCCCCTCGCCGGAGTCGTCCCTGCCGCCGCCACCATCGGGAATGGATGGATCCGGCCGGGATCCGCCGGATCCGCCCCATCCCGGACCTCTCCGGCCTTCCCTCGCCCCGCCGCCGGCTCTCGTCGCCTTCCGCGCCGCCGGCCTCGTCCCTACGTCGGGAGGGAGATGACGGCCGCGTCCCCGCGTCGGCCCGACCCCGTGGACCCCGGTGCCCCGGCCCAGCGACCGGCCTCCTCTCCACCCTAGGCCAGGCCCAGCAAGGTGAGGCTCGGCCTGACCCCTATACCCCGCTCGTGCGGCATATAGTCTTATAGCGCTCACATGTTTTGTTCCTGAAATTTGCCCAAGTCCCTGAGATTTTATTATTCTGGTGCCATGTTTATCATGCCATACCTCTTTGACCGTAGATCCATTTTGCATGCATAATATATCAAAATGTTAATCATGATATGCTATTCATTTTGTTCCATTGTGCCATGCTCGTTTGAGTTCATCTTGATGCCCAAATCATCATTGCAAGAGTGCTATATGATGTTAACTTCTGTCTGTTAACAGAACTTGGTGATTTGTCTTTTCCATTGCATTATATGTGTGCACCTTATGATCTTGATGTCTACATGAGTTTTGAGCTAAATCATCCCATCTTTACAGAGGTGCAATCCATGTATTTTTGTGAGTCTTGTAGTGAGTGCATCGAGCTTGTGAAGTAGGGTACTTGTTGTTGCTGTTTTGCTAGACTGAATCTGTTACATCATGATGCTATGTAAACCTGCTGCTACAAGTCATTCTATGCATAATCTGGAGATGTTCACTAAGGATGTTTTATTATACATGTCATGATCTATCCATACATATCCTTGGTTGCATTTATAGCCTGCTGTAGCTTTTTGTAATCTTGCTCTCAAATTGCTAAATAATGTTTCTGTCAGCCTGTTAGCATTAAGTTCAGTTTTGCCATGTGTTTTGCTAGTGATCCATGCACCTTATGAACTTGATCTTGCAATGCTTAGCTTCATAAATATGTATTCTTACTGTCGGTCACCTTGTCATGTCATGTATTGCTCTGTGGTGAGTTGTACAAGCTCACCAACATGCCTACTTATCGGTGTTCCTGCCATGTCTGAATCTGTCATATCATTTGCCATTTTTGCATGGATTCTACCATCTTTTATGTTGATCTTTGGAATTGTTTCAGTAAGGGAGTTTTCTTCTTTGTCTTTAGTATTAGCATTCCATGCCTTTTTTTGCCATGTTAAGTTCCTGTAGCATGTTGTTTGATAGCTTTAAACATTGCAACCTGATGTTATTTCTGCTAAGTCTGTGAGCTGTTATTATTTGCAATCTGCCATGTCCTTTTGAGCATGTTATAGTGTTTTCTGGAGATAGCTCACTGTTCATGTTTTGTCATGCTTTACATGTACATCATGTCCATGCCTTTTTTTATCATGTTGGGGTGCTGTAGCATATTTTCATGATGCTTTCTAGATGCCTAGTTGCTGTTTTGGACAGCTTGTCCTTTAAACTTGTTTCATGTGTATGTGTTGAACCGTTGCTCCGTTTTGAGTGTGCTCTATATGAAACTTGCTTAGAATTGCATGTACTTTCATCATGTCATGTTGCATCCATGTTTTGGAGTGTGTGCTTGATGTTTGTATGCATTTTGCATCAATGCCATGTATAACTTGTTTTGCTCATATCTTCTAGGCCGTAGCTCCGAACTAAATGAACTTTATATGTAACTTGACTAGAATTTTGTGTAGATCCTCTTGGTGCTCTTTAACTTTATGTTTAACAACTTCAACTTAATGTTTGTTCAGATCTGGACCAACTTAGAAACTTGCATGTGAGGACTTACCGGAATTGTTATAAGTTGTTTCCGGTCTCATTTAAACTTGCCTTGATATGTTGTTCTTGTTTGCATCATCTCTTGCCATGAGTAGCCTCATCTAGCTTTGTCATGCATCATACTTGGTTGAGCGTCATGTCATGTATATGTGTGGTGTGTTTACCATGTTGTGTGCTTCTTCTCGATAGTTCCCGTTTTGTTGCGATCGTGAGGATTCGTTCGTCTATGCTAGGTCCGTCTTCGTGGCTTCATCTTCTTCATGGACTCGTTCTTCTTCCTAGCGGGATATCAGGCAAGATGACCGTCACCTTGGATCTCACTACTATCATTGCTATGCTAGTTGCTTCGTTCTATCGCTATGCTGCACTACCTATCATTTGCTCTTCAAGCCTCCCAAATTGCCATGTCAGCCTCTAACCTTTTTCACCCTTCCTAGCAAACCATTGTTTGGCTATGTTACCACTTTTGCTCAGCCCCTCTTATAGCGTTGTTAGTTACAGGTGAAGTTGAAGATTGCTCGATGATAGACAGGATTACGTTGGGATATCACAATATCTCTTATTTAATTAATGCATCTATATACTTGGTAAAGGGTGGAAGACTCGGCCTTATGCCTGGTGTTTTGTTCCACTCTTGCCGCCCTAGTTTCCGTCATACCGGTGTTATGTTCCTTGATTTTGCGTTCCTTACGCGGTTGGGTGATTTATGGGACCCCCTTGATAGTTCGCTTTGAATAAAACTCCTCCAGCAAGGCCCAACCTTGGTTTTACCATTTGCCTCACC